>NC_136807.1:29581015-29868515 GCF_951216825.1 Electrona antarctica
TATATATATATATATATATATATATATATATGATAATTTTATCTAAACAACTATTTTTTAATATATATATAGATAGATAGATAGATAGATAGATAGATAGATAGATAGATAGATAGATAGATAGATAGATAGATAGATATACAGTGTATATATATTTATATATAGAGCGAGAGAGTTTTGACACCCCCTCTATGGGGTTTCCAATTGTAATGACTCCACACTGACCACACAGACCCACATGATGCCACAATCTCAGGGGTCTGAGTTTTACGACTGGTTGCAATCTCTACTCTTTTGTCTAGTATTTTACTGTTTTCTAATAGTTTACTATAATAATCCTTCCTGCATCTCCTTACAATATTTGTTATCTTATTTTTGAGTGGTGCAAACCACTCCAACAACTGGCTTTGTACCCGTGTACCCGTGTTTGTACCAAAAAAACGAGCATGGTTGCTATTGTTAGTATGTGACGTATGTGACGAAAATCAGTATGAAAATAGAGACATGGTTACTATGGTCACTGACATTACGTCAGACCACAGCTGATCAGGCTATATAAGACCTTGCACCACTCAGTTCACACGGGTGTGATTTATTAATACATATACAGACATATTTCTGACTCATAGTGATGGGGTAGCCCGCCCACCCATTAGCCATCAGTACTATGACTGTGACATCATATTGATGACATCAGTGTACTCCATATATGGAGAGAGAGGGAATGGGAGGCCCAAAATGACTCCAACAACGCCATCAGAGCTGCAGGACCACAGAGAAAATGGCAAAAGCCAGAAGGAAAAAGAGTGACTTTTTTTGCAGAGTATACTGATGACGAGTGAATGATACTTATTGGACAACCTTTTTCATAGGACAGACACCTTTTCTCTACTCACTCTGTTTCCCAGAGCAGAGGAGGGCTATGGACAGTTCAGAGACCTGCCTACCAGTGACATTGTCTGTAGAAGATTTCATTTATTTTATTTCATTATTAATACAAGAGCAACATGGCTTCTATTTTATCATGCTAACTTATCCCTTGAATAGAAAGCCTGCTGTTTCTATTCTGATTGGCCGTTGATAATGTCACCATGGGGCGGGTTCCTTAAATGTCCACACCCCCTCTCTTAGACACAGACTGAGAAGAAGACAAAAATGGCATCATAATATTAATGATGATGTCAATATATCATATAATGACCATTAGTGTGATATGTGTAATAGTACACTAACACTATTACACATTACACTATGACACTATTATACTATTAGACACATTACATTAGGACACTATGACACATTACCCTATTAAAATATTACCCTATTAACTATTACACTATTACCCTATTACACTTATTAGCCTATTACACATATTACCCTATTACACTAATTAGCCTATTACACTATTACACATATTACCCTATTACACTTATTACACTATTACACATATTACCCTATTACACTTATGACACTATTACACTTATTAGCCTATTACACTATTACACATATTAACCTATTACACTATTGCACATATTACCCTATTACACTATTACACATATTACCCTATTACCCTATTACCCTATTACACTAATTAGCCTATTACACTATTACACTTATTACACTATTACACGTATTAGCCTATTACACTATTACACTATTACACATATTACACTATTACCATATTACCCTATTACACTATTAGACGTATTATCCTATTACACTATTACACATGTTACCCTATTACCCTATTACACATATTACCCTATTACACTATTGCACTTATTACATCTGGTAACGACATACGGTGACCTACGGCACCGACCAACCTATAAGATTTACCAACCGACCTATAGGATTCATTGACCGACCTATGGGCCTCCCGACCGACCGACCCATGGGCCTCCCAACGGGCCGACCCATACGGGCGACTGGCCGACCCATGCGGCCGACCGGCTGACCCATGCGGCCGACCGGCCGACTCATTAGCCAAAGTTTGAAATTATATTGTTTTAAACTAGAAAAGCAGTTCCTGCAGAAACTGCATGGACCAAGTTGAGCATGCTCGGAATTGGAGTTATGGCTGTTTAAAGCCCAGCCAATAGGAAGCCAGTGGGGGCGGGGCTTAATATGTTACAGCCTGTTCTGTAAGACTACCCACCAAGTTGGTGACCTGTAGCATGCTTGGGACCAGGGTTATGGTTGTACATAGGCCAGCCAATAGGAAGACAGTGGGGGACTGTGTATGGAATTAGATCTACAAATCATGGGGATGGGACTGTGCATGAAATTAGATCTACAAATCACGGGGATGGGACTATGTATGGAATTAGATCCACAAATAATGGGGATGAGACTGTGCATGAAATTAGATCTACAAATCACGGGGATGGGACTATGTATGGAATTAGATCCACAAATCATGGGGATGAGACTGTGCATGAAATTAGATCTACAAATCACGGGGATGGGACTATGTATGGAATTAGATCCACAAATCATGGGGATGAGACTGTGTATGGAATTAGATCTACAAATCATGGGGATGGGACTGTGTATGGAATTAGATCTACAAATCATGGGGATGGGACTGTGTATGGAATTAGATCTACAAATCATGGGGATGGGACTGTGTATGGAATTAGATCTACAAATCATGGGGATGGGACTGTGTATGGAATTAGATCTACAAATCATGGGGATGGGACTGTGTATGTAATTAGATCTACAAATCATGGGGCTGGAACTGTGTATGGAATTAGATCTACAAATCATGGGGATGGGACTGTGTATGGAATTAGATCTACAAATCATGTGTGTGTGTGTGTGTGTGTGTGTGTGTGTGTGTGTGTGTGTGTGTGTGTGTGTGTGTGTGTGTGTGTGTGCGTGCGTGCGTGCGTGCGTGCGTGCGTGCGTGCGTGCGTGCGTGCGTGCGTGCGCGCGCGCCTTACTAGCATGTGTGAGACACTCTCAGTAGTGTGTGTGAGCCAGGTACACGAAAGTGAAAGTTTCAGTAGTGTGTGTGAGAGGTACACGAAAGTGAAAGTGGAATTGGGCAGCCTCAGTGTAGTGGTTAGAGCGTTTGCCTTACATGCAGAAGGTTGTGGGTTCAAACCAGACTCGAGGCAATTCACATCTGTGCCATGACCATATGGTGTTGGTCCATACACAGTCCCATCCCCATGATTTGTAGATCTAATTCCATACACAGTCCCATCATCACGATTTGTAGATCTAATTCCATACACAGTCCCATCCCCATGATTTGTAGATCTAATTCCATACACAGTCCCCCACTGTCTTCCTATTGGCTGGCCTATGTACAACCATAACCCTGGTCCCAAGCATGCTACAGGTCTCAAACTTGGTGGGTAGTCTTACAAAACAGGCTGTAACATATTAAGCCCCGCCCCCACTGGCTTCCTATTGGCTGGGCCATAACTCCAATTCCGAGCATGCTCAACTTGGTGGGTGGTCCCACAGACTTCCAAAGAACAAATACCACTTCCAGTTTTCTACTCCCTACTTCTGGTTTGTCTGATTGCCGATGTAAATTTCACCCACAAACACAGTTAGGGACCAGTCGAAATTTAGAAAAGGGGGCCCTGGAGGAAAATAGGGGAGGGCCATGTCTTATTAATTTTAGTCAGAGGGAGGGTGAGCTAATTTTATTTCGAGTCCAAGGGAGGGTGATCCAATTTTGATAATAAAATAGTCCGGGTTTTATATATATATCTAATACTACAGCTTTTCTGAATTAAAGTACAACTTTGGTCAACGATACCCCTCTGTTGCTTTCACTTGGTTCTTCCCAACAGGACCGGTTTTCATTGTTCTCCGTCAATCATTGTGCTTGGCCCCCACTTCTAAATAGCTTCCATAGCTTGCTGTGTTAGGCGTTAGACTTCGAGACCATTGTCAGCGTTGGCCGTGAGTTCAAGCCTCACAGCGGACAGTTTTTTTTCGCGATTTTTGCGGTCACTTTATTTTCTCACATATTAAAAACGCTAGCAGATTAATGTTAGGAATAAATAATACTCAGGTAAATGTGATATTAATTAATAGGGGAGGGTGATTCCTTTTTGTTTAATCACCTGTTCACCTATTTTCATTCACAGGGAGGGTGATGTTATTTTATATCAGGACACATACATTTCCTCCAGGGGTACCCCTATTTAAATTTCGACCGGTCCCTTATAGGCAACTATACACTATTTAGCATTAGTATTTTGCAATAGTGAATACTTAATTCATCATGAATACATTGTTTGTAATTAAAGCATTATTCATAGCAGTTATAACTTTACTTACTTTATTCCACCATTTTTTTTGGCATCCTACTACTTCCACATACTTAATTGAAGCTAGAAATGTTGTTCAAACTTATTTATGCTTGTACTTTTCTTTTTACAAATTTTACAAATGTAACTTTTTGTAATTTTTTTGTAACTTTTCTTCAGCTTTAATACATTTTCTACTGTACATCATCCACATTTCAGCACTGCTTTTCTACTTCTCTAAAGTCGACAACTTCCACATACTTTGTGCTAGAAATTATTGAAAATTATTATTTTGTAAAAGTTTTTGAATGAAGGAGGGTCAGATATGTCTAGGTTTACATAGAGGTGCTATCTGTGGTTGCTATAACAACACATTCGAACCTGGACTGGACTGGATCAGGGAACTGCTTTTCTAGTTTAAAACAATATAATTTCAACCTTTATTTCATCTTTTTATTGATGCAAGAACAATGGCTTCTATCTATTAGATTGGACCATAAATAATGTCACTGGTAGGCAGGTTTAAGAAACTCTCCATAGCCAACCTTTGAGACACAGTGACACAGAAATGCTGGCATTTTACAATGAGCATTAGTGAGGACAAATTATATGAAGATATGGTGAAAATGTTTGAAGTTGTCCTCTAGTCTAAGCAGCAAATGTAATTATTCTACCCATTTTCAAACTATATTCAGATAATTGGTTGCCACTAATGGTCATTATATGATATATTGACATCATCATTAATATCATGATGCCATTTTTGTCTTCTTCTCAGTCTGTGTCTAAGAGAGGGGGTGTGGACATTTAAGGAACCCGCCCCATGGTGACATTATCAACGGCCAATCAGAATAGAAACAGCAGGCTTTCTATTCAAGGGATAAGTTAGCATGATAAAATAGAAGCCATGTTGCTCTTGTATTAATAATGAAATAAAATAAAATGAAATCTTCTACAGACAATGTCACTGGTAGGCAGGTCTCTGAACTGTCCATAGCCCTCCTCTGCTCTGGGAAACGAGTGAGTAGAGAAAAGGTGTCTGTCCTATGAAAAAGGTTGTCCAATAAGTATCATTCACTCGTCATCAGTATACTCTGCAAAAAAAGTCGACGTAATGTCAGTGACCATAGTAACCATGTCTCTATTTTCATACTGATTTTCGTCACATACGTCACATACTAACCATAGCAACCATGCTCGTTTTTTTGGTACAAACACGGGTACACGGGTACAAAGCCAGTTGTTGGAGTGGTTTGCACCACTCAAAAATAAGATAACAAATATTGTAAGGAGATGCAGGAAGGATTATTATAGTAAACTATTAGAAAACAGTAAAATACTAGACAAAAGAGTAGAGATTGCAACCAGTCATAAAACTCAGACCCCTGAGATTGTGGCATCATGTGGGTCTGTGGGGTTTCCCATTCATCAGTGTGGAGTCATTACAATTGGAAACCCCATAGAGGGGGTGTCAAAACATTTTTGTTTTCTTTGTTTGTTTGTTTTGGTATGTGTAAGGGGGGGGGGTAGGGCAAAATCAGAATCTCCACCACCCTCCTGGTAGAGACTATAATAAAATAATGTGGAATATTATATTAAATCATGTTAGTTAAATAGGTGTTTAGATAAAATTATCATCTCTCTCTCTCTCTATATATATATATATATACACTGTATATCTATCTATCTATCTATCTATCTATCTATCTATCTATCTATCTATCTATCTATCTATCTATCTATCTATATATATATATATATATATATATATATATATAAATCACAACCGTGTGAACTGAGTGGTGTAAGGTCTTATATAGACTGATCAGCTGTGGTCTGACGTAATGTCTGACGTAATGAAATCACACCCGTGTGAACTGGGTGACCATAGCAACCATGCTCATTTTTGAGCGAACAGACAGACAGACAGACAGACAGACAGACAGACACGTAAACTAACAAAGCCAGTCGTAGGAGTGGTTTACACCACTCAAAAAAATAGTTGTTTAGATAAAATTATCATATATATATATATATACAGTATATATATATATATATATACTGTATATATACTGTATATATGTATATATATATATATATATATATATATATATATATATATATATCTCAGTTGTGTGCGCGCGCGCATCTCAGTTGTGTGTGTGTGCGCGCATCTTAGTTGTGTGTGTGCGCGCATCTTAGTTGTGTGTGTGCGCGCATCTTAGTTGTGTGTGTGTGAGGCAACATTTTCAGTAGTGTGTGTGTGAGGTTTCACTATAGTGTGTGTGAGGTTTCACTATAGTGTATGAGAGGTTTCACTATAGTGTGTGTGAGGTTTCACAATAGTGTGTGTGAGGTTTCACTATAGTGTGTGTGAGGTTTCACTATAGTGTATGAGAGGTTTTCAGTTGTGTGTGTGCGCGCGTCTTAGTTGTGTGTGTGCGTGCATCTTACTTGTGTGTGTGCGCGCATCTTAGTTGTGTGTGTGCGCGCATCTTAGTTGTGTGTGTGCGCGCATCTTAGTTGTGTGTGTGCGCGCATCTTAGTTGTGTGTGTGCGCGCATCTTAGTTGTGTGTGTGCGCGGTTTCACTATAGTGTGTGTGAGGTTTCACTATAGTGTGTGTGAGGTTTCACTATAGTGTGTGAGAGGTTTCACTATAGTGTATGAGAGGTTTCACTATAGTGTATGCGAGGTTTTCAGTTGTGTGTGTGCGCGCATCTCAGTAGTGTGTGTGTGCGCATCTCAGTAGTGTGTGTGCGCGCATCTTAGTTGTGTGTGTGCGCGCATCTTAGTTGTGTGTGTGCGCGCATCTTAGTTGTGTGTGTGTGCGCGCATCTTAGTTGTGTGTGTGCACGCATCTTAGTTGTGTGTGTGCGCGGTTTCACTATAGTGTGTGTGAGGTTTCACTATAGTGTGTGTGAGGTTTTACTATAGTGTGTGTGAGGTTTCACTATAGTGTGTGTGAGGTTTCACTATAGTGTATGTGAGGTTTTCAGTTGTGTGTGTGCGCGCGTCTTAGTTGTGTGTGTGCGCGCATCTTAGTTGTGTGTGTGCGCGCATCTTAGTTGTGTGTGTGAGAGGCAACATTTTCAGTAGTGTGTGTGTGAGGTTTCACTATAGTGTGTGTGAGGTTTCACTATAGTGTGTGTGAGGTTTTACTATAGTGTGTGTGAGGTTTCACTATAGTGTGTGTGAGGTTTCACTATAGTGTGTGAGAGGTTTCACTATAGTGTATGAGAGGTTTCACTATAGTGTATGCGAGGTTTTCAGTTGTGTGTGTGCGCGCGTCTTAGTTGTGTGTGTGCGCGCATCTTAGTTGTGTGTGTGCGCGCATCTTAGTTGTGTGTGTGAGAGGCAACATTTTCAGTAGTGTGTGTGTGAGGTTTCACTATAGTGTGTGTGAGGTTTCACTATAGTGTGTGTGAGGTTTTACTATAGTGTGTGTGAGGTTTCACTATAGTGTGTGTGAGGTTTCACTATAGTGTGTGAGAGGTTTCACTATAGTGTATGAGAGGTTTCACTATAGTGTATGCGAGGTTTTCAGTTGTGTGTGTGCGCGCGTCTTAGTTGTGTGTGTGCGCGCATCTTAGTTGTGTGTGTGCGCGCATCTTAGTTGTGTGTGTGGGCGCATCTTAGTTGTGTGTGTGAGAGGCAACATTTTCAGTAGTGTGTGTGTGAGGTTTCACTATAGTGTGTGAGAGGTTTCACTATAGTGTATGAGAGGTTTCACTATAGTGTATGAGAGGTTTCAGTTGTGTGTGTGTGAGGCAACATTTTCAGTAGTGTGTGTGAGAGGTGAGTTTGAATTATGGCCCATACGGCACCCCATAATTATCATGTCCCTGCACCATCTGCCTTACACCTACAGCACACACACCTACTGTATGTTGTTGTTTTGTCTTCTAAGAACATAAGTACCTTTTCAAATTGCTCAGCATGCCACCAATAAGAGAAACTTAATACAAATCCTTTCCAGGAATTTACACAAACATAATTATTTATTTAGCTTGTTAAAGCCCACATAATTCTCCTATCAGCTGAGCAAGCTGCTTCTGCATGTCCTCCATGCCTGGCTGAGATGAACAGAATTCAATGTGTGTGTGTGTGTGTGTGTGTGTGTGTGTGTGTGTGTGTGTGTGTGTGTGTGTGTGTGTGTGTGTGTGTGTGTGTGTGTGTGTGTGTGTGTGTGTGTGTGTGTGTGTGTGTGTGTGTGTGTGTGTGTGTGTGTGCGTGCGTGCGTGCGTGCGTGCGTGCGTGTCCTTACAACCTGCAGTCAGTCAGTCTCTCTCTCTCTCGCTCTCGCTCTCTCTCTCTCTCTCTCTCTCTAATGAAATAGCCCTTATCTCAGCCACACGGTGGGTTCTAGGGATAGTTCCCCTCTGGCTTGGTGGGGCGTGGTGGGGAAATGATTGTTAATTGAAGGCAGCCAAGGGTTGCCAACCCCTGACACACGCTCAATAAACAGCTCTGCTGCTCACAAATCACTAATTCTGAGTCTGAGGCAATCCTTTGTCCTTCACAGCACACAGGCACGCACACACGCAAACTGCTTTCTTACTCCCTCAATGCTGGAGGCTTTATTAATCTGATTCTTCCAAAATGCTTTTTTTCTGTCTAAATCTTTCTGTCAGAAATCGTATGTCCACCCAGACGTGGACTTCTTTTACTGTGTTAGAGTCATCATTACTGAACATCTGTGCCTCTCTGGGTGTTCGGCTGTGTTGTGCATGTATCGCTGCTGACAGAGTGGGAAGAGCAGAGGTGGAAAACAGAAATTCTCCTCTGGCCTCTCTCTTCCATCTCTCTCATTTGACAAATACAAAATCTCAACCTCCATCTGGAGCAGAGCTTCTCGTTCACTACAGGACTGTATTGTTTTCTCTGCCCTACTCTTCCCTCTCCACTCTGTTCCTGCTCTTCATCTCATCCCCCTGTCCAACCCCCCTGCCTTCCATTATTGTCCTTCTCCCTGTCTGCCTTCGCTTGGCCGTCTCATTCTCTCCACTTCCTTCTCCATCAATCCCTTCCATTGTGTCTTGTGGACCTCAAATTCTCCTCCTGCTCTCATTCATGCTTCCAGGCTCTCCTGCAGCCAGCGGGACGGGGACTCTGCAGATATACCTGATAGATATTAATGACAACCCCCCGGCGCTGGTACCCAAGGAGGCTCAGATCTGTGAGCGGGTGAACAGGAATGCCAACGGAGTCAACATCACGGCCGTCGATGCCGACATCGAGCCCAACGCTGGGCCCTTTGTCTTCGAGCTGCCCAGCTTCCCCTCCAGCGCTCGGCGTAACTGGACCATAACCCGGATCAACGGTGAGGAGAGGTCGTAGGCAGAGGATCATATACAGTATGGATGTTCTAGTACCAGATACTCATACCAGAACAAGTTATAGGATCTGTATTGAAGTGCTCTACAGTGCGATCCTTTTATAAGCATACCTTGTGGAAGAAAGTAGAGGTGTGCTCCTGTTGATGAGGTGCAATTATCAGGAACACAAGCAAGGTCTAAGGAAGATGCCGCAAACGTATAACTCCAACTTTAGTATTAAAGATAGTTCTGGCAGAAATGCTGCTTCTGCGATGACAACTGAATGTCTCCCATGGGATCAATAAAGCTCTGTCTATCCGTTCTTTTTCATCCTATATAGAAGACAGCTTGTCTGCCAAAATGTTTACTTTCATGAAGCATTGGATCTGAGTTAGGAGATCGGTATCTTTCTTACACCGAAGCATTTATTGTAGCTGTGACACGCTTTCCCCAGAATAATAACTAATATGCCAATTGTTTTAATACCAAATGACCATTGTTTGAATGAATGTGTGTTATTTTCATCAGTAGCAACTCCTCTCTCTCTCTCTCTCTCGTCACAGGGGACTATGCCCGTTTGGGTTTGCGGTACCAAGTGTATTTGGAGCCGGGGATGTACGAGGTCCCTGTAATCGTGTCGGACTCGGGGAACCCTCCCCTGTCCAATAGGTCTATCATCAGGTTGAAGGTGTGCCCCTGCGATGAGAACGGAGACTGCACCACCCTGGGGGCTGTGGCTGCAGCCGGGCTGGGCACTGGAGCCATCATTTCTATACTTATCTGCATCATCATTCTTCTCAGTAAGTACACACACACACACACACATGCACGCATGCATGCACGCACACACAGTCACACACAGCCATAATGTCAAAACTGCCATTGATTTTCTTTGATTGGCATCTCTCCCAAGCAGATTGTGTTGGGATAGCATAAAACATTCAGCAGGTAACACATAAACAGTACAGTAGTTGGTATTATAGATGAATGCCTCTGTCATGGGAATCCTCTACTGCATCTGTTGACATACAAGTCTCTATACAAACACATTACGCTGCCGGGTTCCTTTGTTCCCATGTGTTGCAGCACTCATGGGATTTTTAAACAGATGTACAGTATGTACAGCTGCACCTGTAGCCATACTGCGTGCGTGCAAATCACTCCTTTCACCTTCATATTTTTTAAAGGTAGACTTTTGTAGCATACTTTTGAGTGTTGTTTCTTTCCTTAAGTATGATGGTGTTTTGTAGCCGTGTGGAGCACCTGGTTGAAGTTAAACATGATGGCTGTGTTCCTACAGGTATGGTGCTTCTGTTCGTGGTGTGGATGAAGCGCAGAGAAAAGGAGAGGCATACGAAGCAGCTTCTCATCGATCCTGAGGACGACGTCCGAGATAACATCCTGAAATATGACGAGGAGGGAGGAGGCGAGGAGGACCAGGTGAGTGCACTGACATGATGGAACACCTGGGTACACACTCCTCGTTTGAACACCTGGGTACACACTCCTCGTTTGAACACCTGGGTACACAATTTACAATTCAGGCATTTAGTATATAACTGAGCAAAATCACTAAATGAAGGGAAATTAACCCATGTCAGTCAACACCAGGTGTGGTGGTGGAGGAATTACAGTTGCTAAGAAAACAAGTATGTGCTACAAAGTAACTACAGTAGGAGCACAAGTAGACCTTAAACCTTACATGTATCTAAATTGACAGATTGGCGGTTGGTATGGGCAATTGGCTATAAAAAGGACACACAGACAGATAGAGAAAGATCTCTATTATATGGGCATAAAAGGGACACAGACCAGACAGATAGATGGGTACAACACGTATAATGACAACAGGTATTATATAACCAGATGGGGCATGCATTCCCAACTTGCATCGTTCCCGGCTAAATTACATATCTACAGTAGCATCTGTCTCAATAAGCAACACTGATCAAGCTGTTTCCCTGTGACAGGACTATGACCTGAGCCAGCTTCAGCAGCCAGACTCTCTGGAACACATCATCAGTAAGCCTCCAGGTGTCCGCAGGGTGGACGAACGCCCCATCATCCCTGAGTCACAGTATCCCATCCGGCCTCTCATCCCCCACCCTGGAGACATAGGAGACTTCATCCATGAGGTGAGCCTAACTCTTTCTATGCTAAGTACGATATTTTGCGTACTATCCCGCTACACACTTTGTATGCTACGATATCAGATATGCCTATCTTGTACATAAAGCTTTATATCAAATATGAAACGGTTTCGCCGGATATCTACTTTTAACACCACCAGCACCAGGATACGTGCGCGCATGTCCCATAGGGTCCAATTCAAAGTAGCATCTTCTTTGGCTGTTATCTCTGAAAAATGTGGCACTGTCCGTGGTGATCATCCATCTGAGGTTCGGATGTGGTTTGTGATTTTATATCGCATCACACCCGACATGGTAACGTTTCTGGCGAAAGATAAACATCGTCTCCAACCTGGGAAACCGGAAATGAAAAGTACCCAAATATGGGGAAATAGCCCCGGCAAGGCTTACCTACCCTCTGCTGCCACCTAGTGGCAGATAAAGAATTAATAATGTGGGCTCATTATAATTCCCCTAACCTAAACCTACAGCTAAACCTAACCCTATGGGCCTAATGTTAAAATAGACCCTTGAAAAGCAAGGATCAGGAAAATGTCCTAACTCTGCCCAATTTCTTCATCCACATCTGTGTCTAAATTTCTCATCGTGGGGCTGGCCATTGTTCAGGAAAGCGGATAAACGTATTATTGTAATTTTATTTTTTTAATCCAATTTGAGGATAATAGCACAGGTATACTCTTCACATATGTCTGACATAAATGTCAGAGCTGAGATCGACTATCTAAATATGAAATAAATGCTTAAACATGTAGCTAAGATTAGAGGTTAGGATGGGGGTAACAAAATCATCAGTTCCCTGCAAAATTATGCAAATTCACAATAACATCCTCGATTTCTACCTGATAGTTTTGAAAGTTATGCTTTGTGTCTAATCTAATGTAACTCTCAAAGAAAGATACAAACAATGATATTTTGTAAAAACTGTCGTGTACATGTATTTTTGTTGGTCCTCCTGGAGCACTATAGTTCCAGCTGATGGACCAGACATATCAGTCGGAACAGCGGTGCAACGTAGGAGTGAGTGCTGCCGTGTAGCGGCCCAAACACCTTTTTCTTTTTTTTTTATCGCCTCAATGCTCCCTTTGTAACTTTAATTCTTGTTTCTATAGCCTGGTGGATACTGATGGCTGTGTTCTTTTCTCTCTGTGCTGTCCAAGGGTCTACGAGCAGCGGACAACGACCCCACGGCCCCTCCCTACGACTCCCTGCTGGTGTTCGACTACGAGGGCGGCGGCTCCACCGCCGGCTCCGTCAGCTCCCTCAACTCCTCCAGCACAGGAGACCAAGACTATGACTACCTCAACGACTGGGGCCCCCGCTTCAAAAAGCTGGCGGACATGTATGGAGGAGGCGACGAAGATTAAACTCTGTGCATGTCACACATGTGCTCCAACACACACACACATACGTACACGTGCAGACACAAACACACACACCTCTGCCCTGTCAGTTGGCCTGCCATGCTCTATCCCCCAACAAATCAGGGCTGAACGCTGTTCCTGAACACACATAATGATGACAACACACACTGACAAACCAACCGACCAATCAAATGATCTGCCACAGTGGACCGTGCCGAGAGGCAGTTCTGGGTGCCATTTCTTAGCCTTCTCTCCAGCTCTAAAACTGAAAATGACTGAAAATGGAGCTGTTCCAGACTGAAAATGGAGCCTAGGACTGCAGGCTTCCGATTGTTTGTATTTAAAAAAAAATGTGCTTTTTTTATTATAATTTATGCGAGACGTAGGTGTTAATTTTGTTTGTCTGATTTCATGTTTATTGGGGTTTGAGTTTAGATTCTGTCATCCAAACTCCCCTTAAGAGGTGAGCCATTTACTGTTGCTGAGGGTTCACTATACTCTTTCTTCACCAAAAGCCCTTCTGTCTGTCGTTGTGCAGATATTATACATTAGGCTCTGCTGCTTGCTTTGAGAACTAAAGAAAAAACAGACAGTACAGAAATTTAAGTCCTTCCTGTGTGGAAGGCTACTTGATATTGAATTACTTAGAAGAGAAGCACTGTTGTTTAAGAAGTGCCTTCAGTGGTGCGTATCTTGCAGACTCCTGCTAACTCAGGATTGGTTTTCATTTCATGGGCTTACCTGCCCACCATATGACCCATGACCCTTTAACTTGGACCTTCCCATGCTAATTGTGATTTCCTGCAGGGCCATGGTAGCTGCGGGACACGTTAGTGCTGCTTCTGGAGGCATCACTGACATATGAAGGTGTTCTGTTTATAAGCCAACAATGGCTCATGATAAGTTACAGACAAATGTATGTTTTGTCTGGCACATCTGAGCTCCTAGATCATAGTCAACTTGAATGTGATCAAATAACAAGAATGGACGTACGACATTGGAAAGAAGATGTGTCCTTGTTAATCATGGCTTTGATAGTGTTTGTGTTCGTTTTGAGGTCTGATTATTTTGCACCTACTGTAACACTTGATAAGGCGTGTTGCTGAGTTTTGATAAAAAATGATGAACCACTTTACCTTTTCCATTGCTATTTGAAGTACATACGAGGGTTATTTAAGTTCAGGTGGGGTTTTGCATGTTTATCTACACACCCAAAGGTTATCAACATGATACCAGTTATTGTGAGGTAAATGTGTTGAAAAAATAAAATAAAAAATATGATTCATGGACTACTAGATGACATCAAACACTTCTAGGATTACATACTGAATTGTGTGAGCACTAATCGTGTAATCATCTTTTCGTCTGTAGTTTGTTTAATGTATTATTTAAAAAAAAATGGGGGGAGGGATTGTCTTATTCAGTGTTATTAAAACAGATTTTTGATGTACAATCTCTGTTGCCAGTCCCTGTCATAGTAAGGGAGAGAGCTGAGCCTCAGCCAGGGATTTGGCAACACTCACAATCTGTCTCCTTTCAGAACTTCAAACTTCATGAAAAAGATTGTGACATCTGCACTTTGAAGATCTGTACAGAGTTATAAATAGCTGTTGTTGCGGAAGACAAGTTGTTGTCTTTAAATTACACAAATGAATCACATTAGCCAAGGGGCGTCTTAATCACTTTTCATTCCACTATATATATATATATATATATATATATATATATATGGGTGTTGGCCTCCTCCAGGGCTGCACACCTATCCTGTTTGTGATTTTCATGGACAGGATCTCGAGGCGAAGTCGTGGCGGAGAGGGTATACGGCTCGGTGAGATAAGGGTTCCTTCACTGCTTTTTGCAGATGATGTGGTCCTGATGGCACCATCGGTCCTTTCTTCAGCTCTCACTGGACCGGTTGCAGTTGAGTGTACGGCGGATGGGATGAGGATCAGCATCTCCAAATCTGAAGCCATGGTTCTCAGCAGGAAACCGATGGATTGTGCAGTGAGTCCGGGTAGGGAATGAGACATTACCCCAGGTGAAGGTGTTTAAGTATCTCGGGGTCTTGTTCACGAGTGAGGGGAGGACAGAGAAGGAGATAAGCCGGATCTTTATTATGGACATTCCATCTTGTAATAATACAGTACGTGCTTAAGTTGATATTTCATTGTTACGCTTATTCTACCTTTGACATTTTTTAATGTCATTCTCTCTCCATTAAGGTTATGGCCAAGTTTGCTGATGACACACTGGTGGTGGGCTGGGCTGGGCATGATCTCAAATGACTAGAAGAGGTCATGGAGGATGTGGCAGTACTCTCACAGGCATGCCAAGACAACTGCCTCTTGCTGAAGTTCGGGGAAATAATTATGGACTTCTGCAAGAATCGATAGAAGTCCTACTGAGTCCTCTTGATCGCTGGGTCACCAGAGGAGAGAGTGAGCAGCTTCAAGTACCTTGCTGTACATCACCAAGGAACTGGCATGGAGGATGTACACTGAGTCTGTGGCAAAGAAGCCGAGACAGCGCCTGTTATGCCCTTAGGCACTTACGGAAATGCAGGGTGTCACAGTAAATCCTGATGGAGTCCTTCTACTCTGCTATCACCCAAAGCATACTGACCATCACTATATTGTGACAGTTTCTGACCGAGGCTAATTATTTTTTTATGTTTTTCATGTCATATGGAAGCAGGGAATCATAGCTTTAAATTGACATAGGTCTATTGGTTGTTCAGTTTGACCCACCAGTTTTGGAGATATGGCTTATAGAGTAATGTCTTGCTGCGAGTTGAGAAAACAGGCTTGAAAGGTTCACTTCTGTGTTATCTCTCTAACATTACACCTAGCTACATATTTAAGCATTTATTTCATATTTACATGTCAATTTCAGCTCTGACATTTATTCCAGACATGCTCTAGTACAGTATGTGAAGTCTGCCTGTGCTATTAACTCATTTAGGATTTTTTTTTTACAGTTTTTCTTGCCGCCATGACTGTCTTCTGTATCAAAAAGAGTCACTGGAGAAGTTGCTGATCGGGAAATGGCTATTGCCATTTCCCGATCAGCAAAGTAGACAAGCATTTGAGGTGTATCAATGCCCAAGGATCAAGGTTCAACAAGACCCTTTTTTCTGGTAGGTCTACAGCTCAATTATTGTGCAAATTTTGTTGCTATTCAAAATGGCTCTGCTTGTTTGTAAAATGCCAAAATATAATAAAAACAGTTGAAAATGGGGAAAGTATATACAGTTGGAGGGGGTAGAGCGTTTTGTAAACAGTTATGTCAATTTCAGTCACATAACTCACGAATAGATTTAACCAATATATATAATGAGAATACGTGTGCATATAATATTTTAAGGCGTTCGGCTCTGCTACAATTTTCTCCCTGCTCGGCACAATCAAACACCATCATTAAACATTAAGAGCAGGGAGATAGATTCTAAACAGAAATACCACAATGACAAGTTTTTGTGTTTCTATTGCGGGTGTAACACAGTTTGAGTGTAGAACAAAAGCAATGTCCAAGCATCAATCAGTTTAAAGCAATGTACACAATATTAGGCCTACACTTATATTCACAAGATACAGGGAGGAGGAAAATGGATAAATTATCCTGGGTGTTCCACTGATAAGATGGTATATTCTATTCATTAATTATATTTATTATGTATATTATATTGTATATGTTATAGATTTATATATTTAGAATGGATAGAATAGAATGCAAAAAGTGTCGTTCTTGATTGTGAATTACGCGCGCGTGCATGGTGTAGCTCCAGGGCCCTGGGAGGGGTTGATTCGGCACTGATCAAATGGATTATCGATTATGGATTTGATTATTTATGATGCGTCATGTCTCATAAACTTCAATGGAGAAAACACATATGCTGCATATACAAAATATGCAGAAAACATAACTACATAAGTAGTACATATACATCTGTAAAGGATTCTAATTCCAACAAAGTTTGGAATTGTATTCAGTCAATAGTGACTATGGGTTGCCTCCACGTGATGTGGCAGCTTTCATGGCTTGGCTTGCCAACACTATCATCTGTGTTGTGTAAAGTATATTGGGTTCATGCTTATGTGTACTTCTTTTTCAAGCAAAAATAAGCACACACACGCACGCGCACACACACGGTCACGCACGCACGCACGCACGCACGCACGCACGCACGCACGCACGCACGCACGCACGCACGCACGCACGCACGCTCACACACACACACACACACACACACACACACACACACACACACACACACACACACACCATTTATTTGTATTTTTTTTTTTATAGATAGATTTAATTGTCTCCAAACTAAATTCTATTGCCATCTGTTCTGCAGGAATACAATTTGACAGATAAACGAATAGCCATCTGGCTGCTATTAATTCATTAATTGAAACTCTTGAAATGCTCCCTCTTTGCTTCGTGAAATTGTCATCATACATGAAAATAAATGGAGGGAGAATGAACAATATGATAGCTTTCACATGTGGGCCTCTGCAGATTACATTTTATTTCTTGACTAAATGTCCCTACTGGTCGCCTTGGATAATTACCCAGCAAGCCAAATGACGCCATGATGACATTATGATGACGTCCGGTGACTCCGGTGACGTCCAGGACTAGGCCAGATCACTTCACCAGTTGAAATAATATTGCTTATTCTGTGCCAGATCTGACTAGTTATGTGTGGGCAGAATGTATGTTGGTTGAAGGTGATATTCTGGACCAGATCTGACTAGTCTTGGTTTGACTTGATCTCGCCACAATCAAGATTTCACTAATTCGTCCAGGTCCTGACCGTGCTTGGTATGTCACCATCAAGCCACAGGTGTGCGTAGCAGAATGAATGCGCCACATGAGATTCTGTTTTTGGTTCAACCACTCTTACGCACACACACATTGATTACAAAAATGAAAGACTTTGTTTTGAATTATTTGGAGTTGATTTTAGCCTGTGTTCTGTTATGAAACAAAATCACTGGTAAACGAGGCTAATTGGCGTAGAACAGCATATTGGGCCTGCACTGCAGAGGCTAAATATATAGCATTAAAGTTACCTTAGAGGTTAGGGTTAGGGTTAGGCTAACCCTAGATCAGCACTAGCCGCAATTTGCAGATTTTGTGTTATGAGCTACTTTCTGTCAAGAAATTCTGTGCAGGTGATTCTTTTTTTAAGTGTTGGAGTTTGGAAGCACTCATCGAAGTCACTGAATGGCCCTGCGTACCACCTGTTTCGAATTTACACATAATGCAGTTTAATAGAAAAATAATCACCTGCACAGAATTTCTTGACAGAAAGTAGCTCATAACATGTCTATGTGGATTTATATGAAACAAATGCTTTGCAGATTGAAAGAGGACAATTCAAGTTTTCCCTACAGGTTAATGTTGGTGAGTTTAACGTCGTTTAATACAAGCAGATCGCAAAAGCAATTTGGATGAGTGGGGAGTCAATGGAGGGTATTGCAACTCTAGATTCATCCCATTATACAAAATCTAGAGTTGCAAATTGCGGCTATTGAAGTACCCAAATAATATTTTAGGGAGAAACACATGACCTGCAGATCATCTACCTATAGAAATTAGAATCCTATTGCAATGACAACTTCTAGTGAGCTCTGTGACCATTGGTTGTATGACATATTAGGGCTGGCCAATCTCACAATAATAAATTGGTCATGATATGAGACAGACTAGATATTGTATATTATATTGTAATATATGACAAACAAACAATGTATTTTCTTTGTTTTAATCACTTAAACCGTTTTTACAGGCTACTGTAGGCTATAATGTGCTTTGAGTTTGTAAATTGGATATTTCACTATTTTGGTATTTCATGATATAACACAATATCAAGACAATATCTACAGTACATAGGCTATTTGGTAAAAAAAAAAGTGCCGCTGCAATCGGGCTCGGGCCAAATAAACTCTAAGGTTTGGACAGAATTTTGTCGTCCCAGCCAGGACTTGCTGGGCTCAACCTTTCAGGTCTGATTAAAGCTCTAGACTGAAGTGGGCTTTAACACAATTTGAACCTTTGTCTTGCACGTGGTAAACCAAACATCTACCCTTCATCCAAAGAGGAATCCCCCTTAGGGCATATATTGCTGCTTATGGAGTGCAGGGCAAAGGGCTATATGTTACATTTACCCCCTTTGACCTCAGGCAGGGCTAGTCTGTTAGACGCACTCCCTGCATACATCACCTCAACTTCTAACCATTGATTCCTTTTGCTCCCCTCTGCTGTCCAGCTCCTCGCTTTGGTCTCCAAGCAATTAGCCTGCTAGCGTTCCAGTGAGCGCACAGCAAGACACCACTAATCTCACTCCTTTTTCACTCCCTCCCTCTTAACTTCATCGATTGTTTTAGCTCTCTCTGGACAGTTCTTGTTCAGAGCTTTGACACAACTGGAGGTGTGACAGGTGTCAAAGTGCTTCTATGTCTCTTGGAATTGTGGATCTAGGGGAGTCATGGGTGTGTGCGCGCGTGTATGTGCATGTGAGAGAGATACTTTTTAACAGCATGGTCATAAAATAAACATTCGTCATTGAAGAGAGCTCTGTTATCATGGCAAAAGGGTTTCTGGACCCTTCTGGTGGTATGACAGCATAGGTAATCAGCCTCATGCCTAATTCCTCTGTTATGTCTCTGATGTTTTGTGCATGTGGCTGCAGCAGGGGTGAAAGCCCAAGACAAATGTCCCTTGTGGACAATAAAGTTTGTGGACAATACAGTTTACCTTGACCTTGAATACATGCTTTGTCGTGCGATGGTGTTGCATGCTGAAAATAGCATACCTACAGTAGTACATGCAGGGCCGGATTTACCCTCCCAAGGGCCCCCGGGCTAGACAACATTTCAGGGCCCCCCTGGGCTGTGTGGTGCATTTCGGAAAAAAATTGCCGTATTTTTTTTAAATTTCGTTGTAATTTTGGGGTACCCAGCCAACCCAAAAGAGAAAGGCAGGCAGGCAGACAGACAACTAGTCGACATTGGCAGGGGTTTCCACAGCTACCCCACAACACAGCGTCACTGTCTGAGTACATGTACATGCTTGTACAGTAGGTCAGCTATTTTCAGCGGGTGACACTGTTGTAGGCCAAGGTATAAATCAGGCATCAAAGAACAGAGCTTGTTTGTGTGATTGTGTCTGAGATGGAGAAAGAGGGAGAGTTATGATCTGTACATGGGTATCAGGCGAGTGAGGCGACAAGCTTTCGATCTTGAAAATTAAGCCAGTGCGGAATTAATGAAAACCCTGCAGTTCTAATTAATAGCCAAGAGGAGTCGCTATTTCCCCTACTGGTTGCATAAGCATTTACATTCCATTAAAGTCTATGGATATTTGACCAGATTTTATATTTATTATTTTAGTAAACATTAGGCCTACATGTTCTTTGTTTTCAGTCGCTATAGTTGCATGCCTTGTTTTAGTTCAGGGGTTCTCAACGTTTTTGGCCGGGGACCCCCGGAAATGCTTTGGCAATGTCTCGGGACCCCCGCCCCGCCCCCTCCCGACCCCCAATATAAATTGACTGCTACAATAACCTTAATAATAGAGACAATACACCATAAATAAATACTGAGCAGATATAATCATTAGGGAAGGTGTATGCATGTACTATGTGTACTATATGTAAACTCTTCATTTCTTTTTTGAAAATAATTTGGGGACCCCCCAAAATAATTTGGCGACCCCCCGAGGGGTCGCGACCCACGGGTTGAGAACCCCTGTTTAGTTGATGTGTTTTTGGAAAATTATCCCAGTATTTTTAACGGATTAAAATAAGGTTGGATATCAATATACGTTGAAAGAATGGGAAGATCTGTTACAGAGCTCACAGAAGACTCTGGTCAACACTAAACATAGACTTACACAATTCAAAATACTCCATTGTGTGTATTACACACCACAGAGGATGCATCGATTCAGCCCCAACACACCACCTACATGCCCACGATGCCTCAGAGATAATGGGGACCTCATACATAGGTTTTGGAAGTGCACACACTTAAATAGCTTTTGGAATAATATCTACAAATATACATCTGAGATATTACAAAAAGAGGTGCCACCAGACCCCAGAATTTCAATACTGGGAGATGTTGAGATGCTCAAGGAATTTAATAAGGATGAGAGGAGATCGATACTCTTAATAATGACAGCAGCAAGAAAATGTATATTAACCAATTGGAAAGCAATTCAACCGCCCACACTCAAACAATGGTGGAGAGAATTGTTATCATACAGCACATCAGAAAAAACTATGTACAACGTTAAAGGGAAACCAATGGAATTTGACAGAATATGGGGGAACATTATTAACAATATAAGAAATATTGAGGGGAGACTACCATAACAAACTGACTATGATGAACTTGTAGATTGATGAACTGATAAACTCATTAATGAATTAATAAAACATGATCCTCTTGGTAGAGGGTGTCGGTCTCCTCTTGTGATCCTCTTGTGACCCAGGCCTAAAGCTGTCTGAAGTCTATCCTGAAGCTGTCTTTTTCTTTATACTCTTTTTGCTGTTGTGTATATTCATATATGTACTCTTTGTTATATCTTTTGTTGTTGCAGTTATTGTTATTGTTATTATCCTCCCCTTTCATGTGAGGAAACAGAGTATGCAGTGCACAAAGACGTGACAGAGAAAGAGGACAATGATGTATTTGTATTTATGCTGGGGGGGGAACGAAATGTTTTGTTCTTTAAAATGTTAAAAACCAAAAAATATATATATATATATATAAAAAGAAAGAAGGTACTGAAGACCCACCCTGGCTTAATGACAGTTCATCCATCCAACAGTAGAGCTAACATGACTGAGGCTCCCTGAAGCCTGCAGCATGTGGTGACCTGGGAATGAAGGAGCACGCTTCTGCTGACTCTGTGTCTCTGCACCACACAGAGAGAGACTGCCTCGTCACAGTGCCAGCCATTCGACTTGTTCAGACACAATATGGCCATCTTGGCTGTGTATTAGAAAACACACAGGGAGTCAAGAATGCTTGCCCCTTGCCAGCCAACTTTCTCTTATCTCTCATCTCTGCCAGGCTGGAGATTATGTTTTCAATCCCATGAGTCTGTCTGTGCGTCCGTCTGTGATTCTGTCTGTGAACTACTAATCTCAGGCACCGCTGCACTGATTGGCATGAAGCATTGCACGCACACTCCCTCCCAGTAGGGCAAGGAATAGCCATGGTTCACATGACGCTCGTACTTCACGAGTGTCATGGCTTAACTTCCGCCTGTTTTACGCGATCGCTACATTTACATTGTAAACGTGTACATAAACATTCAGATTCCAAATATAAAGTACTCGCCACATGTGGGTGTTAGAAATTTGCTGGGACAGCGATTAGCATTGCTGCATCCCGCATTGTTTAATAAAAAGCATTTTCATCCAAGCTGTTTTTTTTGTCATTGGCTTTCAACTGCCCCTATCGGTCGGGAGGAGTGTGGCACTCGGTGTGTTCGATATAGGCACGCTGACCGCACTGCCAATACAGACTAATAGGCGAGTGCGCTCCCGGTGTGCAACTGTGAATTTTCCAAACGAACCCCGTTTGAGAAAAGTAGCCGGGGCGCTCGGATAAAAATGCTTTTTATTAAACAACGCGGGATGCAGCAATGCTAATCGCTGTACCAGCACATTTCTAACACCCGTGGCACATGTGGCGAGGACTTTATATTTGAAATCTATATTATACGTGTATATGTATACACGTTTGGACTGTAAATGTAGCGATTGCGTAAAACAGGCTGCAGTTGCACCATGACTGTCATGATAATCATGACAGTCATTCCACGGTCCTCCGCCTCGTACCGGCCACCAGGCCACTCACCAGATGACATCTCGGTCTCGTCCCGGCCACCAGGCCGGGACGAGACCTTCTTTCTGAAGAGTTTACTTTTTGGACTTTTTGCTGTTTGCATTGCTACTCTTTGATGTAAGCTTTACTTTTGTTTAATTAATAAGTTAATTTGAACTTTCCTGCTTGTGGCTCCTGCATTTGGGTTCTATCTTCTGCCTACCGGGACACCAAAGGCAGCAGAGGCCAGGCAGATGCGAGCCTGGACGAGTGGACGTCATCGTCTATGGGGCAGGATAGCTGGTGGCTAGTGGTCCAGGCGAATACTGGACAACTCACCCCGGTGCTTGCCCATTTTTCCTCCCAGAATTTTCCCCAGTGAGGGGGATAACTTGTAATCTGCTATTGGCTGTTTGTATTCTTTTTGGAAAAATATAAAAATATACTCCTATGGAAAGGCTTTATCCAAAAATCCAACACAACACACACTCGACAGAGTGCAGTTCTAGTTATGTCTGTGTCTTTTTTATGACCATATATGTAGTTCTTTGTCAGGCATGCCCAAATATGGACTCTATGCAGATGTCAGAATGATGTCAGAATAGGCCAGCTCCATATATGGACCCTGGGCAGGGGCCCTGTCCAGAACCCGGGAAGAGGCCTTTTGTGGCGGCTCTGGAGAACCGTGGGTCCGTCCGACTCGACACCAGGCACTGCACTCCCTGGGGGTGTGGAACGTGCGTGTCGATTTGGAAAATTAAAAAGAAAAAAAAAACAGTCACTGCCAAACGGAACCGCTTATCTGAAAAGAACTTTAGACTGCTCATATGACGTGTAAACAAGCAATTCTGCCCTGGCATCTAAACCAGTGCCGGGATCGGGAGTTGAACCCGTGGCACACTGCCAGACTGGATTACCAGCCAAGGCCACGGCCCAGCTGAACTGGGAACCATTCAACGTTTTGAAATGAGAATCGCCTCGATACATCTAATGGCAATGTCGTCCACCTGCGGATCAAACTTGTTCGCCATGAGGTGGTGCTGGCGAAACACCCACGGGAGATCGCCGACCCCAAGCACGCACACTTCTCTTCTAATCACAGATGTGCATGGAGGGTACGCGGCGCCTTTCGTTACATCACCGGCTTCGCCGCTCCAGAGCACCAGGCGACCGATGGAGGTCATGTCAGTGCGGTGGTACTTGCTGTGCGCCGGCACCGATCCGGGCATGGAGCTCACCCTGTTCAGACTGGCCCACAGGTGTTCTTCGGGCATGATCGTGTCCTTGCTCCACTCAATGAAGTTCTGAACCTCTTCGTCCTCCAGCACGTGTTTCACAAACTCTCTGGTGACCACGATGTAAGTGCTGCCGTAGAACATGGGGATTGGCGGGGGTGTCTTCCTGATGTCCGTTCTGGCAATGGTACTGTAAACATTGTTATTCGTGATGACCTCGTGGTGGTACTGCCAGCGGTGCAAATTGTGGTCTGGGAAGGCGTCAGAATAGATACTGTTCTGCCCGTTGAGCAGCTTCAGCGCCCGAACCATTTCTGCATTGGTCTTGATGGGGAGGTCTGAGCCGCACGTGTTGAGCAGGTACTTCCACTCGACGGGGGACTTGAGCAGGTCGTCCATGCAGTTTAAATGGGCCTGCGCTATCGACCAAGTTCCCCAGGACACGCTTTCTAGTTTGCTGGCGACGAACACGTTGGTAAAACAGGACACGATCGCCCTCACGGCCTCCTGGAATGCCTCCGGTGACTTCTGGTCCAAATGAACGCAATAAACGTTTTGGGGTTGATAGATGGTGCGCAGGAGTCGCTCGAAAAGTTTGACGTCGCCGTGAATCACCATGGAGTAGGCGATGGGGAAGTCTCGCTCTTCTGCGCTGAGCGGCGCTGCGATGAAGCCTCTCTTGTCCTTGTACGCGTCGCAGTCCGTTGTCGCGCCGCGATAGAACTCCTCCGATAGTCTCTCCCGAGGCCTTAGAAGTCGAGCAATCTCATCCTTCTTGCCCATGAGCTCTCCGCGGATTATGGCCGAGCAGACCGGCAGGTCCTCCCAGTATTCTCGCGGTACTCTGGCGGGTTCTCCAAGTATTCTCGCGGTACTCTGACTCGTTGGGTCCAACTCGCTGGTCTTGTAGCAGGTGAAATAAACAAACACCAGAGCAATGAAGAACACCAGTAGACTGAGTAGAACACATTTGATTCTTTTGCTAAACTTCCACCCTGGTAAGAAGGCATTCGTGTACATTGTAAAATAGCTCGAACCAGTGCTGATTATTTCGTTAGGACCCGCTACAGCAGGGGTTCTCAACGTTTTTGGCCGGGGACCCCCGGAAATGCTTTGGCAATGTCTCAAGGTATATGGGTTGTAAAGCCAGATGCCTTGATTCGTATATGTTGACCTGTTGGAGATAGCGTTGCCTGGAATCAGGTTTAGAAGCCATGGGAGCCGCCTTTTATGCTGTGCAAGTCTAGTGTTACGATGATGTCACCACAGTGTATATCCATCTTTGGAGTTTCTACATTAATCTGATGTCAGCGCTGGATATCGCTGTTGTATCCATATATGGGACTATGGGTTATCCCATATATGGAACTCTAAGTGAAAGCCTTCACAACATACATCTTTAGACAGTTCTGCTTTTCCGCTCACAAATGGCAATGAATGAACACTGAATGGGGTTAATATAGACAAAGGAGATGACTACTGCTGATAGCATTGGTGGACCAACCTTTTCCAAGGCCGACAGCAAATGTTCTCTTATAGCGAGAAGCACACCGCATACCTCAAAAGAAAGCTTAATTTGTCCACAGATTTATTTTATTTTACCATCTTCCATTCTGGAGATATTTACCTTTATGTAACACCTGCTTTTGTAGTAACGTGCTGTTCTTGAACCGAAAGCCGAGTTAGGGGCCATTTTATGTCAGACGTTGACAGGCAGATATAAAAATCAACACAAAAGACATTCTACACATACTATACACCAAATGAAAGCCCTGAATGTCTACTTTTACGAGGAAAAAAGTACACATTGATCCCATCTACCCTTCGTTCTAAGTACTAGTTTCACCCGACGATGCGTATGCACCGTCCCAGCAAATGTCATAATGACTATGACTACTGAGCTAGCTATATCAGATATACCCTGACGTCATTTGCTGGGACGGTGCATACGCATCAAGAGTAACCACAGTATACCACTAATCAACTTACAAATTACATATACATAGGAACATTACCTCCAATCTTCCCGACACTAAAACATATCGTCATTACGTCACCATCAAAAACCAATTACATTCTG
The DNA here is from genome assembly GCF_951216825.1 of Electrona antarctica. Classification (NCBI taxonomy): domain Eukaryota; kingdom Metazoa; phylum Chordata; class Actinopteri; order Myctophiformes; family Myctophidae; genus Electrona; species Electrona antarctica. The sequence continues at coordinate 29,607,284 of NC_136807.1, forward strand.
GCATTGGGTCCTTTAATCCATATCTTTATTACGTCATCATTGAGAGCTAGTGATCATTGAGAGCTACCTATACCAGTTAAACCCTGACGTCATTTGCTGGGACGGATAATAATAAGGATAATTGGGAAAAGGAATGGAAGACGTCGGATTCGGATATGTCGGAAGCCTTAATAATAGATACTTCAATTACCATTCAATAATTCATTAAAAATTGGATTGTTGAACGTGAGAGGTTATTTAGCATTTAGAAGATATAAACTCAGATTCCCAACTTGAAATGTTGGATCTAATAGCTTTTACTGAAACACACTTAAAGAAACATAATAACCTTACTTTTAAATTAGGAAAAATGAACATGAATTACAATACATTCAGGAATGACAGAGAATATGATACAGGTGGGGGAGTGATGTTTGTTATAAAAGAAGATATTTCCATTAAAATAATTCAAAATGAAATCAAGATATTAGAAAGAGTAGAACACGTATGCATATATGTAAAAGATAAAGATCTATATATCATTCTTATGTACAGATCACCTAAAACAGACCTTTCGAAATTAAAGACATTTCTCGAAAACTTGATAAAGTATCTACCCTCTTCGACTTCTTCTATTATGATACTAGGAGATTTAAATGATGACCTGTATAGGGAGAAAGATGGAAGTATAAAGACCTTCATGTCCAGATTAGGCTTTAAACAATTGATCATAAATCCAACTACAGATTACGGAAGTATTTTAGATCACGTATATTTTAACAAATGTGAAAATATTATTACAGAAATTGAAATTAGAGACACCTATTACTCTGACCATGATTTAGTATTAATATCACTACAGTCCAAGATTAAGTCAATTTAATTATTAATTAATTATACTGTATACGTGATAACATATTTTATTTCAGTTTATATACCTTTTTTTTTCATCGGATATCTGTTATGATTTATTTTTCTTTGAGAAACTAAAAAGATATCCAGGACAGTTCTAAATCAATAGAACTGTATTTTCTTTTCTTTTTTTTTATTTGTATTGGTTTTTAAATTTTTTCACATACAGTTACTTACAGACATACTTTACAAGCAGACAAAACAAACATTGGGACAGGGGGGGAACTGTATTTTTTTATAGATAGAAAGTTCTACACTACTTCATAATACTACTTTTTTACGTGCAAAAAGTAGGTACGTAGCAAATAGCTAAACCTAATAATTCAATATTTCAATCGTTCTTTCAAAGAGTTTGACAGTTTGTAGCGGTCGACAGTACTTGCGCGCTCTGCTTGCGCACTACTTGTGTGCAACAAGCAAGTAGGCACTCGACAGAGTGCAGTTCTAGTTTGGTTTTATTTGTGTTGTGTTTAAGCGCCTTTAAGCGACAAAATTATATTTCATGGATCACACAAAGGAGCGATCAAACATGCTGTGTTCTCAGTAAAACTGAATTTATCGTTTTGATTCATGGCTTTCAAGCTAATATATTCATACATGTACATTTTAATCAGTGCACTAAGAACTTTCAACACTGCATGCCACTTGAGATGCTGCATGCCACTTTAGAAATATGTCTTCTATGAAATATGAAAGCCATTATGGTATACATTTTACATAACTATACTACAGTGCATTAATATCTGGGATAGCAGCCTGATCTTGAGCATGATACATTACTCTTGTCTTGGGTGGAATGGTAGCAGCCTAATGTCAGGCTAGAGAGGAACACAATGTCCTGACAAATGCAGTATCGACACCCTATAGTGATTCTCTATCAAAACCGAAGCTTTCCCTAACATACCCTGATAACCCGGATCATTGTGTGACAACAGAGGTAAAAATGGAAATGTTGGAAATGATAAAATATTGTTGATTAGTTAGTTCCAGTGATTCAGGAGGATTACATTATTTTTGTATTTTGTGGTAGGCCTATATATCAACCGAAAAACACCTAGAATAAAAGCTTAAGAGCAGGTGCGTAAGCAAACAAGTGCACACTGCCTATGTCTGATTGGCTGGGACACTGGAGACGCTCATCTCTCAACACTCTGCTTTTTAGACAGATTTTTGTGCAACCTGGCTATACTGTCGATGTTGAGACTAGTGAGGACCTAGTGGACACGTTTTCATGATTGGCAGCCTCTAGCGCCTCTAAGCCAATGGGAGATAAAACCCATAGTCTGAATGCTGCAACATGAAGCCGTATCCTCTAAGCCAATGGGAGATAAAACCCATAGGGCAGTATTATGCGTGTCTTAAGTACCAGGTCTTATGACCTAACTTTAGACCTGGAGGCGTGGTCAATGCCATTTGGCTATTCTGAGTGGCCAAATGGCATTGATCACGCCCTCTAGAGTCTCTTTGCTGCACCTGACAGTTATGACGTGAGTCATTCTTGTTTCTTCACTGGTCTTGAGTGCAGATGGTGAGCACCATGAAGCTATGTGGCCAACCACTGCTAGTAGGGTGGGCAGGGGAACGTGTGGCATACAGATGACAGCCCAATAGAATGATGTGAGGAGCACAACAGTAGCCTAACCCATAGAAACACACAACATGGACAGTGGACACACAGACACACACAACATGGACACACAGACATACACACAACATCAACACAGACACCGTGACAAACATCTCAACATGAACACGGCGGACGGACGGACGGACGGACGGACGGACGGACGGGCGGGCGGACGGACGGACGGACGAAACCATAGACATAAGCTGTCGACACACAATATTGAGGACTGAAGAAGTCACATGGAAAAAATAGCATATGTTGACACAGCTGTCAACATATGCACAACTGTTTGCACTTTGCAGATTTCTATTGAAGTGGTTAAAAATATGTTAAAGATGGAGTGCCATGATTTTTTTCCACCCTAAAACATGATCATCAGGTCTTATTGTTATATAAGGAGAAAGAATCTTTTAAAAATAGTGTACAGTATTATATATTAAAATGTTGTTTTTATGTGTGCACGGCCACCAGTTCATTAAATATGCCTGGTTTGCCTGGTGGGTGGTGATGGGTGGTGATTCACCTGAACTGAAGCCGCACCCACAGCTGTTGTTGTATGATAAAGGAGGAGGGGTTAGGGGAGGGGCTGATAGTGTGATGTTTTTTTCATTGGCACATTTGACTGTCAAGGTTTCAGCCTCCAGGAAGAAACCCTAAATACAAAGGGAAGACATCATTGCACATAACAACCACACCAAGGGGTCATACTGTCACCTCTTTAAACACATACAAAATTGGAAAAAGTACAAAAATCACGGCACTCCCTCTTTAACGTTTTGTTGTGGTGAGCTGTTGAAGAAAGAGTTAACCCCTTAAACCCCAGGGGTCTATAATAAGGCCTCCTACTTTTTGTCCCCCCTCTACACCACGTGTCCTAGCTGATAATAGCCATTCACGTTGTGAGCATGTTTCATAATTCACTAGAGGAACTATGAAAATGTTTAACCCAGAAATGAATTGCAGGTTATTGTGGCCAATCATTGCTCTTGCATTTCAGACTTTGTAGTCCTATATAGTATCAGATGCATAGAGGCAGGGCCAGCTATAAGCCTCTAAGACTCCTAGCTAGGCAAGCTTTGTCGAAGGTGCCCCTGCGCATGCAGGCGCGCATAGCGCAGGGCTACATAGCGCCCCATGCATAGAGGGATATACTGCAACCTCTTAACATTCAATTTACTGAGCTGCACATGTGGGGAATGCCCTGTGATTACAGTTGAACAAAAGCACAATTAAACCATGATTATGGAGTGCTCATTGTTTGAGGTGAAATACCTGAGGAACAGTGGTTCACCTGAGCATTCACATTCCTGAAGCTTTTGCGTTTTTCAAAACATAATTTAATTTGCTTTTGTGTGGATGACAGTCATAGCCAAGAACAGTAACAGCAGGCTCCACAGATGGTGACGTTGGTCTGCAATGCATGACTAATGCCATGTTCATGTTCCCAGGAGGATGAACCCTAAACCTTTGAGTGACGCATTGCCTCTAGTAGCCTACTATCCGCAGGCTAAATGTCAATGATTTTGTAATATATCTTTTTTTCTTGTTAACCCCGTTTTAATCCCAATTTAGTCGTGATAATTCATTCCTTCCCACACATTTCTGTGTTGCCACTGATTTTGTGCCCTACTGCCTTACATGTCAGCGAGGAGCCCCTTCGGGAGCAGTTATTGCATTACAGTGTGTGGAGCGACGTGTGCTTGTCACAGTGTACAATAAGGAGATAGGATAGGTTGGAGGATTTGGTCTGATTCCTGATTGTGATCTAATACCGTGCGCTGGCTGGCAGTGTGGAGCTGTGATCTAATACATAAATGGTGTTGTGGCAGACAGCAGATCCAGTATAGACGATGCAAGTGCGGTTGTGCTGTCAACACATCAGACATTCTTATAATACACAGCTGATTACAGGCACATGCAGTCCCTCAGGATTACTCCCATCTCGCACAGCTTCCAGCTATATGATGCTACTGTGCATGACCTCGTTCAGCTACTCCCGTCAGCAGAGACTACAAAGCGATTTCACTTAAAAAAAGAAAAGAAAAAAAGAACAGATTGTAAAGGGACTTGCATGCACTGCAGAGGAAATGTACGGAAACAATATTTACTATGGTTTGACTGCTCATTTGTGACCACACTACTACAGATTGCTTAGGTACAGTCTGACAGTTTGACTATATAGGGGAGAACGGGGGAAGATGAGCCAGCGTTTAAGTTGAACCACCCCCTTTATCTAGAAAACTAGAAACCTGTGGTGCCATGTGACCTTAAATCTATTAAGCATCCATAATTTACACCTGGCTGTGAAGTTGGGAAGCACATGGGGAAAGTAGAAAACATTCTTTTACACAAAAAAACTGTTTTTGTCGGTCAAAGTAAAATTTCGACACATCATGTAAAATGACTGTTATACAAAGCAAAATGTATCTCTAAAATGTAATATCATACACGTTAATGATTTGCCAATGGATAGAACCATGTGAACCATTTAGCAATTAAATTGTCTGAAGTAGCTTATTCTAGTCATTGTTTTCTAAAATGGTGGCTATGGGTAAGATGAGCCAATGTCCGGGGGTAAATTGAGTCAATGGGAATCACTATTCATATTTTTTTATTAAGTCTTTGCTACTCAAATTATACTGAATGACCTTTAATTTGCATGTACATACTCATTTAAGAGAAGTTTGCAATATTGTATTAACAATATTGCAAATATAAGGTTCTAAATAACAAACTTTATTTAATTGTCTTAATATTGTTTCAATAATAAATAAACAAATAAATAAGACTATTTGCAAGGAAAACTGTTATTATATTATTATTGATAAGTGAATACATTATCTGTTCAAGTTTAAGCTTTTAACATTAAAATATCATGTGGTTCGATTTGCCCCTAGACTTGGATCAACTTACCTGAGGCAAATTGAGCCACATGACCACTTTTTTAAAAAGGTCATATTTTCATGGCCCTTTGTCATAGATGCTTACTCATCATTTCAATTGATAGGAGACATCCTGAAATATGGGTAGATCATTAGATTTTACTGCCATCTCATTTTGCCTTGCTTCCAGGACAACTTAAGCAAAAAGTGGTTCATCTTACCCCGTTCTCCCCTACCTACTTGAAAAAAATTAACAGTGAATACAATACACTTACGTATATTGTATCAGTTTATAACTCATACATAACTCAAATCATGGGCTGTACATGTGCAGAGGGCTGAACAAGAGTTCTGTAGTAGGCCTACATATAGTGAGCTGTGAGTGCTGTCGCCTCACAGCTAGAAGGTCCTGGGTTCGATTCCCGCTGGGGACGCTGTGGGCGCTGGGGGCGTGTTCTCTCCTCCGCGTCATCAGTGCCCATACCAGAGGCGGGGTTGGCAAAGGGCCTTTCTGTGTGGAGTTTGCATGTTCTCATGTCCCATAGGGTAGGTACCCTCACAAAAAACATGCAGTAATCCTGGTCTCTAAACTACCTCCCCTGGCCAGCCCCGGGCGCCTGATGGAGGGGAAAGGAACTGGTCAGAATAACGTGTTCCTTCCACGCGCTACGTCCGGCCAGGGAAACACTCCCCTGTCAGGTGAAAAGAAGCAGCTTGGACTCCTCATGCATAGAAGGAAGCATGAGGTCAGTCCGCTGCCCCCCAGGTTGGCAGAGGAAGTGTAGCGCCCAGGATTACATTAGATAATTGACACTGGGTGAAAAAAATGGGGACCGTACTTATGTTCCCCAGGTTCTATGTTCCCCACTTACCATTGCAAAAAAGGTTCTATGTTCCCCGCTTACCCAAAAAAAAGTTCTATGTTCCCAGGGTTCTATGTTCCCCACTCAACTAAAAAGGTTCTATGTTCCCCATTTAGCTATAAAGGTTCTATGTTCCCCATTTTCCTACTTCCTTACTAGAGCATTGGTTTTCAACACTGAGTCCATTATTGTCTCCACCAGGCCGAAGGCATGTGGATAGTTTGCGCATAGTGTTTGCCATTAACTGCATTTACATGGACGATATTTATATAAATAAATGTCACCCTCTTTTACATGCCCCAAAGTATTTAATCAGAATACAACTTTTGAAATGCAAAAAGTTGGTTTTGCCTGTTTTCTTTTTCTTTTCAAAATCCTTTTCTTTTCGTTTTATAACAGTATGGGTGTCAAGTCACAGGTTCATAGAAAAAAATAAAAATATCAGATTTTAGCATCAGTGACTGAGGTAAACAAACGTACTGTATGAATCACAGAGATCGTGGGCAGACATAATGAAAAGACTATGTTATTGTGCAAAACATGCCCCTCCAAGACAAAAGAAAAACATTTTCTCCCCTTCAAGTCCCAATTTAGTAAAGCCAATTCCCCAGCCTCTCTACAAGTACTCCATCTCTGCTAACCTCCACAATCAGTCATTGGGAGGGTGAAGAAAGCCTCGGGTCTCCTCCGATACCCGGGCCGTCAAGCCAACATCTTCTTTCCACCCGACAGTGAAAGGTCTCACTAGGGGGGCGTAACGCATGTGGAGGTACACGCTATCCCCCCCACCTCCTCCCTCCCCTGAACAGGCGCACTGTTTTGCCTGTTTTCTGTCTGTCAATTTTCAAAATAGAGTCACATTGTGTTCTCGGCTATATTCATTCATATATGGGGTAGAGTTCTCAAACTCTGCCCGAACCCGACCAGGCCCGACCCGACCCAACGTTTTATGGCCGGGCCGGGCCCAAAATGTTTGCTAATCAGTCGGGCCGGGCCTCGGGCCTGATCAGTTAGGGCCCAGTTAGGGCCGGGCCTTAATTTTCGGTCCCGATGAGAACTCTAATATGGGGGCATTCCCATGTATGGGGATTAAGCTACTAATTTAGACGGAAGTTAATTAAAGTGCATGGGTCATGTTTGCATGTTTGGAATTGTAACAGCTGAAATCAATAAAAGGAGACTTTTACAGAAAAAACCTACCTAATCATTAAGGGAACACTCCTGCCTACCAGTGACATCATTGTCAGGTCCCCCCCCCCCCCCCCCCCCCCCCCCCCCCCTTTTTCCCTTTTTTTCATAATACCATGTTAACTTCTGAACTGTCCACAGCCTCCATGGTTGAGTGGGGAACATATAACCTTTTATAGAACCTTTTCTTAGTTATGTGGGGAACAGAATTTGAGTGGGGGACATAAAACCTCTTTTTGGTTGAGCGGGGAACAGAACCTTTTTTGGGGGGCCGAGTGAGTGGAGAACATAAAACCTGGGGAACATAGGGATGACCCAAAAAATGGGCTGCAAAATCGTGGGATTAAAAATATATAAAAAAGGAAAAAAAAGAAACGTAGGCCTACATATATCTTTATTCTGGTACTTTATTCCTATGCGTTACTAGTTGTCAACTCATTTTGTTTAAATATTACTATCTCTCTTTGCCTAGTTTCATAACAGCAGTGATTCATGCACTGATGATAGTCTCTGCGTGGACTGAAATGTTTGCCTTGGGTGCCTTATTCCGTACAGCCCTGGATATTTCTAAAACAGGCTTTTATTTTGCAAGCAACACGTATTTTGTCTAAGCTCTGTTTCTGTGTGCAAATCCTTCCCTGCTCTTATAAAACTGTGGTACTCGATCAGTCTGGCAGCTGTCTGTCTGTCAATCATTATTTACCAAGGCAGCAGCACTCTATGGCTCATACAGATATTTTGAATGTTACCCATTTCTTTGTCAGTTACTACTGCTTATTAGCCTTTTGAGTGAGGTTTCAATGCTGTGGGGGTCTACCAGATGTATGATGCTGATGCTTTGTTCACTGACACAAATGTAACAAACAATGTTTAACGTTCTGTAACCTAACCTGGCTGATTGCAGCAGAAAAAAGGTCTTCTCTGTGTCCCACATTGGATGTAAAATTATTCAGGTGTGTGTGTGTGTGTGTGTGTGTGTGTGTGTGTGTGTGTGTGTGTGTGTGTGTGTGTGTGTGTGTGTGTGTGTGTGTGTGTGTGTGTGTGTGTTTGTGTGTGTATGTGTGTGTGTGACATGAGACCTTATACGTTTAGTTTACTCCAGCAGAGGTGATGAAAAGAGCATGCGAGTCATTAGACTCAGTGTGATGCTTAGCCAATGTCGCTCCATACCCTACCTATTTCATATTAATTTCTTTCTCTCTCACTCACTTGTCATCTATGAGGCATATTCTCTCTCTGCGTGCGTGCGTGCGTGCGTGCGTGCGTGCGTGCGTGCGTGCGTGCGTGCGTGCGTGCGTGCGTGCGTGCGTGCGTGCGTGCGTGCGTGCGAGCGTGCGTGCGTGCGTGCGTGTGTGCCCATTCGGTATCATTAGGGAGAGACACATGACAGTGTAGAGACTTTAAACTAGTGCCAGTGTAGACAGGATGGAGAGTTAAAGACTTCAGAGCATCAGGGATAATCATATTTCTATATGCACCCACCATGCTGGAAAAGCACCATCTGGGCCATAAGCCCTGGATTTGCATTACAATATAAATGAGAAGTTGCTGGAGCTGAAAGGGTGATGTGAAGTCATCACACACACTTCACTCCATGACAGGTCACATATCCCCACCTCGACACTGCCTTGTGGCACCATACTGTTACAGTAGCTCCCTTGAAGAAGCAGGCGGCCACCAGGCACTTCATTTGTGTGTGGTGCACTGGCACAGTTTTGTTGCCTCCCCATCATTTTACTTTGCTTCCCTTTACCCCCCCCCGCCCCTTCTTTCAAATGCCACATTTCCACATGCACACTGAGCAGCGTGATGGTGTACAGTATGCACCAGTGGCTTCCCTTTCAGACTGTGATCTTCACTGTCATGCAGAAACGTTGTAAACAACACTGTGACTTTTCAGGAAATGGGGACAAATAACGTGTGTTCGATTGGATCCAATGTAGTGATTAGTTATTTTCACTGACTTTCACTGAAATATTTATAAAACCCCAAATTCAATTACATTTTATTAAAGTGTCAAATCACAACAAGTTGGCACTTTACATTATGTGCAGAGACCTGGCATTGTTCCACCCTGAGGAAGCAATGTTTGCGACAGTGGCAACGAAAAACTCCCCCTTAGAAGAAAACGTCAGGCAGACCCAGGCTCTAGGGTGGGCAGCCATCTGCCTCATCCAGAGAGAGAGAGAGAGAGAGAGAGAGAGAGAGAGAGAGAGAGAGAGAGAGAGAGAGAGAGAGAGAGAGAGAGAGAGAGAGAGAGAGAGAGAGGGGCCATCAATATAATAGTGTAAGATAGTATATAATAATATAATATAGTATAACAATAATGCACCTGCATTCCTATTTTTGTCTCCACCAGGCCGAAGGCATGGGGAGAGAGTATGTTTTGCACTCCTTCCTTCCTTCCGTCCTTCCTTCCGTCCTTCCGTCCGTCCGTTATCAGCTAATCTCCGGTACCGTTGGCCCGATCCATGCCAAACTTTGCGCACACACTCCCTGGATGCCAACGACGAACCTCTGCCCCAAATATTCCTCAACGTCCTGTTATAGCGCCACCATGAGGCCGATTTAGGCAAAACACATTTCTGTACATTACTCGTACACATTTTATCCATACATCACACAATTCGGTATACACTATCTCCATAGTCATGTGATCAACACGGATCTGCACCATTTCCCATCTTCCATCCTGATTGGCTAAGATTGGCTTCCAAAGCTCACATGATTGGTCCGTTTCCAACAAAATGCCACAAATCACAAACGCAGTGTGCAATTTCCGTGAAATTATGCACGCACATTTCCACTAGACCGAGGATGACATGCCCCTAATTTTTTTTCCAAATCAGCCTCGTGGTGGCGCTATAACAGGGCAATTCCTGTTTTTACCTATAACTGCGTCGATCTGTATACAACTTATGTATGCGCACTCCCTAGAGGCCATGGAAAAAACATTTTCCCTGCATCCCTCCACATCTGCCGGTTATAGCGCCACCATGAGGCCGATTTCTGTTTATGTTAGTCGCACAGATTTCATCCAAATCTCACGCAAATCGGTACACATGATCTCTGTAGTCATGTGATCAAGACGAGTCTGTTGGATTTCTCAGATTCTACACTGATTGGCTAAGATTGCCTTTCAAAGTTTTCAGGAGTGGCCCGTTTTGTACAAAATGCTACACATCACACACGCTCCTATCCTCCTGGTGGAGACCTGTGCCCGGAAGGGCACTTTTTAGTATTATTACACTGTTGTTTCCTGGTTCTAACGTACCTACCCAGTGGTGGTATTATTAGTATTATTACACTGTTGGTTCCTGGTTCTAACGTACCTACCCAGTGGTGGTATTATTGTCTCCACCAGGCCGAAGGCATGGGGAGAGAGTATGTTTTGCACTCCGTCCGTCCGTCCGTCCGTGTGTCCGTGTGTCCGTGTGTCCGTACGTCCGTCCGTCCGTCCGTCTGTGATCAGCTAATCTCCGGCACCGTTAACCCGGTCAATGCCAAATTTTGCACACACACTCCCTGGATGCCAACGATGAACCTCTGCCCCAAAATTTCCAGAACGGCCTGTTATAGCGCCACCAGGAGGCCGCTTTGTGCAAAACAAGTTTTTGGACAGTACACCTACAGATTTTGTCCAAACATCATGCAAATTGGTACACAGTCTCTCTAGAGCCATTCAACGAAACGGGTCTTTCAGATTTCTCAGACTCCATCCTGATTGGCTAAGATTGGCTTCCAAAGCAAGCAGGAGTGCTCAGTTTCAAACAAAATGCTGCAAATCATGAACACATTGTGTGATTTCCGTGAAATTGTGCACGCACATTCCCACTAGGCCGAGGAAGAAATGCCACATGAACATTTTCAACTCAGCCTCATGGTGGCGCTATAACTGGCAGAAAAGTGTTTTTACCTCTAACTGCACGGATCTGTGGATAACTTTGTATGCCAACTCCCTAGAGGCCAAGGAAAAACCTTTGCCTGGAATTTTTCACATCTGCTCTTTATAGCGCCACCAGGAGGCCGACATATGTAAAACACATTTTCTAATATTACTCCTTCAGATTTTATCCAAATTTCACGCAAATCGGTACTCATGCTCTCCATAGTCATGTGATCAAGACGGGTTTGTTTGATTTCTCATAATCCACCCTTATTGGCTACGATTGGTTTCTAAACTTTTCAGGAGTAGCCAGCTTTGTACCCGTTTTGTACAAATCGCCACAACTACTCAACACAGCGTCCGATTGTGGTGAAACTGTGCATGCATATTCCCACTAGGCTTTGGAAGAAATGCCACTTGACAGTTTTCAAATCAGCCTCATGGTGGCACTACAACAGGCCAAGCCACGTCAGTGACGTCACACACACACACGCATGTACGCACGCGCACGCGCACACGCACACACATGTTTATATTGCTCCTAAATATTTTGCCAAACATCACACTCACACTCCTATCCTCCTGGTGGAGACCTGTGCCCAGAAGGGCACTTTTTCTAGTTTGGGCATGTTATTGTTACAGATGAAAATGTAGTATAGTATAAATTAGTGCATCCATTTATGACAAAGAAAACAAAAAGATTATGAAATATGTAAATACAAGTTTTCTGTCCAACAAGCGTTGATATATATAGGAGACAGAGTAGTTAGTAGTACATAAAAGGTATCCACTCAACCAATGTGTTTGTAGGAATCTGGTTTCATCATGACATGGTAGTTTTATCTATGAATAACATTTAACTCCTCCAACTGGACTTACTGTTCAGTAAGCATCAGCAACCACTGTCAGGCATCAATAACTGTAATTGTGTTTTAACAAAATTACATTTTGAGAGTGCGAGCTAACTTGGGGGGAAAAAACAACCTTGAAAACGGAACTGATTTATTGATTCTTAGGAGAGTCTGTGAAAAAATACTGAGAGTAAATCAATGCCACCCAAAGTCAAACACATTGAGTTTTAAAATGCAGACACAAACTCCTCATTTCTCATTCCTTAACATGTCATCTTAGCCTTCATCACTTCAGGTTTTTATTATTTTATTTTGAGATTTCTGCACCTTTTCTCTCCAGTTGAAAATGCTTTGCATGACTTAAGCTCACACAGTTTCAGATCTGCACTGTACCTATCTGTGAAGACACATCCTGCAAATCGTTTTCTTTTTTCTTTTAGAGAATACACAGTATAGGTTCCCATAATGGTTACTGCAGGTTACTGGCACTTTTCATGACAGAACCACAATAATAACAGATGTGAATGGAAATTGTGTTTAGATTAGACCCCAACTGATGCTAGATTTTTTAGTTCAGGTGGTTGATTCTACGTTAAGCCCGCATCGTGTATGATGCAATGTGAAATTGTAGATCTGCTATTTTTGATAGAGGCTATAGGCTTTATAGACTGCAGAGCTAACTGGAAATGTTTACTGGGGTTCCATAATAGCTTTAAGTTGAAAGCCAAATGTAATTATCACTTAATTAAAGTATTAATTTTTTATAGAATTTGTTTTCCCTGCCCTTGTCTGACAACATTCCAACCACACTGCTCAAACATAATCATTTTCATTCATACAACTTTAATTACATAATTTGCTGTAGTGCACTTTTTTAAGAAGTTATTAAACTTTACTTCTCCAGCTGTGATTAAACCTTAAATCCACAGAGCGGAATTATTGCTACCAATGGCTCTGAGTCTGCTCCTTTCAGCTCTGTACTGAGACAATACACTAGCTATTGTGTAGATGGTAACTGTTTTCTCATATTTCTTTCTAATATCCTCACATATATTTTCAGTCAGGGCAAGCACAAGAACACACACAATAAAACGTATAATAGGAGCAGTGACTTCTTCCATTCTATTCACGGTGTGTCTGCCGTTGAGCAGACCTTTCTGTGGACGGATGCTTTGTCTTCTGCAGCCAATCCCAGGACACCGTTCCTCCTGGAGGAAAGAGAGAAGAAGAATAGAGTTTTTTAACTATCATGTATTAATGGATGCCATTTAAAAAAAAGTGCAATTACAGTTGAGTTTTGAATAAATGTGACCCAGAATGGAGAGATAAAACGTATTAACACACTAAGGGATAATATGTGCATTCATTGTCCTTTATGTAATAGCAAAAAGGAAGCGGAAGAAGATGGAAATGGAAGATAGGAGGAAATGTAAAATGAAATGATGACCCCAGAGATCTTCCTCATTGTAGCATAGATAATTCGTCATAATGAGTTGATTGGAGCAGGTGTGATGGCTGTAGTTTACTTTCTGTTGTCTACGACTCTACGCAAACCCTCCTTTCCCGCCAGCAGGAGAATGATTGTTAACTCATTCAATAATGTCTTGTGTGGTGAAGTAAGTGTGTGTGTGTGTGTGTGTGTGTGTGTGTGTGTGTGTGTGTGTGTGTGTGTGTGTGTGTGTGTGTGTTTGTGCGTGTGTGCGTGCGTGCGTGCGTGCGTGCGTGCGTGCGTGCGTGCGTGCGTGCGTGCGTGCGTGCGTGCGTGCGTGCCCTAGACGTAGACGTAGAAGGCTCACACTCAAATATGTTAGAGATGTGGCAAGCTCTTTCCCAATTGGCCCCTCTCTCTCTCTCTCTCTCTCTCTCTCTCTCTCTCTCTCTCTCTCTCTCTCTCTCTCTCTCTTCCTTTAGAGACAGAAGACAGTACACGTGCAAATAACACAAGCCAGACCTGTTATCAGTATGACAGCAAAATCATACTGCCTTTCCCTTCATTCTCTCTGCATTTTTGTCTTCCTGCATGCAGCCCTCTGATTATCTCTCATTTTGACAATGATGGCACATTCACAGCCCTTCATGCAAACTTGTAACAGACACTTTCGCTTTGTCTTCCATGCATGCTTGTGCATGTGCACAGACTGCACACGCATTTCATCAGTGAGAACAGAAACAACTGCAGCACTGCTCTCTGTACAGCCACGGTTCTCAAAGTGGTGTCTGCGGACCCGACGCATAGCCAGGGGGTCCATGAAATAATAATAATAATAATAATAATAATAATAATAATAATTATTATTATTATTATTATTTTATAATTATTATTCCAGGCCTGATGAGACACATTTGTGGACATGTAGGTAGGCACATGAGTCATCAATCCTGTGGCTTCAGATAGAGACAAGGCTGACAAAGCTTTGGAACACTGCTGATTTGTTGTTAGTGAATGCAGCTTGCATATTCAAACAAGGACAGTAATGTAACTGTGTAGGATACATACTTTCTTTGTATTGTTCACAGTGACCTCAGTAAATTTCACAAATGGATGAACCGGAAAGATCTACAAGATGTAGTCAAGATTGCATTCAATCCACTTACAGAAGAGCTTATACCAGAAGTCCAGAACTGAAGAAATCCAGAAGAATGAAGAACATTTTCAGCGTCCTGCACACGGAACAGAAAGTTCTGCTCTGCTTCCATTTTTGTCATTTACCTGTGAAGCTGCTAACCTCAGGCTCCAGCTTCAGAGGCCGGAGGAGACATCTGGACCATAATGGGTAGAGATTGAGCGGATGCGAAGGGTGGGGGATTGGAAACTGAACGGTGGCTGAGCAGAGATATTTATTTCATTCTTTCTCTTCAGCTCCCTTTGTCTTGTTCCGTTGTGCACTGACTGAGGTTCATCCATCCTTCTGCTGCTTTCATCCAAATCCACAAAAAGATGGACGATAGATGACAGATGACGGCCACAAGATGAAAGGGTTGTGGTCAGAGAGGATTTACAGAGTGTGAGGTAGACATGAGGTACTTTTAACCAACTGTGTGTTTAATGACTGGCGTTTCAGCAGGCAGGCTGGCCCAGGGAAGCACATGGAGCGATAAAAGGACAGGTGCTCAGTCCAACAGAAGGGCAGCCTTCAACTCATCAAACGCTTTCCAACATATTGGCCAAGATAGATGGGTAACTTTAATGATAGGTAGGTGGCATAGTTGGGCACAAACTCTGCCAGAGATACTCTGTGATGATAGTCGCTTAATCTGTGATGAGAAACAGCCTTCATCAACATTTTCCTATATTACCGTCTAGTATTATGAAATATGACATGTCACATTTTCAACCGATAACTCTAAAGGCAGGAATGTTAATTTAAATGCATAAAACTGGTATTTAGCTATGGGTTTCTAATAGGGGTGTAACTAACGATACATTTGGTATCGCATCGCGATACATGGCTGACGATACAGACCACGGTACTGACAATATTGGTTAATTCATGGCGATATAATACGATTCAATGATTTAAAATCTATACAGTAACTATTTAGCAAATAAATTTAATCTGTGCGGAACGTGTGGATAGTGCATTGGATTGTTTTGTTTTTTGTTTTTTTATCCCACGATTTTGCAACCCATTTTTTCTGATGACGCGGAGGAGAGAACATGCCCCCAGCGCCCACAGCGTCCCCAGTGGGAATCGAACCCAGGACCTTCTAACTGTGAAGCAACAGCACTAACGACTGTGCCACCGTGCCCTCGTTGTTTCTTTTTTTAAGGGAAACATGTATTATTATGGATATAAAGTAAATAGATTCTCTGGCAAATACATGGACATTGTATTTGAACACATGGACAAACCCGCACCTTGACATGAACACAGAGAATACAGACACTGTGGATCAATAGACCAAGGTCCCTATTTTTTTTATCATTTTCTAAAACATTTTTGAATAGTTCAAATAGCTACAGAGATCTACAAGCTCACAATGTCGATGTAGAACGGCTATAGTTGATCAGTTTTAATGTTTTTCAAAATAGTGAGTGTAGTGATATGGAATGGAAAAGTAATTAAACCCCTCCTTTTATTTTTGTCTTAAAATTGCTAAATACAACGCACAAGTACTTCGAATTGATACAATCCATTATTTGCATTGCAAAACGATTCAATATCGATTTGTTGCATTACAAAACTGTACGATAAAAAGTCAAATTCTATTTTGCTGTTTACATATCGATATAGAATCTGATTTAAATAATGGCATTCCACAATATACTGTAATCATATTACAGATACTTAGAAAGCATGTTAGAAGAGTTAATGTTCAGCATACTTAAGCGTAAGCGTGTACTATGTACACTGCAAACAGATTGGACTGAATGAGGCATTGAGCTGAAGTGCGTCGCGGAACTAGGTTTGGGAACCTTTCTGATTTTAATGATTCTGGTTCCTTCGATTCCCTCTTACATGTTTGTTTCCTTTACGGTTTCCTTTAATGATTTCTATTTATTAAAAAGAAAAAAAAAAGAAAAAAGAAAAAAAAATATATATTTTTATATAAATTATATATTATATCAAATTATATATATATATATATATAATTTTGGCCTTCATTAAAAGCTTTGATAAACACAAATTCAACTAGAAAAAGTGCCCTTCTGGGCACAGGTCTCCACCAGGAGGATAGGAGTGTGTGTGTGATGTTTGGCAAAATGTTTTGTGTGTGCGTGAGTGTGTGTGTGTGTGTGTGTGTGTGTGTGTGTGTGTGTGTGTGGTGTGTGTGTGTGTGTGTGTGTGTGTGTGTGTGTGTGTGTGTGTGTGAGACGCGGCTTGGCCTGTTGTAGCGCCACCATGAGGCTGATTTGTAAACTGTCAAGTGGCATTTCTTCCAAAGCCTAGTGGGAATATGCATGCACAGTTTCACCACAATTGGACGCTGCGTTGAGTAGTTGTGGCGATTTGTACAAAACGGGTACAAAGCGGGCTACTCCTGAAAAGTTTAGAAGCCAATTGTAGCCAATGAGGGTGGATTATGAGAAATCAAACAAACCCGTATTGATCACACGACTATGGAGAGCATGTGTACCGATTTGTGTGACATTTGGATAAAATCTGAAGGAGTAATATTAGAAAATGTGTTTTACATATGTCGGCCTCCTGGATGTGAAAAATTCCAGGCAAAGGTTTTTCCTTGATCTCTAGGGAGTTGGCATACAAAGTTATCCACAGATCCGTGCAGTTAGAGGTAAAAACACTTTTCGGCCAGTTATAGCGCCACCATGAGACTGAGTTGAAAATGTTCACGTGGCATTTCTTCCTCGGCCTAGTGGGAATGTGCGTGCACAATTTCACGGAAATCACACGATGTGTCCATGATTTGCAGCATTTTGTTTGAAACTGAGCACTCCTGCGAACTTTGGAAGCCAATCTTAGCCAATCAGGATGGAGTCTGAGAAATCTGAAAGACCAGATTCGTTGAATGGCTCTAGAGAGACTGTGTACCAATTTGCGTGATGTTTGGACAAAATCTGTAGGTGTACTGTCCAAAAACTTGTTTTGCACAAAGCGGCCTCCTGGTGGCGCTATAACAGGCCGTTCTGGAAATTTTGGGGCAGAGGTTCATCGTTGGTATCCAGGGAGTGTGTGTGCAAAATTTGGCATCGACCGGGTTAACGGTGCAGGAGATTAGCTGTTCACAGACGGAAGGACGGACACACACACGGACACACGGACGGACGGACGGAGTGCAAAACATACTCTCTCCCCATGCCGTCGGCCTGGTGGAGACAAGTACCACAGACGAATAACAGTCTAAGTCCACACTATTGATCCATAATATATAAACGATAGATAAGGGTTCAGGACAACAAGGCCTTTTCGTGGAGGGGTCAGTCTGAAATTTGGACTTAGACTGTTTTTCGTCTGTGGTACTCAATTATACATAGTATTGCATATGGTAGTGGTTCTCAGAGTGTGTTCAGAACACAGTGTTCTTGTTTGCCATTATGGAAACTATTCAATATTTGCAATATAAAAACAGGCCAAATGTATGACACACAAAATACAAATGCTTGTTTCCATTGTTTCCATTACTTTGTTTTGAAAATAAAGATGAAAATAAACTCAGGCTGAGTCCATGGTTTGAGAATGCAGCATTTGAGGCTATAATCAGTGTGCATATGGTGTCTTTTTATGATGTGGCCTATTCATAAAAATGTGTTCAAGAAACTTGGTAATCAGTGAGATATTTTATCACTTTACTTTTCTCATCCTCTGTCATGTGCATTTAAACAAGAACACTGTCATCCTATATTATCTATTCTTGATTTTGATGACAGAAAGTGGATGCCAGTTTCTATGGAGACAATAAAACTGCCAATACAACATGTTTGCACTGCAGTTTTGCACATCACTGACCCCAAAAGTCTAAGCCAGCAAATGCATAAATACAGGAATAAATGGGGGTGAAATCCTCCACTGCCAATTAGACCATGTCTAGACAATGTCTGTACAGCATGCATCTCCAGATTTGTGCTGTACAGCAACAATAACAACAATAACCTTGTTTAGTACAACACAGCAGTATCCCAACAATAATAACTTTTTTATTGAGCTTAATACCTAGCCGTTCAAAATGTTTCCATGCTATTTATGTACTGTACACAGCAGAAGGCTAATTTAACAGCATGAACCGTCACTAGCATCCCTATTCTGAGCATGTCCTAATAAGCGGAAATTTAGTGAAATAGGCAATCATTTGCCATAAATAGCATATCTACAAGCTCATGTGTTGCATTGTGATGTGAGATTTGATCGGCTATTTGTGCTGTGCCAATGTGTATTGGGCTATGTATGTAGCTGAGCTTAAGATAATAAATTTTTGGTAACGGGCATTATGAAATATACATTTGGCTTAAAGGCTTTCAATTAACATATTTACTTAGATGCTCCAAATTTAAAAAAGATACGTGTACCAGCAATAATTTAGGAGCACCCACCAAGTCTGAGGCCCGAGGTCTGAGGTAATTTACACATCGTACCTGGGTTTTAATAACTGTTTTCCAAAAATAAAAAAATTATACCGGCGATTTGACTTATTTAATATGCAACATCAACACAATAAAACACATGGTAGCTAGGCCACAACTGGGATTTTTTGCAATAATCTGAGGCTAAAAACAGGATTTAAAATGTGTCCTGGCTATCTGTCCCTCATCCCTGGCCAGATCTTACTGTGGGGTCCTGCTGTGTTCCCAGACCATCTGGTCTTCAGTCTGCCCCTCTCTTCCAAATGGCCGTACCTTGAAAACTTCCTTATGGAGGCACCCAGGAAACATCCAGATTAGATGCCCAAACCACCTGAACTGGCTCCTTTCTACGCAAAGGAGCAGCGACTCTACTCAGAGTCCATCACAGACTACCAAGCTCCTTCCCCTATTCCAAAGGGAGAGATGCAAGCCAACCCCTGACTATACCCATTCCGTCCACTATCTGCATTCTCTTTCTTTCGGTCATGAAGCCGTGAATCATCACGGCTGATTGTGCTGATTGCACAACTTTTTAAACTATTGTCAAATGAACCCAATGTCTCAACATTGAAATATTTCACATCATGAATCATTTTGTTTCATGTGGTCAGTTTCCTCCCCCTTGTTGTTCAGCCACAGTCACTGTGCAATAAGACATCTAACCATAATAAGAACCCATTAACCAACCTTAAATTGGCCAATCTGGGCTTTGCCAAGCCTGCAATTGTAGTAATTAGAAGCAAAAACTCAATTATGGTTGTGCATAATACATTTTCTCTAACATTTTAATTCTGCTATGAAGACAGGAAGTGGTTTAAATAAACCCCCTGAATTGAATAAATATCTTAATTTCTTCATTTATTTTTCTTTTATTTCACTTTCACACAGGAGTGATTTATTTATTTTTATTTGGATGAATATTTTGTTGAAAATGGGTGAAGTTGTCCTTTCAAGTCAGAAATGGTACCTATTTTGTGCTATATATGTCAGTTAAAAGTAGTTGACCTGCTAAAGTACATTTGCAGTCTTTATGTGCTTTCTCATTTTATATTTGTCAATATGATATTACAGTGAGAACATGGTGCTCTTTTGCATATATTGACACATTCTTTTATGTAAAAAAATGAAAAGAAAATAAGTTAACTTTATGTTAACCCAGTCAAAAATACAACTTTTCCCTTTCATCAGTAGAGGTTGGTCAATAGGCTCTAGCCTATTGATGCCCACACTTTTTTGACTCGAGAACTACTTTTAAACTGACCAGCCCAACAAGATCTACCCACCCCAAAAGATATATCCCATTGCTCAAAATATCATCATCATCATCATCATCATCATCATCATCATCATCATCATCATCATATCATATCATATCATATCATCATCATCATCATCATCATCATATCATATCATATCATATCATATCATATCATATCATATCATATCATATCATATCATATCATATCATATCATATCATCATCACATCACATCACATCACATCACATCACATCACATCACATCACATCACATCACATCACATCACATCACATCATCATCATCATCATCATGATCATGATCATCATATCATCATATCATCATATCATGATCATCATCATACTATAATCATCATCATCATCATCATCATCATCATCATCATCATCATATCATATCATCATCATATCATCATACTATAATTAACCGAATGTCTGAATGTGTGTCTGTGTGTCTGTCTGTCAGAAACATCGCCTTATCTCCTCACCGCCTGCACCAATCGCTCCCACTTTTCACACAGGCATTGACCATAATAATATGGAGGTCTTAACAAAGCCCTTTTTCCAATTTAACAAATTATAAATTAATAATTAATATTTTTTTATATTATATAATATATTTTAGGGGCATGTCATGTGGACTTGCACAGCCTTTGTGATCTACTGGTAGATCACAAAGGCTACAGTGAGAACATGGTGCTCTTTTGCATATATTGACACATTCTTTTATGTAAAAAAATGAAAAGAAAATAAGTTAACTTTATGTTAACCCAGTCAAAAATACAACTTTTCCCTTTCATCAGTAGAGGTTGGTCAATAGGCTCTAGCCTATTGATGCCCACACTTTTTTGACTCGAGAACTACTTTTAAACTGACCAGCCCAACAAGATACCCACCCCAAAAAATATATCCCATTGCTCAAAATATCATCATCATCATCATCATCATCATCATCATCATCATCATCATCACATCACATCACATCACATCACATCACATCACATCACATCACATCACATCACATCATCATATCATATCATATCATATCATATCATATCATATCATATCATATCATATCATATCATATCATATCATATCATAATCATGATCATGATCATCATATCATCATATCATCATATCATCATATCATGATCATCATCATACTATAATCATCATCATCATCATCATCATCATCATATCATATCATCATCATATCATCATACTATAATTAACCGAATGTCTGAATGTGTGTCTGTGTGTCTGTCTGTCAGAAACATCGCCTTATCTCCTCACCGCCTGCACCAATCGCTCCCACTTTTCACACAGGCATTGACCATAATAATATGGAGGTCTTAACAAAGCCCTTTTTCCAATTTAACAAATTATAAATTAATAATTAATATCTTTTTATATTATATCATATATTTTAGGGGCATGTCATGTGGACTTGCACAGCCTTTGTGATCTACTGGTAGATCGCGATCTACCTTTTGGGCAGCCCTGGGCTAGAGGGTGCTAGGGCACTGCCCCATAAATATCTCTCCCAATCCTACATTTTTATCGAATAAAGATGACTTGCCGCCGGTATTTTGTGTGCGTGCGTGCGTGCGTGCGTGCGTGCGTGCGTGCGTGCGTGCGTGCGTGCGTGCGTGCGTGCGTGCGTGCGTGCGTGCGTGCGTGCGTTGACACACTATACTGTGTCCATTCCCAGAGGCCTCATTAACTGGCCTGATGGGAAGTCTCACAGCACCCTGAGATGCCGAGAGACTGTTCTGTTCGATGTGCAAACAAAAGCTTCAAAGTGGGCTATCAGTACACAGGCACTCGTATGCAGAGGACATACTGTATGCACATCATGCACACACAACACGTGCACAGACACACAAAACCCACACACCATTTATAGCTGTTGTGTCTGAAATAATTATGTGTAGCTGTAACCTTATCTGTACTCGTACATATCTGTGTGGTGACCCGGCAGTTAAGTTTCTAGATTTTTTTCCCTAATATCCATGGGTTAAATATACACTTATCATATATTAATATTATGCAGTCCAAAAAATAGAGAAATCTATATTTAAGGATGGGAAAGGATAAAATCCAATTTTACCATGAGCATTATCCATCTCACATCACTGTTTCCATGGCATTAGATATGTATCTGAATACTCCCATTTGTTTCTAGTAGTGGAAGAACGGACAACATACAGCCATGGATGGATAATTAAGATGGTATAATAATTGAGGCCTCCAGCCAGAAGCAAGACTGCCTTTGCCTTTTGTCTTTAAATTAAATGGTACTTATTTGGATATTGGCGACCTTCAATTTCTCTCAGTTTAAAGAGACACTTCAAAAGTTGGTAATATAATGCATCACTCGGGAGCAGAGAGGTTGTTAATCTCTTTGGAGGAGAGGGCTTTCTGCAGTCTTATGAGGAACGGTGAATTTAAAACAACCTGGACTTTACAAGGATATTTTATACAAAGGTAATTATACACTGAAATGTATAACATTTGGATTAGGGAGAGGGAGAGAGGAAAGAGTCAGAGAGGAGAGGGAGAGAATGGAAACAATAGCAACAACAGTAAACTGAGCATAAATTACATTTAGTTTTGTTGTCCTGGGTTTAAAGCATGGATTACAGTAAATATAATGTATTGTAATTTTCCGAACTCACCATCTGTTCTATTATCTGCCTTTATTATCTTAGTTATTATTATTATTATTATTATTACATTTATTATTATTATTATATGAGCATTACTGATGATTAGTCATCAAAAATCTCAACATTTTGTAAAAGCACCAGTCATCACTATAATGTCAAAGTATCAACTAGGGATGTGCCGATGAGACATCTGGGATAAACAATTTGTAATTATTAAATTCTTACCACATGCAGTTTGAAGTTTAGCTTTGTGGCTAATGCTGCCTAACGCTGCCTCACACCAGCATAATTGTTTGGCTGTCTATATGGGGAGGAGCGACTGTCGCTTTCCCCATGCACTGCGTTGGGGGACCATGTTGAGAAAAGCTGAACTTTGACACACTTTCTGCATTAATGTTTACATTATGAACACTCGCTCATCGCTGCTGGTGTGATTTCAGCATTATACTGTGCCTGACAGACTGTATCAGAACAGGAAGCCTGTATAGAATGGAACCAACCTGTGAGCTCACTAACTGTACTGTGATGATGATGTTGAGAGATGATCGAGTGGTAAGAAGGTTCTGTTGACCTCTGGGTCACTGCAGAGCTTCCTTCACTGACTCAAATTAATAGTTAGACTCAAACAGAATTATAAGTTATTACAGTAATATTTCCACTCTGCTGTATTTGTAAGTAAAGGCTGCTAATAAAAAAGTATATTCCACAAAGCGTCGTCAGGGTTTCTAATGACTTGGATTACTGCCAAGGATATTTTCTCTCCGTTGATGCCAGTTCCAGCATAGATGGTTTTAATGAATGTCATAATTATTCACCCCAAACATAATCTTAGAATAAATACAAAAATGGGGAGTGGAGGTGAGATGCTCTTCACCCGGCTGCTGCTGCAAGGCTGAATGTGATTTTAGATCATGGTGTTCTAGTCTAGTAGCCAAAAAGTGAACCCGGACATGTTGAGTACACCAACGTTTTATGTTAGAAATGTTTAGTATGGGTCCCCAGCATGTAGAAACTGCCGGATGCTAACTTGCATATGTTGAGCAATTTTCATAATTGGCATAATATGTGACCATACCATTAACAACCTATAGAAGGCAAAATATTCAAAATGTCATCATGCTTTATCTAGCATGTGATGTGTCAAACTAGGGGGTTTTCATGATGCTGAATCCATTCCAAGCATTAGTTTTGCAAAAAAACACTCATTGGGCTTAAAACGGCCATGCCCACTTGCCCAAATGTGCTGACATAATCAATTTGTGATGACGGCATTGGCCGCTTTTAGCCCAATGAGTGTTTTTTTGCAAAACTAATGCTTGGAATGGATTCAGCATCATGAAAACCCCCTAGTTTGACATGTCACATGCTACATAAAGCATGATGAAATTTTGATAGGTTGTAATTGGTATGGTCACATATTATGCCAATTATGAAAATTGCTCAACATATGCAAGTTAGCATCCGGCAGTTTCTACATGCTGGGGACCCATACTAAACATTTCTAACATAAAACCTTGGTGTACTCAACATGTCCGGGTTCACAATGGGGCTCTATGGGCTGGCTACTAGACTATTAATGGAAATGAAAATGAAAACACACCCATGTGAAGTGAGTGGCGCTCCTATCATCGTACATCACATTCATCGTACATTAATTGTTTTGTAGGACAAAAATAGACGATTTGCTCGTCTATATGACGTAAATTCTCCATTCAAAGGGGAATTTAATGTTTGTGTAAGACAAAAATCTCTATCTAGCAGTGATATAAAATGCAAGATTAATAGTTTTCTTCTATTAATATAATATCATGACACTGAAAGAGGATTACAAAATCAAGCAACCATATCTCATTAATATCTATTTGTTTGCATAAACCATGAATTAGCTAATTAGACTGTGGAAGTAAACTGCGTTAAAGGTTGGAAAGTGAAAACGTAAGCCGCCACCTGTCCGTGTGCGCAATTATGCTTTTAATTCCACACAATCTGCAGGCTCATGAACAGATTAATTTAGATAAAACACGCCGTAAGCATAATATGCCGTGCCTTCGGGGACCATAGCTATTAGCTAGAGTATGCTTGCAACTCATTTAGTTGTGCATATACCCTCGTCCTTCACGAAGGGAGAAACACATCCAGCTGCTTGCAGGAGTCAGATGATGCATTGGAACACTGTCAGAAATTTAAAAAACAACCGCATTTCCGCTGCCATCAATGTGCTGTGGCTACGAGGGTTGATATTTGTTTGAGTCTTAACAAAATGTCCACTCTCTAAACAAAGAAGCCCATCAGCTCCTGTGTAGTGCACTGTATAAGCTTCAGGGTGCTGGCTGTGTGTGTGTGTGTGTGTGTGTGTGTGTGTGTGTGTGTGTGTGTGTGTGTGTGTGTGTGTGTGTGTGTGTGTGTGTGTGTGTGTGTGTGTGTGTGTGTGTGTGTGTGTGTGTGTGTGTGTGTGTGTGTGTGTGTGTGTGTGTGTGTGTGTGCGTGCGTGCGTGCGTGCGTGCGTGCGTGCGTGTGTGCGTGCGTGCGCGCACGTGCAAACTTTAATTAGTTTTCCAAATGACTGCAGTGAGTAGGATGACAATTTGTTCTCTTTGAAGCACATACTGTAGCTACAGTACACTACAGAACACTTATTAGAGCTGTTTTAATTACGACCGCCAGACCAGTTCAACATGAACTATACCTGCATCATCTGTATGCATGTTTGATAATATAAGATACACACAGAAACATTGGAAGAACTGAATAGACAAAAAAGAATACAACAAATTGGCTGACAGATAGACCCTGACCAAGACCTTTCGGTCGAAACGCGTAGGTCCTGTTTTTTAATTGCCTTGCTCATCAATACATTATATAAATCTTTTTTCACCAAAGACGGAGTGCCTTGGATTCTTTTTTTCTTTGCAAGTCTGCAATTTACACCTTTGGGAATTAAGCAGTACAAAAATAGCTTTTTTGTCTATGGTCCTACCAAAGAGCACCCATCTAAGAGCCACAAACTGATCCCTGCAGTTTCCATTTCTCTATTTTAAACAAATTGGCTGAGTGCCTTAATTGAGATCTCCATTAAGGCCCAAAACCCTGTACACTCAAGACACTGCCCCCGCTGCCACCCTTAGATCTCCATATATGGAGCTGACCTGTTCCGACATTCCATCTGTTGATCTGACCTCATCAAACCCTGTACACTCAAGACACGCTCCATATATGGCCAGTACATAATTCATTCCATATGTTGATCAACATACAATCAACAATACAACAACACATTTTATTTTGAATTATATGAATTGTCATTCAAAATCCATATGCAAATATATATAATCATGATATAATACTATATAAATATATATACCGGTAATCATTATATAGTACTAATAGATATTTCAATGGGAAACCTATTGCAAAAACAATGTCAGGGCTAGTTTCCTTTCCCATTCAAGTGCTTGCATGTAAGTTAAGTTGTGACAACTGTGTCACGCTGAAGTAAACAAGGTGTGTGTGTGTGTGTGTGTGTGTGTGTGTGTGTGTGTGTGTGTGTGTGTGTGTGTGTGTGTGTGTGTGTGTGTGTGTGTGTGTGTGTGTGTGTGTGTGTGTGTGTGTGTGTGTGTGTTTGCGTGTGCGTGTGCGTGTGCGTGTGCGTGTGTGTGTGTGTGTGTGCGTGCGTGCAGAGTAAGGCTTGAGAGCACAACCTCTAATGGCTGTTCTGTTAAGGGAAAAACAGACAGCATCTGAATCTTTCAGGGCTAAATGCATAATGCATTTCTTGAGCTGGTGATGGATGTCATGATGGACTGACATGCACCTGCAGGTGTTCTCAAAAAACTTCTCCCACAACTTCTTGCATTCTCGCTCCCATCGCCTAATTATAGTCTAAATTTAAGTCTCTAAGAAAGAAACAGACAGACAGACAGACAGACAGACAGACAGACAGACAGACAGACAGACAGACAGACAGACAGACAGACAGACAGACAGACAGACAGACAGACAGACAGACAGACAGACAGACAGACAGACAGAGTACTACATAAATTATCCAGTTAAGGCTGAAACAGAACTTGCAGGTGAGATTTCCCATGATAAAGTGAAGTACATTTTTAGGATGGAGACACCTTTTTATAACTTTGTGGAATGTTCTCAGATACAAGCACATTTATTGTATTCTTTCACAGCATTGAACTGTAAATTAAGTGGGGACTTGAAGAGAAATGCAAGGCTACCAGGAACAAATCTAAGGCAATATACATGTAAAATCTAAAATCTATACTTCAACTTCAGACTCATATCATTGCATCCCCAGATAATCTTTTGTCAGTGACACAAGGTTGTCTGGTAGGAACATTTTATGACTTTCTTTATTAGATGCACAATTTTACTCAGCAATATTTGTCTTTGGTGGAGCCATTTTGGCAAAGCTTCTTTCCTCCACGCTCTGGCTCTGTATACAGTATCTGAGGACACTCTGCTTTTCTTTTCTGTCTGAGTTATTCACATTCCTCTCTTATCGCATAAATACACGCACAAAAGGACAGCAACATCTCATCTGGAATCCACCAGCATTCCTCTTCTCCTTTGTCTGCCCTGGCCGCATCAGTCCTGTCCCATTTTGCAACATACAGTTACCCCAGTGCATTAACTTGTGAGTATTCAGTGTTTTACAGGCTGCATACTTTCATCACTAGAGCCCTGGACTCATTCAGCCTCCCTGTACCTTCTGAAGAACATCTGCAGACTGCTGTCTCAGACGGGAGTCCAAAACCTCTAGGTGGGACAACTGGTGGACTTGTTCACCCTGACCCAAAACTCTTCTACTTCCTTTGTTCATTCCTTTACCCTCATCCAGGGGTTGCTATGGTAGCACACCTCACCACAGTGTGCTGAAGACCTGCTCTTCCTCCCATGCTGGCCTACAGCTGTGACCTTCAGATTGCGAGGACACGTGACGGGATGTGGCTGTAAAGGGTTCAACAAAACGTCAGACCCCCATCTTCCACAGGGGGAGCTGCCATCCCTAATCTCTTAATACCTCAGTGTCACCTCCAAGGTGACCTAAACAACACCAACGCCACCGCCAGGAGCGATGCACTCTCACGCTGACCACAGTTTGAATGGGAAAAGAGACCATTCTAAGGATGATATGGAATGTGGCCTTTGAACGCTCAGGAGTTTTCATAACGCGCTACATTATAAATCTGTCTGGGTTCTGGCTTGGCACAGCAACGCCTTTCAACATTGACAACATTGACACTTTGATGAAAGTTGCTACATCAGGAAAATCTGACTAGTGAAAATCAGATTGGCTCATTTACATTCTGTTTGATTGAAGTTCATTGACCGTTGAAGGCATTGAAATGCAACTGCCTGAATATATTTTATCCTCCCACCCCCTTAACACATTGCGTGTTGCCTGGTGGACAAAAGTGGTGGTGCTTGGGTGCCGGGTGTTTTCAGGCTATTCCACTATGACTCGCGTCCGGTTTTGGCTTCCATATTGAATGCTAAAGTATTAGCGTTAATGCTACCGAGCTAAAATAAGGCCAATCCTTGCTCTAGAAAACGCCAATGTTCCCATCGTGCTCACCGGATAATCAGAAAAGACCTCTGAACATCGACCGTTCTGGTCGACACCACGGATAGCACATTAGTTTCAGAGAAAAAAGCCTGCAAAGGCGTGGCCTAAAACAGAAGGTAATGGCTATTGAGAAAAAAACACCAGTGCCCTGGCAACCGTGCATAGCAACCGGAGCGGTTCAAAAAATGAAACACAGCGAGGCAATGCTATAGCGATATAGCCTTAAGACGAGCCTGCTCGTCATCTGTACCCAGTGTCAGGTAGGTCTTGGACAGGTATAAATTACTCGTCCTACGGATTCAAAGAGTTAACCACTGAAACCCTATTATACTTATTTGGCCCCCAGTTCTCTATAGAGGGTATGTGCGTGACATCATCATCATACCCGGACGTTATGCAGGAACGCCTATACTGAAAAACTTTTCTGGCCTTGATAGCCCATACATCGAAACAGAAAAGTCCTATCTGAAATATTAAACGACGTTAAACTACATTAAACTCACTTTACCAAGTCACTTTGCCACTCAATTTGAGGAGAATGCCCTTCCATTGCATTTGGGTCATGTTTCACATGTTTTCAAGTTTAAATAGCTAAAAAGTACCCTATGTATTATTGCTGCTACAGTACAATGTATGAGGAAAGCAGAACAAGCTTTGTGTGTCTGCGTACTGTGTACCAACTTTGAGATGATTTGATTGGCTGAGCACAGAATGTGATGTATGATGATAAGCGCACCCCTCACTTCACAAGAGTGTGATTTGTATTATTACTTTTGAGGGGCGCTAACCCCTCCCTAAAGCCCATCTTTGTGTGTTTGTGTGTACGCCATAGCGATGATTTGATTGGCGGAGCACCCCATGGCGATGATTTGATTGACTGAGCAATGTACGTATTGAGGATAAAAAGTGAGAACAGAAAATTGAGGAAGCCACAAGTGATTAGCTGGATTGGACCTGAGGATAAAAAGTGAGGACGCCAATTGTGATTGGCCGGAATGTGATGATGTATGATGATAAGAGCACGGCTCACTTCACACAGGTGTGATTTATTTGGTTACAGTCCAGCCAAATACAACGTGAGCGTCTCTCCGGGTTGTGGGATCTATACAATGTGTGTTGTCAAGTTTTAGCAGTGACATCATTCACAAGTTTGAGTCCAAATGTACGTTGTTGATCTTATTGCTGACACATCTATAGCACTATTTTGCTGTGAAACAAGTTTTTTAAACTGGAGTGATGCTGGCATGCTGCTGCCTCCAAGCAAGTGAATCAAACGCCTTATTTTAATGTCTAAATTTCCTGACACTCGCTCATAGATAGACGTGGCATGAATTTAGAAGATTGGCTACTGGCACTTCAAAGGATATACGACAGTAATTTAGTGGGTTCAGTTTGATGTACCAAACGTACTCGCTCCACTGTCATATAATATGTCAGAGCTGGTGAGTGAGAGATAGGGGCAAGACGAATGGGGCTGCCTTTTCACTGTGAAGCTAAGGAGAGAGAGAGAAGTGAGAGAGAGAGGTGTGTGTGTGTGTGTGTGTGTGTGTGTGTGGGGGGGGGGGGGGGGTGAAAGCGTGCGTGTGTGTGTGCGCTCGCTGATTATATATATATACTAAACACAAAACCTGTGTATTTAATCTAGTACAGATTGGCCCTTCGTTGTTCCAGTTGAATGATCCAACAGCTTGTTTATATAATATTTATATTTAATATACTCGTATGAAATATACTGTATATTCGGCGGGCATATGCTTTTTATACCCCCCCCCCCTTCATAATTTGAGAGATCTTTAAGAATCAAGGAATTTAGAAAGTCTCAGGATACTGAAAACCTTAACCGAATGTATGCCAAGAACGTGGAAATCCGTTTTGTTCTTCACCCCCCGCCTGTGCCAGAACGTAAAGATCTGTCTCTCTTGAATGTCATTTAATCCAGTAATTAAAAATATGTGTGTGCTTATTACTCCTTTTTCTGAAAAATCCAGTGTTTGGGATGTGCACTGTTCTTACATCGCGCGGACGAAAACAACACACAGTGGGCTGGGGGGCTGCACGTCCTGGTTGCTGACAAGGAAGCTCTGAGAAGGAAGAGAAGTGGTCACATGACTGGGCTGCGCCATGACACTTTCATGGACACTTTCATGGGAGCCAAACTCACACCGGAAGTGCAATGAATACATGGCAGTGAATGGAGCTCATAACAAACATTATTTATGAACAATTGAGACCTTTGTCATACATCAGTTCAGGAATATAAAAGAAGACATATCACAGGTTGTTTTCTAACCACTTACTTTTCACAGAGTGCACAGTATATAATTTTATCTGACTATCTAAACAGCAGCAGGTATCGTTTCTGGCTCCGAAGTATCGCGAGATTTGGCTGCCAAACAGGAAACGGTGGGAAGTCTTGCGATACTTGATACGTTCAGAAAGGTACTTTGTGCTCTTTAGATACAGTACCATACCTCTATAAAAATTACACAGTGTACACATCGAAAAGCAGCACAGCAGACAATAATGTGTTACATGTCTTCTGTTATTTTCCAGAAGTGATTACTTTACAAAAGGTCTCAGGTCTTTGTTCATGAGCTGGTCACTGAGCTCTCATTGACTCCAGTGCATTCTGCCAAACTTCCGGGTAGTTTGGCTCCCATGAAAGCGTCCATGAAAGTGTCATGGCGCAGCCCAGTCACTTGACCACTTCTCTTCCTTCTCAGAGCTTCCTTGGTTGCTGAGGATCACTTCTTCTACTTTGGTATTTCGCACTGGCCTCACGATCCCGCCTAGTGTAACGGGAGCGATTGTGTTAAACAACAGAAACATAAGAGAAGACTTTCCCAAACATTGATTGTGGTGATCACATCATGCATTTCAGAGATAACGAAACAGTTCTGGTGCAATCTCTCTCAATGGCAACAATAATACAATACATGTATAGAGGCTACACCATCTGTCTAAGTTTAGCTCAATTGAACACAAATGTCGAACAGTAGAACTGCCCTTTTATCTCTCTTTTTTCTTCTTCTCTTCTCTCTGCTGGACTCTACAGAAGTAATTTCTTCCCATGTCCGTGCTTATGATTCACATCCCCACTGTTTATCCAGACATAGGGATGAATAATATCCATCCATCCCATTACATTTTCCTGACGATGCATTAATAGGTTCTGATAATCCCCCCTCCCAATTCCCACCAAGATATTTAATTAACAGCTGATTAAATCAACCCTCTTGGCCTTCATATTTAACCACTGATATATGGCAGATTGTAAATGACATCTATGCCAAGCTGACAAGGGTTTCTACTTTCAAACATCTTGTCTGCTCATATAGGCTTCTATAGCCTTGTATTCTAATCTAACTATAAACGAGGGCTCAACTTCAAGTCCCTACCGGCGGGCTGATATGACACCTGCATTTCCATACAGGGAATTATCTAGCATTAAATGGTTGGCGGCGATTCCTTAAAAAAGAAAATCTGCTCTCTTTGTTTACTAGAAAAAGCAGGACTTAAAGCTCTGATTTTAATTAATGATATTATTACCCATGTAAGTAGCACATCTGAAGTTGTTGTAGGTGGTCTCCCTACTCTTCCACCAATAATGTCATTGTTAATACCAAAATGCCATTAAAGGTAAATGTGTACTTTATTAATCACATTTGGGAAATGTGTCCTCTGCATTTGACCCACTACTAAGAAACAGTGATTAGCCTAATGGCGGTACCGTGGTCAAGGGTACTGGCACAGAGTTAAGACCCTGATTGTTTGTGTATGAGTTTGGGGCTTTCAGGGTCAATATTGAGAGATGCAGGGGCTGATCAAGTTGATGTTACTGAAACCAGAGTTGACGACTACCGAACTGCATGTCCCATGAAATCATCTTATTTGTAGTTCACCAGCTGTTCTAATGCAAACTAACAGACTGGCGGCTGGAATGGGAAAGTAGTGTAGGCAGTGCAGCAAGCGGTGAGCAGGAGGATGAATTTTAATCTCCCGGCTGGCTCCTGTGGCCCGCTGTCTCAAGGCCACTGAAGTTGCACAGTAGACGGAGAGTGAGTGAAAGGTGAGCGATGCAGAAACGAGGCTGTGTGGGATGCTGTAGGCACAGCGCCGTGGCGAGACTCTCTTGAGGGCAAACGTGAAGCAAGCAGCCTATCTTGCACATAATGTTTGAGAGAAAAGTTACTGCGTAAGAGGTCTGCTGTTTACTGCTGTGCTTTTGGGGGATGATTTCACGTGGCTGAGAACTATGCTTACTTGAAGTATGATTACAAATATACAGCGTCATGAATAACCATTTTCAGTTTTCTAGAAACTAAACACTCTTGAGACTGAGAGACTGAGGCCCAATGCAATCCTACTGTTTTAACTGCAAGTGCTTGCACTCTCTTTTTGACAGGAGCTGGGCAGGTGTGTGTGTGTGTGTGCGTGCGTGCGTGCGTGCGTGCGTGCGTGCGTGCGTGACAGACTGGTAAAAGCAACCAGTGCTTTCGGCAGGCTGTACAAAAAAGTCTGGAAAAACAACCACCTGACGAATGGCACAAAGATCAGTGTATACAAAGCTGTGGTATTGACCACCCTCCTGTACGGCTCAGAGTCATGGGTATTATACCAGGGCAGGTGTGTGTGTGTGTGTGTGTGTGTGTGTGTGTGTGTGTGTGTGTGTGTGTGTGTGTGTGTGTGTGTGTGTGTGTGTGTGTGTGTGTGTGTGTGTGTGTGTGTGTGTGTGTGTGTGTGTGTGTGTGTGCGCGCGTGCGTGCGTGTGCGACTGTGCGTATGTGCGTGCGTGTGTGCACGGGTACCTGCCCAAAATGTGCACCAAAACAGATCATAGTAATAGAAGGCAGGTGATATGAAATTGTCTTGTGTCCCAAACCACTGTATGTGTCCTTTATCAAATGCCCCCCCACTGTCACACTGATCTGTTTTGAATCAAGGACAAACAGTAGGACTTCTGCACAGAGATGCCTGTCACAGCATGCCAAAGAGTTATCCTATAGAGTCTCCCAGCATGCACCTGTCTATCCCCACCTCACACACAGATTTCTCAGTTTGGCACCTTTACAGAAATGACCGGTGACTGTGGTCTGTCTGCCATCTGCCAGAGAGAGAGAGAGAGAGAGAGAGAGAGAGAGAGAGAGAGAGAGAGAGAGAGAGAATATTGTATATCATGACACAAGATAGACTGATGTTGAGAGATGCTGATGAGACAAAGACAAATAGAATGAAACAATTGGTTATTGAAACATACCAAAGGTCATCCGCTAGACTAATTGTTGATAATTATTGATGGAGCACACTGGACTGGCTGAACAAATAGCTGCAATCTGTTCTCATTAATGCTGACGTTTCTGTCCTGTTGCGTTCATACGGCCACCGGCATATGCAAAAGATACAAAGATGCAAAGCTACACAGCATATTTGTAGCTTTGCATCTTTGTAGCTGAAATTGAAACCAGCGCAACATATTTATGTTGCTGGCTTCCATTGACAATGCATGGTAGACTGTATCTTTGCCTGTGTGAACACAGCATTAGACATGACTTGACAGAGACCGCATTCTCCTATGTTTTTTGGAAATTACTTTCCTAAAATCAACCATGTTGAAAAACACTGGAGACGATTTACTGGCGAGTTACTGCCAGGAGAGGGATCTACATGAAACATATTGTGAAGAACAGTGCACTGATGTTTCTTGAAATATTTAAAACAACATACATAACAGCACTTTACTGCATTACACTGCATGGTCATTTAGTAGCAATTAAGTTGTAGTTATAAGCAAATATATTTTTTATTTTCACCTTTACATATATTTACAATTAGTTATTTTGCTTTAGTAATTGTGAATTGTGATTATGGTACATTTACTAGTTATATTTATAGTGACTCATAGGAATTGACTATGTGACAACCGGGTATAGTCTGGTGACCAGACCACCAGAGAGACGGGTGACAACCGGAATGTAGACGGCACCCGGGAGCAGTATGCAGGTTGGGGCCCCAGTCTTCCGTGAGGAGGTGCATGCCCAACAGCCCACAGTAAGACTTTTAGGAGGGCCATTCAAGCCGCAGGCGGGGCCTGCAGCACCACCGTTCCCCTGCGGGTGGAGCCTGCAGAACCATTGCGGCTGCCACTCCTGAATGAAGTGTCTGGTGCTGGGAGTCTGGTGCAACGCACAGGTCCTGCACTGCACCTGGTGAGAGCAGGAGTGGACCTGGTGAGACGTAGGAGGGGCCTGGACAGGAGTCAACCCACAGAGCCTATAGTCCTTCCATGCGCCAAACCTCCCAGTCCCGGCAGAGTAGTTCGGGAGCGGCGGACTGTGTGACCCGAGTGCATGTACCATAGTATGCCTCCCGTGTGACCCTGGTCTTTCCCTAATGGGACTGATCGAGGGTAGCTACTGCATCCATGCAATCTTTTTTAGAACATTTACTGTACTAGTATAGCGGTTAGAGCATACACCTTTCATGCGGAAGGTCATGGGTTCGACATCTGCAAGGGCATGCATACAGGTCCCTATAATGAAAAATGAAATGAAAAATGAGATTTACTGTAAAAACAAAACCAAACAAAAGTAACCGTCACAGTAACCATCATAATTGTTACCATGTAAACTTAAGTATGGCCATGTAAGAACAATACACCAAATATATATCCTTCATGGTGCCTCTTTTAGCTCTCAAACACTGAATAATTGCAAACACTGAAGGTTTGACATTTAAAACAGGCAATTGTATGGCCTCTAGCTATCTGTCAATTTACTAAAGTTGCCCTCAGGCTGTTTGACGTTTGAGTATCCCATGTGTATGACTGTATGACATAAGCATGGATCTGCTGTGTGTATGCATGCGTGTGCATGTATGTGTAGGCTACTGTATGGCCCAGAGCCTTAGATATAGACAGAGTTACGCAAACTGCGTTCACTTCATGGGGCCAGTCCAATGGCGGCTCTCCTACATAGACTTCTATTGAGCATGGGGACAACCAACTGGGACAAGTCCTGGACCGGAAGTAGGCAGAAATGCATTGGACTCAGGCAATAGCCCAGCTTTAATGATCTTAAATCCCTTTATTTTAGATTGTTTTGTAGTAATTGTACAACATAAACATTAAAGAGACTTTAGTTGTTACTGTACAATACTTTAAAACAGTTATGACACAGTTGCACACATGCTTAAAATAGCTCTTATTTGCCGCCCTCGTTTAAAACAATGTATTTCCAACTCCAACTTGTCTCAGTTCAGGCTGCATGTTTCTGCCCCCTCTATATCGTAACTCTTCTATTAGATGGCTCTGGTATGGCCTATTGTAGCTGTCCTCTGAGATGGAACTTTTTCACCTGCGCTATCTCGCACACTTTACCACCGAAAAGTCTTTAAAGTGTAGAACAGTGCAATGCTCACAATGAATCAATCACCCCACTATTATTGAGGCCCACAATATGTGCACTTCTCTTGTGTTGTAGAGCATGAGTTTCCATCTAATTTAGAAGTCTATTACTGTGCTGTGCGGCTGTGCCTGTCGCCTTCATGTGCTCTCTCTCAACAGGTTGGCCTAATTGGGGGACTGGTTACAGTAACTCCCTCTCTTCTGACATCAGTGAGGTGGACAGATAGTTCCACAGATGCATTCCTCCTTTCCTCTTTCAATTAATAATGACCTGTGTGGGAGCTGAAGTCATCTCTGCTCTGATGCACACTTCTAGTGTTCACTCTATTGTGGACAGCCTCACTTTGTGGTTACTATTACTATTTATTTTAAATCGTCATGTCCCTGCTACAAAATACAATCCTGTGCCTCAATTTGCCTCATCTTTGTTTTACCTACTGCGTGACACCCCCAAGCGCTCTCTTTGTAGGGCCAGTAAAGTAGTGCCAACCCTAAGAAATTCATATTCTCATCCAAATAATAAATAAAGCTATTTATAATGCTGTGGAATTAAACTTGTTTTCCCCACAAATTGAAATTCAAAAACACTTGTATGCTTGGCTGGTTTTTTTAAGTGCATTTAAGTATCCATTTCCTACGCCACTTATTCACACATTCATCTTTTGTAAATTAGCTTCTGCTTCTGTTGTCTATATCTAATGTCAATGGCATACAGAATGCTTCTGTCTGTCTGTCTGTCTGTCTGTCTGTCTGTCTGTCTGTCTGTCTGTCTGTCTGTCTGTCTGTCTGTCTGTCTGTGTATTTTTGTACACACGGTATATGCACCGTAATCAATAAAATAATGTATATTCCGATCACCGCACTGTATGTTGCAGTTACTTGTAATACCAAAATAGCCAAACTCTTGTACACTTTGGCAAGCGCCTGCAAGCCCAGTACACTTTAGCAAGTGCAGCATAAATTCTGCCACAATAAAAAAAGAACACAGTAGTCATGCATTGCCTTCAAAGAACCCAATTATCCTTAATTGCTAATTTCTTACTATTATGCTCTTAAAATGCTCAGAGGGAGAAAGGCAGGGGGAGGGGGGGGGGGGACAACTAAGGTCTGTGTTTATATAGCATATTCACTACATTAACAGTGAGATCTGTAATATTTGAATTATGGTTGAATAGCCTACAGCAGGGGTTCTCAACGTTTTTGGCCGGGGACCCCCGGAAATGCTTTGGCAATGTCTCGGGACCCCCGCCCCGCCCCCTCCCGACCCCCAATATAAATTGACTGCTACAATAACCTTAAACCATTTTGGGCGGGAACCCCTTTTGATGTTTTAAGCATTGTTATAATTTAGCTATTGAAAAATAGCAGATCTACAAGCTCATATCGCGCCACCGAGTGGCGCGCTACGAGCTTGTAGGTCTGCTATTTTTGAAAAAAAGTGAAAATAAAATTTAAAAATAAATCTTTTTTTTTTTAATAATTTGGGGACCCCCTAAAATAATTTGGCGACCCCCCGAGGGGTCGCGACCCACGGGTTGAGAACCCCTGGCCTACAGCACTGTTTCTCAAACAATTTTTGTATGTGAACATTTCTCTTGAGAATATTGGATATTGTTGATGCCAAAGTTGCATAATGGCCATTAACATTTTATTTCAATTTTATTTGTATTAAATATAAAAAATATAATACCATCCGCCACAGACCTTCTTGGTGTGTTTTAAGTGTTTTAAATTTGTCTTGTAGTTATTTTAGGGTGATTTGGGAATCTAGTGGATTCTGATGTTTTGCAGCAGTTTATCTTTAATTACTTTTTGCTCTTTGTTCTTTATTGGGCCAAAGAGGCTAGAAAAATGGTTCACCCCAACCATGTCTCCATTTTGAATAGTTAGTTTGTCCTGTTTTAGTTTGTTACGTCTTCCCAGAAGCTGTTTGTTTGTATAGAGTGCTCGATAGCTTGCAGTTGATTTCTGACATGTTAATTTATTTTTTTCTCTTTTGTATTCTTGTATTGTTTGAGTGTTTCCCATATTGGAGTGTGTTCTGGTTGGCTGGGTGACGGGTCTCTTTTTTGTTTGTTTGATAGTTTCCTTAATTTTTTTCCTGAGATTCTTGCAGTGCATTACCATTTGTCGTTCTCAACTTTTTTTCTGGCTGTCCTGTTTGACACCTTTAGGTTTGCTAGTGAGGCTGTACGTTCCAATATATTATTGAGGAGTGAATGAGATCTTCTACTGCCCTGTTTACACTTGCACTGTTTTCTTGGACTTCTTCTTCTTTTTTTCCCCTAAGAACTGGTCCAGTCGTGTTTGGACTTGTTTTTGCCTAATAGCATTTTGGAAAGCTTCTACACACACACAAGGCCACCTACAAACTTTGCAATTGAGTGTGTGTGTGTGTGTACTGTGTACTGTGTGTGTGTGCGTGCGTGCGTGCGTGCGCGCGCGTGTGTGCTTGTGTGTGCACTGTGCACGCACACACGCGGCCGCCTGGGAAATAGAAATAATGCAACACAAGTTACACAACACAACGCAACAAGACGGTACAAACAATGCAACACTACAGAACAACAGCAGCAAAGACTGACATAACTACACAGCAGAACAACATGAAGGGACAAGACAATGCATGGCAAACATGGCATGGCATACCTCACAATATCACAGCAAGGCTCACTATTTATCACTGGCAAGGTGTGCTGCTACCCTGCAAACCCACAGAGACATCTTTGAAACTGTGGACAAGTGCTTCTGTGATCACCTCAGCAAAATTGTAAAAGGTAAAAGTGTAACTACTTTAACCCCATGATCTCCACATCGGCTATTTGAAAATAGCAGATCTACAAGCTTAATTAAGGGACCAAGAAGTCACAAAGTGACTTTGGTCACTTATTAAGGGACCAATAAGTCACAACGGGACTTTGGTCACTTATTGTTTTTGTGTTTTCTTCTTCTTCTTCTTCTTCTTCTTCTTCCGCCAAAAATAGCAGTTCTGACTGAACCGTGCAGTCGGTTTTCGTGAAACGCGGGAATCTGGTAGAGGTCCATGCCAAACGGTGACTATGCGAAGCCCATGACCATTGGCCAAAGGGTGGCGCTATAGCACTCAATTGAAAATGCAAACTTTGAACGTGCATATCTTATGAACCATTTGACTGTTGGCAATGACACTTTGATACACATATGTGTCTCCTTATGCCGAACAACTTTTGTGTTCTGACTTCTGACCTTTAGATCACCTGCCATTTTGAATTATATGAGAAACAGTTAAAATGTCTCTCCTCCCAGGATCTTTGATCAAAATGCACAAAAACGTCTACACGTGAACTTTGGACCTATACGGACAATACATCGCAGTAATTTATTTTTAAGTGAAAAAATGAAGTTTTTATGAGCCAATGAAAATTGCTGGTTTGTGAAAGTTCTTCTTCTGCCTCTAATACATACATGCAGCGTCATATGCTTATGTCACTTTACAGTATAGTAGAGGGTCATGCCAAATAGCACTGGAACCAGTCTTACTCCAATTGGCCAAATGAGGGTGCTATAGCATTTTTTTGAAAATGGAACCTTTGAACAGTCATAACTCATGCTTTGTTTGGTCAAAATTCATGGCACTTGTTTCCACATGTTCCTTGACTTATTTGTGCATATTGTTCTTATTGTATATTGTCTTCTTTCTTGGTCCCGCCTTATCGCTGCTTGCAGCTATATTTTCCTCTTATTTTTGTTTATTTGTATTAGTTATTCCTGTAGGGTGGGGAAATGCAGAGAACAAATTGCACATAGTTTGTGCAAATGTACATTGTACAAATTCCCCAAAAACTGTCCCAGTACTATAGCTTGCTTAACTTGTCGGTTAGTCATGCACAGTCTGCATGTCAACATGATACAAAACAGGATACACCTAATTTTCTACTCTTAATTTAAGGACAAAAACAAGAGGAAATTAATTATTTAAATGAAATGTAGATATTTCATTCATATAGTCTATGAAAACAAAATGTATTCACCATTTACATAATGGAAACATCATTCTTGAAAGCCATTCTAGTCCACAATAATTCATTTTCTGCTTTTAATACAGTAATGCTGATTAAGGAACAGAGAGACAATATGGCCATAAACGCCCCCGGGAGAGCAACTTAGAAAATGTTCATGCACAATACAACAAGACATGCATACTGCTGACTACTGATGAACAAATTAATTCATTGAGATAAATTGTTCATTAGTGTTTGCCGTCGTACAGTAGATTGCCGGGGATTTGAAAAGTTCAATGTAATTTGTGTTAACTGAATTAATGGTTTCAGTCTAATTCCTCCTCCAGGAGACTTCATTATGTGTGTGCTGCATCACCTCTGTCCCCTGATACTGCTCAACCAGATTCATCGTTTTCATCAAAAAACAATCCACGTGCATCCCCCAAAAAGGCTTTAGTCTGTCAGTACACACACAAATCCAGAGGCTTAATTTAACCACATGAACCCTTTCATCCCTATTCTCGGCATGCCATAATAGCTGAACATTCTGTGAAATTGTGCAACATTCTGCAAAAATTGACAATCTACAAGCTCACAAGTCACAACGTGTTGCATTGTGAGCAATTTTAGCATAAGATATTTGGTGTACAGGGAAGAAAGGGTCGGACCAAGTGCATTATACACAGACCCTGGGGACCCCGGTTAATGAAGTGTGAAATTACCATAATGACAGTAATCCTTAATCATATTCCATCATATTCAAGGGGTTTAGGAGAACAATGAGACAGACTGTGTGTGTGTGTGTGTGTGTGTGTGTGTGTGTGTGTGTGTGTGTGTGTGTGTGTGTGTGCACATGTCCAGCTGGTGGTCGTTGACGTTCATTAATGTCAAGGCAATTACTGTATGTTTATGCACTGTCAAATAAATAGGTGGGTCTACACTCCACATCTATTCTAAGGTAGCATATACCTGTATAGAGGGTATGCGCGTGACATCATCATCAAACCAGGAAGTTATGCAGGAACGCCTACTGAGTGGCAAAAAACTACTTTCTGGCCTTGACAGCCCAGACATCCACACAGAAAAGTCATATCTGATTGCATTAAACAACATTAAACGATGTTAAACTCACTTTGCCTGTTGCTTTGCCACTCGATTTGCCACTCGATGTGCCATTCACTTTAAGCATGCGCATACTCTCTATAGACAATGGCCCGGTTTCCCAATGGACATTATTAGAGGTATGGTGTTGCACATGCTCAGTTGCCCTCTAGGCCGCACATGAAGCCTGTGTGCGGCCTAATTGGCTGCATGGCAGCCAATCAAACAATATGGCCTTTTTTGGGAAACACTGTCAAACACAACAACATAGAAATACACAACCTATAGACTACAGCCATACCTGTCCTCATTGCACACGTAAGGCCTCCTGCATGAATACACAAACCTGTTTCCCTAAAGCCTCTTTAGCCTACACACACCTGTCGACATGTGGCAGTATTAAAACCATTCGCAGAGAAATGTGTGGTGCGAGTGGTGACTTTCTTCATCTCATTTAAATATAAAAACTTTGAAATTAAGGCCTACTTCAGCATCAAAGAAATTAAATTGAATTACATTTTTTAAGAGTGAAGAGAGCCTACTGTCAGCTGTCCAGCAGTCCAAATATTATTACATTAAATTTCAGAATGGTAGACCTGAGGCCTATACCAGGCCTCAGACCTGAGGCCTATACCAGGCCTCAGACCTGAGGCCTGAGCCCTACCATTGCGTGGCACATCTATGCACGGAATGTCTACAGTATGTTCACAGGCTTCATGTGAGGCCTAGAGGGCAACTGAGCATGTGCAACACCATACCTCTTACACCATGGTGTAAGAGGTGTCCTTTGGGAAACCGGGCCATTAACATATGATCCTGCTCATTACAGTGTACAAATATATTCTACATCTTCGTGTTCGTGCACAAAATGCATTTTGAGACCCCACACATTTGCTGTGTGCGTGTGCCCCCCCCCCCCCCCCACACACACACACACAATCATTCTACAATTGTGGCCCCTGGCCTAATCTAGTTCAATACCCCTGATAATAGTGTTTAATTGGTTCACACTCTGGATTGTGCTGTGTATGGCTTGTATGTTGGACCCACCTGCATATTGTGAAAATAAGTCATACATTGGTCTGCATTGATAATGACTGTTTAAATGGTCAACCTGCTGCCCATGATGTCTGTCCCTTGCTTAAGGGAAATTGAGTCCCCATTGATTACAATGGGAAAGCTGCCCAGCAGCGCACGGCTGCCCTGTCCGGTCTGTTGTGATCGGCACTTAGGAATATTTTTCAATACGATTACACCGTTTTAAAGTGGATTTTCATGACAAGCAACTCAGTGGTCGTGTACTGGCTGTTCAAAGGTAACTTTAAACATAGGACGTCTAGCCTGAAAGACAAATTAAATTTGTCTTTAATTAAACAACAAGTAAATTGTTGGCATTCAAAAGGTAAAGGTGGTAGGTGACATCAGGAGGGAAATGAAACACAGCAGCTTTCAGTGTCACACACTCAACCTCCAATTGTGTGTTAAACAAAGAAACCGGCAGCTGAGAGCGTATCTCTGAAATCGGCTATTAAGAACAGAAGAATACTTTTCAGAAAGCGTTGATAATACGAGGCGAGGCTGCTTCTGCTGAGATACAGCAGCCTATCAAGGAACAGTAACCTCTCACATCCCCATTTAGACACCAGTTTGTCACCTGGGAAGAGGTCGTCTTGGTGACAGTGATGAGAGGGCCCCGATGCCAATCATCGCTGTCAGCACTCGTTAAATTCAGCTTCTTAAGGAATTAAATAAAAAATAATAAATGAGAGCGAGCGAGAGTGAGGTGTTTCATCGCAGTGAAGAGAGATAGGCCCCTACTTCCGTTTTTTTCCTGCTTTGAAGGAGCAGTCAGTGAGGAATAGCGATTGAGCTGTGAACCTGCGCGACACAGCTGCATTTTATGCAGGTAAATGATTCCTTATAGGAAGTAGGTCGGGGCCACAGCACTTGTCATGTGTCACTGAACCATAGAGTAATAAAAGGATAGAGGCCGAACCGGAGCGACAGCCCCGCCCCCCGCTATTCATTTCAGTGGAAGTTGCTCAGTGGCGTTTTGAAGCACCCGGAAGAACGGTCTACTTCCGCATTTTTTCGATCTGGACACCAAAATTTGGTGACCAAAATCAAGGAAGCTTTCAGAAGGAATGGAAATGGTCACGTGACTGGGCTGCCATGACACTTTCATGGACATTTTCATGGGAGCCAAAACTCACACCGGAAGTTCAATGAATACATGGCAGTGAATGGAGCCGGCTGGACCAGCTCACAACAAACATTATTTCTGAACAATTGAGACCTTTGTCATATAATCGGTTCAGGAATATAAAAGAAGACATATCACAGGTTGTTTTCGAATTTATTTTTGATGTGCACAGAGTGCACAGTATACAATTTTATTTGAGGATCTAAACAACAGCAGGTATCGTAAAATTACACAGTGTACACATCGAAAAGCAACAAAGCAGACAATAATGTGTAACATGTCTTCTGTTATTTTCCAGAAAGCAAGCTTTACAAAAGGTCTCAGTCATTCAGAAATAGTGTTTGTTCATGAGCTGGTCACTGAGCTCTCATTGACTCCAGTGCATTCTGCTGATCTTCCGGGTGTAGTTTGGCTCCCATGAAAGCATCATGAAAGTGTCATTGCGCAGCTAGCCCAGTCACGTGACCATGTCCATTCCTTCTCTAAGCTTCCCTGCCCAAAATGCGTAACTGCAAACGAGCGCTCAATGTTAAACCCCAGCGGCACGGGGTTTCCTCGTCATAAATCCATGGGTCCGCCTGCAGTCCCCGCTCTGACCAGTAGGGCCAATCGCTTCAACGTTGGAGAGCCTCCCTGGGGGCTTGGGGGGCACTGAACCGTGAGCACTCTCTAGACAGTGTGTGTGTGTGTGATTATTAGATTATTTTTAGTTTGGCATAGTGTTAACAGTCGTCTTATCATTCACTCCTGCAGATTGACATGTTTTCAGATGTGATAGTTTGAAAAAGAGAATGCAAGTAAAATAGTTCACAGTTCACGTTTATCGGGTGCACATTTCCCAGCACCCAGCACCCACACCGTGATACCACAACTTTGTTTTCCCATCACTTGAACATTGGTATGTCAGTCTGTTCTCTTCCATGTACAGTATAATTGTTACGAC
This sequence comes from Electrona antarctica, assembly GCF_951216825.1. NCBI lineage: Eukaryota > Metazoa > Chordata > Actinopteri > Myctophiformes > Myctophidae > Electrona > Electrona antarctica. The sequence continues at coordinate 29,651,644 of NC_136807.1, forward strand.
CCCCTGTCTAGGGTAGGGGAGAATAACATAATAAGGTGGAGGCAGCTTTTTCAAAAGAGGTTTTTATTTTATTATCACTCTTTTTTTGTTTTAGCAGAGGTAACCTCTTATCAAAATGGCTTCAGGGTGCCGGTTTTTCATGAAGAAAAACTATCTAACTATAAAAGAAAAGATACCCCTAACATAAAGTCCCTAACCGAGTGAAAAACAAAAATACAATGATTCTAACCTAACTTTTCACTTTTCACTCATCACTTTTCACTCATCACTTGAAAAGTGAAAAGTGATGAGTCATCACTTTTCACTCATCACTTTTCACTCATCACTTGAAAAGTGAAAAGTGAGGTTGGTAAACATGCATTAAGGTTGGTAAACATGCATTAAGGTTGGTGAATATGCATTAAGGTTGGTAAACATGCGTTAAGGTTGGTGAACATGCATTAAGGTTGGTGAACATGCATTAAGGTTGGTAAACATGCATTAAGGTTGGTAAACATGCGTTAAGGTTGGTGAACATGCGTTAAGGTTGGTGAATATGCATTAAGGTTGGTAAACATGCGTTAAGGTTGGTGAACATGCGTTAAGGTTGGTGAATATGCATTAAGGTTGGTAAACATGTGTTAAGGTTGGTGAACATGCATTACGGTTGGTGAATATGCATTACGGTTGGTGAATATGCATTAAGGTTGGTGAATATGCATTAAGGTTGGTAAACATGCGTTAAGGTTGGTGAATATGCATTAAGGTTGGTAAACATGCGTTAAGGTTGGTGAATATGCATTAAGGTTGGTGAACATGCATTAATTAGGTTGGTGAATATGCATTAAGGTTGGTGAATATGCATTAAGGTTGGTGAATATGCATTAAGGTTGGTGAACATGTGTTAAGGTTGGCGAACATGCGTTAAGGTTGAAGAATGTGCATTAAGGTTGGTGAATATGCATTAAGGTTGGTGAATATGGATTAAGGTTGGTGAATATGCATTAAGGTTGGTAAACATGCGTTAAGGTTGGTGAACATGCGTTAAGGTTGGTGAATATGCATTAAGGTTGGTAAACATGCGTTAAGGTTGGTGAACATGCGTTAAGGTTGGTATGTCAGTGGAGACCCCTCCCCTCGATTAATGACATTTATATCAGTGGAGGAGGGGTCTCCACTGATATAAATGTCATTAATCGAGGGGAGGGGTCTCCACTGATATAAATGTCATTAAATGAGGGGAGGGGTCTCCACTGATATAAATGTCATTAATCGAGGGGAGGGGTCTCCACTGATATAAATGTCATTAATCGAGGGGAGGGGTCTCCACTGATATAAATGTCATTAAATGAGGGGAGGGGTCTCCACTGATATAAATGTCATTAAATGAGGAGGGGTCTCCACTGATATAAATGTCATTAAATGAGGGATCTCCACTGATATAAATATCATTAAATGAGGGGTCTCCACTGATATAAATGTCATTAAATGAGGGGTCTCCACTGATATAAATGTCATTAAATGAGGGGTCTCCACTGATATAAATGTCATTAATCGAGGGGAGGGGTCTCCACTGATATAAATGTCATTAAATGAGGGGAGGGGTCTCCACTGATATAAACGTCATTAAATGAGGAGGGGTCTCCACTGATATAAATGTCATTAAATGAGGGATCTCCACTGATATAAACGTCATTAAATGAGGAGGGGTCTCCACTGATATAAATGTCATTAAATGAGGGGAGGGGTCTCCACTGATATAAACGTCATTAAATGAGGAGGGGTCTCCACTGATATAAATGTCATTAAATGAGGGATCTCCACTGATATAAATGTCATTAAATGAGGAGGGATCTCCACTGATATAAATGTCATTAAATGAGGGATCTCCACTGATATAAACGTCATTAAATGAGGGATCTCCACTGATATAAACGTCATTAACCCTTAGAAGGTGAAAGACGCCAATTGGCGTCATCATCAGCATTCCGTAAATGATCAATGACGCCAATTGGCGTCTTTCTCTTTTTTGATTAATCTAAACATATTAATATGCTCCGAAGCGCTGTTTAAATTCCTGAGTTTATATTCCAACTACATTACCCAGAAAACCCGTGTCACGTGACACACGTGTACGTGTTGCCATTGGAAGCTGGTCCCACCCCCTGTAAACAGTGGGGGCAGAGGGAGTCTTCATAGTTTTCATTGTTTTGCCGTCTCGCCCGAGCGATTTTCTAGCAGAAAAAGTTGAAAGCAGTACTATTTATTTGAGCGAGTTTTGTGGTAGTAGTATTGATCCATACGCGTCCCAGTCGCCTTCTCCAGGCGGAGTAGCCCTGGTCCAGTGCTTACAGCGAGACTCGCTGCTCCCTCCCTCCTTTTTTCATTGTCTCCCCATCGACGTCCGATGAGCTATACCGGGAAACCATTGAAGAAGACGATCAACCCGGAATGTTTTGAGGTAATCTTATTGTAGAAAATCCCCTTCTATAGTGATCAGAAATCATAAGATGATCGCTACAAATAGATGCTTGGATAATTACTACTACTAGTCAGATCATGACGCCAGAATGACTCACCACGATGGCCCCCAGCCATTAGCCAGCACCAAAGGTGCTGGCTAATGGGGGGGTTGGTGTCGATCGGTTGGTCGGTGCATTGGTGCTGGCTAATGGCTGGAGGGGGGGTTCCAATGCTCCGTCGGACCATAGTATGCCTCCCGGTGTCGATCGGTTGGTCGGTGCAGTACAAATGTATCGTAGCAGGCATGCACGCATGGCAGTACAAGTATTTTATATTGTAGCGTGCCTTATAGGCGATCTGATCTTTAGAGTAATGTTCGCTCCTTTTATTTACTGTCTACAAAGACGGAGAACAAACATGCATCGTTTACTGAAGCAACGCGTGGTTATGATGACCTTGCTACAAGGATCGGAGGGGGGACGGGGAGTGAAGCTAACAGTAGCGTATTATATAAGATCTGTATGACGTTTCATTGACGTCTGAGCTTGCATGATAATCGCATTCATTGTATATTGTATACAATCATGATTGTACATTGTTTAGTGTGTCTCCGTGTGATGATGATGATGACGATGTCAGATAGCCTACGCCCCCCCCCCCCCCCCCCCCCCCCCAACTGGCTATTGGCCGGGCTGACTACAGCTAAATGTTTATTTTTATATATTTAGAACTGGCATCAGATGAGGAGGAGGAGGAGGATGATGATGATGATGATGATGATGAAGACGAAGAGTCAAGACTGCGATGGAGTTCTCCGACACTGAACCGGATGCATTCATTCATTTCAGTTGTTGTTTTTTTTAAATTTAGCCTACACACACACACACACCGTCAAGAACAACTGGAATGCAGTGGTTTGGGGACACTGGGGAGTTTGGGGACAACTGTTTTGTATGTAGGCCTATTTATTTTCTGTAATATTTATTATAATTGTATTATGTTAGTAGTCATAAAAAATAAAAGACGCTTTTACAATGAGTTAGACCTGTCATGGCTATTTTGTTCACTATTCTGAGGTTTATGGTTTGACTAAGCGAGTTTCAACTGTGATTTACTCTGTAACGGTAGATGGTAAGAACCCAATTTTTTTGTTATAATACAGTATACATTCAAGTCTATATTTTGATACATATCATGGGCACAAAGTCATATCAAAACAATGTCCTTGGATGTGTTTTTTATCAAAACTGTTTCTTCACAACAGGTTTTTGAGATACATGCATGAATAGACAAGGTACTGGTAAGACTATGTAAACATGGTATATATCAAAATGTGCGTTAGAATTTTACCCCAAAAAAGAATTGAGTTTATATGATGTTCCATTTCAGAGCTAGGGGGACTTTTAGCTGGATAGGTCAGATTGATCATGACTGACCATGCTATTTATAGCTGGCAAAATATCTACAGTGGTACATGTGAGAAACTTTTTATTTTATTTTAATTGAACTAGACCCTTTAAAATGAGATATTGCATGGCTATGTACGCCCAGCAGAAAAAAAGTTATTTAGAAAATAAAACTTCAACCGGGCATAACTTTTTTTGTTGTCCTAGAAACACTACCCAATGTGTAAATGCAGGCTCTTTTAAATGGCTTCCAACACAAAAACTAAACATTATAAATGTAATTAAATGAGGGGAGGGGTCTCCACTGATAAAACGTCATTAAATGAGGGATCTCCACTGATATAAATGTCATTAAATGAGGGGTCTCCACTGATATAAATGTCATTAAATGAGGAGGGGTCTCCACTGATATAAATGTCATTAAATGAGGAGGGGTCTCCACTGATATAAACGTCATTAAATGAGGGGAGGGGTCTCCACTGATATAAATGTCATTAAATGAGGGGAGGGGTCTCCACTGATATAAATGTCATTAAATGAGGAGGGGTCTCCACTGATATAAATGTCATTAAATGAGGGGAGGGGTCTCCACTGATATAAATGTCATTAAATGAGGAGGGGTCTCCACTGATATAAATGTCATTAAATGAGGGGAGGGGTCTCCACTGATATAAATGTCATTAAATGAGGGGAGGGGTCTCCACTGATATAAACGTCATTAAATGAGGGGAGGGGTCTCCACTGATATAAATGTCATTAAATGAGGGATCTCCACTGATATAAACGTCATTAAATGAGGGATCTCCACTGATATAAACGTCATTAAATGAGGGATCTCCACTGATATAAATGTCATTAAATGAGGGGAGGGGTCTCCACTGATATAAATGTCATTAAATGAGGAGGGGTCTCCACTGATATAAACGTCATTAAATGAGGGGTCTCCACTGATATACATTTCATTAAATGAGGGATCTCCACTGATATAAATGTCATTAAATGAGGAGGGGTCTCCACTGATATAAACGTCATTAAATGAGGGGTCTCCACTGATATAAATTTCATTAAATGAGGGATCTCCACTGATATAAATGTCATTAAATGAGGAGGGGTCTCCACTGATATAAATGTCATTAAATGAGGGATCTCCACTGATATAAACGTCATTAAATGAGGGATCTCCACTGATATAAATGTCATTAAATGAGGGGTCTCTCCACTGATATAAATGTCATTAAATGAGGAGGGGTCTCCACTGATATAAATGTCATTAATCGAGGGGAGGGGTCTCCACTGATATAAATGTCATTAAATGAGGAGGGGTCTCCACTGATATAAATGTCATTAAATGTCATTAAATGAGGAGGGGTCTCCACCGATATATAGTCCATATAGTCCATATAGTCCATGGACTATATATAGTCCATATATAGTCCATAAAAAAGCGTGACGAAAACGCGTGACGTAAAAAGCATGACGAAAAAGCGTGACGAAAAGGCGTGACAAAAAAGCGTGAAGAAGAAGCGTCATGCTTTTTCGTCACGCTCGTCAAGTCCACTGACACCAGTGATAATGGTCAGTTGGTGGTGTTTGTGAGGTATTATGATGAGGGTATGAGGCAAAGGGGGAGTTTATTGAGTATTAATTTAGTGTTTGAGTGGTGCAACCACTATAGACAGCTATGTGTTAAGGTTGGTGATCATGCATTACGGTTGGTGAATATGCATTAAGGTTGGTGAATATGCATTAAGGTTGGTAAACATGCGTTAAGGTTGGTGAATATGCATTAAGGTTGGTAAACATGCGTTAAGTTTGGTGAATATGCATTAAGGTTGGTGAACATGTGTTAAGGTTGGTGAATATGCATTAAGGTTGGTAAACATGCGTTAAGTTTGGTGAATATGCATTAAGGTTGGTGAACATGTGTTAAGGTTGGCGAACATGCGTTAAGGTTGAAGAATATGCATTAAGGTTGGTGAATATGCATTAAGGTTGGTGAATATGCATTAAGGTTGGTAAACATGCGTTAAGGTTGGTGAACATGCGTTAAGGTTGGTATGTCAGTGGAGACCCCTCCCCTCGATTAATGACATTTATATCAGTGGAGGAGGGGTCTCCACTGATATAAATGTCATTAAATGAGGGGAGGGGTCTCCACTGATATAAATGTCATTAAATGAGGGGAGGGGTCTCCACTGATATAAATGTAATTAATCGAGGGGAGGGGTCTCCACTGATATAAATGTCATTAATCGAGGGGAGGGGTCTCCACTGATATAAATGTAATTAAATGAGGGGAGGGGTCTCCACTGATAAAACGTCATTAAATGAGGGATCTCCACTGATATAAATGTCATTAAATGAGGGGTCTCCACTGATATAAATGTCATTAAATGAGGAGGGGTCTCCACTGATATAAATGTCATTAAATGAGGAGGGGTCTCCACTGATATAAATGTCATTAAATGAGGAGGGGTCTCCACTGATATAAATGTCATTAATCGAGGGGAGGGGTCTCCACTGATATAAATGTCATTAAATGAGGGGTCTCCACTGATATAAATGTCATTAAATGAGGAGGGGTCTCCACTGATATAAATGTCATCAATCGAGGGGAGGGGTCTCCACTGATATAAATGTCATTAAATGAGGAGGGGTCTCCACTGATATAAATGTCATTAAATGATGAGGGGTCTCCACTGATATATAGTCCATATAGTCCATATAGTCCATGGACTATATATACACACACAAGAAAAAAACGGTTCTATATAGAACCAAAAGTGGTTTTTTGGCTCGTAATCATAGGGGAACCATTTTTGGTGCTATATAGCACCAAATTTTAAAGGTGCTATATAGCACCTTTGTCAAATGGTGCTATATAGTACTGATTGTTAAAGGTGCTATATAGCACCAATATTTAAAGGTGCTATATAGCACCTTTGCCAAAGGGTATAGCACCTTTAATGATAGGGGCTAAATAGCACCCTTTGCAGGGTGCTATCTAACACCTGTTAAGGTGCTATATAGCACCAATATTTAAAGGTGCTATATAGCACCTTTGCCAAAGGGTATAGCACCTTTAATGATAGGGGCTAAATAGCACCCTTTGCAGGGTGCTATCTAACACCTGTTAAAGGTGCTATATAGCACCAATATTTAAAGGTGCTATATAGCACCTTTGCCAAATGGTATAGCACCTTTAATAGGGGCTAAAGAGCACCCTTTGCAGGGTGCTATCTAACACCTGTTAAAGGTGCTATATAGCACCAATATTTAAAGGTGCTATATAGCACCTTTGCCAAAGGGTATAGCACCTTTAATAGGGGCTAAATAGCACCCTTTGCAGGGTGCTATTTAACACCTGTTAAAGGTGCTATATAGCACCAATATTTAAAGGTGCTATATAGCACCTTTGCCAAAGGGTATAGCACCTTTAATGATAGGGGCTAAATACAAATGTCCTCTGTATCATTACAATAAATAGATCACAATACAATTCATTGCTCTCAGAAACCTTTTTTTTCAAAGGATTCAAATTCAAAAATAGCTGATCTACAAGCTCAAAATGAATTGTGATGCATTGAGCTCAGTTTTATCAATTTTTGAATTTGAATAATAATGTATTAATAAATAAAACTATAGTACAAATATCCTCTGTATCATTACAATACATATACAGATCACAATACAGTATATACAGTGAAGAAAGTAGTCCGCACACAGGCTTTGCTCCAGTAGTGTTTTATTTAATTTTAAAACACCATAAGTTACAAGTTTGAGGTTGTAACTTGTCCTGCTTTACAAATATATTGAACCCATAACCTTTACTATAAACCTGAAAGCAAATCTCCTTAAAGGGATAGTTCAGATTTTTTTTAACTTAAGCTGTATGAAATACTTTCCATTAATATAGTGGTTGCAACTGTATTCATTGATTGCCTGATTGAGTCCCGTGGTGGGAGTTCTGCTCTGGTTTTGGGGAATATTAAGTAGTTCCGGTCATTTTGTGGAGGGGCACAGGGGTCCACGCATTAAAAGTAAATTAATTCACAAAACTAACGTCATTTGTATTGTTGACCCATTTCTAAAATATTCGCGCAACTTTTGTTCGACTTTGACCCCTCTATCACATAGAACTATTTTTTGGGCGTAGTGATATGGACACAAAAAACAGTTCTGTGTGATAGAAAATTAACAAAAGTTGCACTAATATTTTAGAAATAGGTCAACAATAGAAATGACGTTAGTTTTGTGGATTCATTTACTTTTAATGCATGGCCCCCTGTGACCCCACAAAATGACCGGAACTACTTACTATTTCACAAAAACAGAGCAGAACTCCCACCACGGGACTCAATCGGGCAATCAATGAATACAGTTGCAACCACTATATTAATGGCAAGTATTTCATACAGCTTAAGTTAAAAAAAATCTAAACTATCCCTTTAAAGTTCTTCTCTGTGAAACAACATATATAATAGTCAACAACACACTTGACTGTTTAACAGTCTTTCAGGATTTCTAAAACAAAATGTACACTCCAGAATTAGAATTAGAAGAGGCCCAGTCCAGTGGCAAAGTCCTTGCTTTTTAACTGACTCCTACATACATGCTAGTCATAGATGGAGTTGTACACTCGTTTTACTGTGACAGGAAGTTTGCCTGCATCCTTCAATTTCAGAACAACACACTCCAAAAAGGTCAGTGTCTTTTTCAGTCCTTTAGGGTACTGGATTCTGAACACAGAATATATGCACAGTAGGAGTCCCAGTGCCATTGAGATGTCCACACTCTCCTCTGTGATTACCTGGTCATCCATCGACAGCATGATGTGGTCATATTTCATGGGGTGACCCTCTCTGCAGCCCATCGACAGCATGATGTGGTCATATTTCATGGGGTGACCCTCTCTGCAGCCTTTCAGCATCATCTTTGGTGTCGACATGTCAGTGCTGGTCTGAGCTTGGCCCTGGGGAGAGGGAATACCATTAACCATCAGACAAACACACACCCTCTGGCTAGTCTCCTGCAGAGCCACCGTGTCAAAAACAGAAACAACCATATGATAATATAAAAACTAATGCAATAATAAAATGTGCTTCAATGACATAGTGCTTCTCACACTAGTGAACGGTTCATGGCTCACCTCAACTTCAAACAGCAACTCTGGTTTCTCCTTGAATAGTGCAGGCAAGAGCAGAATTGCTGCTTCCGATAGGAGGCCTTAATGAAAAGAAAATACAATAATTTATTATAATAATGTTATTTTCATAATCCTTTAAAATCACGAGAACAAATGTCAGTCAAGTAGTGAGTGAGTGAGTTAGTGATTCAGGGTGCTACTGCCATCAGTCAGTTATTGTAACTTGAAAATCTAACCAGTTCAAATTACCGTAGATTCATGCAATTACCTTTTTTCTGTTTGTCATCTGCACAGTCATCAATCATGCACATTAACTTATTCTTCAGGGGACTTCGTGAAACCTGAATGATTCGAGGTGCCATCGCAGCAAGCTTATTGAGGATTTGTTGGTCCACATCAACGTTGGCGATATCTCTCAGATCCCAAGCGAGCTTTAGAAGGCAAAGTAAAAGAAACGTATAAAATAAATATATAATAAATAAATAGTCATAACGCATGCAATTAAATAAGGAGACAATTGACACATTATTGTACTTACTATTTTGGATTGTCTGATTGACTGAGACATGGGAACTCAGAGAGCGTCTCTTCTGTGCTGTGGTTGGACACAAAGTTTCTGCGGTACAATTTCATTTGTGTCAACCTTTCTTTGAGGAGCTCTAGGTTTCCTCTTTCATGACTCTCAAATGTTCTTTAATGCTTCGGTCATCTTCTCCTGCATCAATCTATAAATCAAACAAGTTCTACAGATTCAAGTAAATTGCATACAATTGTTGAAAAATACAACACATTGGACCTTTAAACCTATCAGCATAAAGGTCCCAACGTTCATTCTGCACAGACTAGTTTTCAGCTAAAACAGATTGACAGTTTTTACCATGGTGCTTGGATTAACCTCAGCTGTCTCTGTCTGACGAGGTCGCTTCCTTCCAGTCCATTTTTCTGTTATTCGTGCCATTTCATTGTTAGACACAAGTAGCTTCCCTTCTTTTTTTAATTTATTATGCAGTGAATCAAGCATGGCATCCTGTGAAACAAAGTTTTTCAAGTTGTTAAAGATGAATAGAAACACTAGAATGCATCTCTTACTAGAAAACCCTTACTAGAAAGTATGGGGGAAAAGTGCCCCTATTCTGACACTCACTGAAAATAGCAGATCTACAAGCTCACAACGTGTCACACTGCAACACATTGTGAGCTTATCATTTTGATTGATTATTGTTGGTCGAGAGAATTGGTGTAGAATGTGGAAAAAGAGCAAACCAGGCATAGAGCTGACCCCAGTCTACCAAGTATTAGTTTACCAAGTATAGCGCTCAGTTTCAGTGGTTAACAGTGACACATAATAGAATTGTACCGATGCAGGTAACAACATGAACAAATAAAAACTTACATAGTCAGACCCAATGCTTTCCCTGAGGAATGGGTAGTCCAGGTTTAGGGTTGACAGAAGTTCCACATACTGAAAATGAGTTGGGAGCCTAAAAAGGAAAATCAAACAGTATTAGTGTTGATATTAGCCACACTGACAATTGACACATTTCCAGACGTCACACTGATAAGAAGTTAAGAACCTGTATGTGCGCGCAGGTCGGGGTCAAAAGAAACCGATCACTCATTAGATGCAATGTAAAAGTGGTCACAGCACTGACGTGTAAAAATGCATCCCATCAAACATTCAAATGCTGTTTTTCTCCCAGTGTGGAAGAAGAAGATTTAGGGTGGCTGTTTACTGCGATCCCTTGCTCTTGAAATATACCTTGTTTTATGTTGTTAAGTATACAGTAGAGTACAATGACTGGTCAGTTATGATGATGTAACCTTTTCTCTTTCAAATGAAAATAATCTCTCCTCACTATTTGCAACATCCTGTGTGAGGTGGAATGGTCCATCTGACATGGATACTTCTATGATGAATCTTTACATACCGATACAGTGCAGTGCCATGACAATTAATCAAGTTAGAATGGAATTTGTAGTAGAAACTTACATTGTTGTCTTACTGAGGTGGTTAAAAAGAGTCTGGATCAAAAGACTTCGTAGTTTTGCTTTACTTGCACTCTTCAGATCAGGATCTCGACTGTCTATGGCCATCCTCAGCACTGGTGGAATCACCAAAGAGGTATCTGGATGAGAACTTGGTTGGCTGGCGTGATCACATGTTCTTGTAGCGGGCTCTCTGCAGAGGAATAATGAGAGGAAGAAAAGATAACTCAGAGAGATGACCAGCATAAATGGTGAACTACAATGAAATCAGTAGCTAAATTAATTACTATTCTGGTAATCTTTATGTAAACACATTTTCATACCAATACATCACTTTCATACCAATACAACAAGTTATACATAACATCAAATAATAAATAAATAATTTAGATAAGTAGAGCAACTAACTTAACATTATTTTACTCATGTTGGCTATTCAACATACTATCTGGTCTCAAGCCCAATTTTGCACCAGTGATTCCCATAGGAGATTTGTGGTATTAATTCAAAATCAGGACATTTCACAAAGTTTCAAGGAAAATAGCTATAGCCAATCTACAAACTCACAGCCTATTGCAATGCAATTGGCTTGCAATGAAATGTTGTGAGCTTGAAGATTGGCCATTTTCGAATAGCCAAAGCATAACATAGTGGTATAACAGATGCTTTGCTATTTTACCTGTACCCCGGCCCAGGCCCCACTTTGAGAACAATTGTAGCCTACTATAGTCTACTTGCCAGCCCATAGAGCCCCATTGTGAACCCGGACATGTTGAGTACACCAAGGTTTTATGTTAGAAATGTTGAGTACGGGTCCCCAGCATGGAGAAACTGACAGATGCTAACTTGCATATGTTGAGCAATTTTCATAATTGGCATAATATATAGAAGGCAAACAAAAATTTCATCATGCTTTATGTAGCACTTGCCCAAATGTGCTGATGGCTATGGCCGTTTTTAGCCCAAGGTGTGTATTGTGTGCAAACGTAATGCTTGGAATGGATTCAGCATCATGAAAACCCTTAAAGCATGATGACATTTAGATTTTGTTTCCCTTATAGGTTGTTAATGGTATGGTCACATATTATGCCAATTATGAAAATTGCTCAACATATGTAAGTTTATAGCATCTGTCAGTTTCTACATGCTGGGGAGTGGGACCCATACTAAACATTTCTAACATACAACTTTGGTGTACTCAATATGCCTGGGTTCACATTCTGGCAAGTGGACTAATATATCAAAATATATATATAAAATTATCTACACCAGCCTAAACAAGTCACTATGCGACCGTTGTGAGCTTGTCAATAGGGTATTTTCGCTATTTTAACTTATAATTATGCCCTATATTGAAAATAGCCGACCTACAAGCTCACATGTGTCGCGACGCCAGGGTTGACATGACAGTTGTAAATTAATAATGGGCCTGATATCGTTTGGACAACTGCACCCGAAGATAGTTAAAGCCTGTGTTTTTCCCAAATGGAAGGCTTATATTAAAAATACTCATATCCATAAACAGCCATTTCCACCGTCTTCAAAGCAACCATAACAAAACACGGTACAAAATAGCCCCTCCGCCGCGGTTCCATGTGTTATAAGATAAGTATACAAACAAATAGCAAATTACCTAAATAAAGTTTCCCCTGTGGCTGTGACTGAGTTCTTTGACATTTAATAAACACTCACCTCAACAAACGCTGGGGGTCAAACCTGGGTACTTCTATTTTCCTTGCAGAATAAACGCTGAAAGTTGGAGTCGGAGTCCGAGTGACGCAGTTTTTATTATTTCCTCTTCTGGAAAGTTCAAAGCTCGCGCTAAGAACAATCAGTGTACGCTTGTCAAAAACGAACTGATCTACAAGCTCACTCCGCGTTGTGACGCGACGAGTTGTTAGCTTGTAGATCTTAACATGAAACCGTGACGTAGAGTCAACCAATAACAAACAAAGAAGCAGTTTACGTCTTGCTTGTATCACGACACTAAAACGAGAGAGAAAAAGAAAAGAAGAGACGACACGGGTGTGTGCGCGTGCGTGCGCGCGCGCGCGCGTATCACTCCCGTCTCCCATAAATTCCATAGTAACACCAGTGTGTGTGTGTGTGTGTGTGTGTGTGTGTGTGTGTGTGTGTGTGTGTGTATATTTATCACTCCAATTGTAACAATAACCAACACCAGTTATATATATATATATATATATATATATATATATATATATACACACACACACACACACACACACATAATATAGGCCTAATATAGTTGAAGGTCGCAATTATATTATTATTATTATTATATGATTATCGAAGGTTAACTATAGAATCGTACGTCACCCAAAATCCCCATACATGGGAAAAAAAAACATATTGTGCCCAGGTCTCGTGACATCACTATGACATCATCAGGGATGATAGTAAATCAGGGATTATATAGTAAATGCGACCTGCTGTCGCAATTCAGCCCATATATGGAGATCCTGATGTCATCAATATTAGTATATGGATATATGTCAGAACCTGTTCTGGCCATATGTTGATCGTTCCCCATCCGTCCTTCCTCTTCGATGTCTCCCTTTTGACTGATACCTGTCCATTTAAACTCTAGACGGGCCTGCCCCAAAGTTATTAGTGCAGCCGCGCCCGGCAGCCGGCGAAGAGTATAGTTCTCAACAGGCCTGAAAATGAAATCCCGGCCCTACCTGGGCCCTCAAACCCTGTACACTCAAGACACTGCCCCCTCTGCCACCCTTAGATCTCCATATATGGAGCTGACCTGTTCTGACATTCCATATGTTGATCTGACCTTATCAAACCCTGTACACTCAAGACACGCTCCATATATGGCCAGTGCACACGACCTCGCCCTTAGGCGTCTTACTGGTATAGTTGCGACCGTAGGCCACAGATTACTATGTAAACCTGAGAAACCTGTCAGTCAGTGACTCCGTCGCACCACCATATATGGCCGTCAGTCCGTCACGCATCGTGACACGTCACCCACCATATATGGTCGTCAGTCCGTCAGTCAGTCCGTCTATATATGGCCATGTCCATATGACACTGTCAGTGAGGGATCATCACCTAGATCATCACGCTCCATAAATGGAGCTTACCTGTTCTGACATTCCGTATGTTGATCTGACCTCATCAAAAGCCAGTACACTCAATACACGCTCCATATATGGCCAGTACAGAATTCATTCCATATGTTGATCTGAACCCCATGCAAAAGCGCCAACGCTCGCCCACGCGTCTGGCGGTCACCCAGGCGGATGCGTGCACGCGGCATCGCCCTTTAGGTCGAGGTCGCTTCTCACCACCATCAGGGCTTCTTACTGGTACATCTTTAAGCTACTCTTTTGCAGATGTCACACGTTCACACATTGTCCGATTTTCCAAGTGGCCTCATGATGTGTAAATCAATTTCCCTGCTATCTTTAAGTAAAAAAGGTATAAAAATGTCAGTAATGTATTGGTATATTTCAGTTATTTGTCATATCTGCCCTGGGGGTGCTAGCACTTCAGTAATTGTGTTGAGGTGCTATATAGCACCACAACTATCCCTAAGAACCACTGAAGAACCCTGGGTGCTATATAGGACCTTAACTATCCCTAAGAACCACTGAAGAACCCTGGGTGCTATATAGCACTTCAGTATTTGAGGTGCTATATAGCACTTCAGTATTTGAGGTGCTATATAGCCCCACAACTATCCCAAAGAACCACTGAAGAACCCTGGGGTGCTATATAGCACCACAACTATCCCTAAGAACCACTGAAGAACCCTGGGTGCTATATAGCACTTCAGTATTTGAGGTGCTATATAGCACTTCAGTATTTGAGGTGCTATATAGCACCACAACTATCCCAAAGAACCACTGAAGAACCCTGGGGTGCTATATAGCACCACAACTATCCCAAAGAACCACTGAAGAACCGCTAAGGCACCAAAGCCACCCAAAGAACCACTGAAGAACCGCTCAGGTGCTATATAGCACCACAACATTCCCAAAGAACCACTGAAGAACCAGTGAAGAACCGTTTTTTTTTGTGTAGTCCATATATAGTCCATGGACTATATGGACTATAGTCCTATAGTTCATGGACTATATATAGTCCATGGATAATTTAAAAAAAAAAGTGTGACGAAAAAGTATTTTGTAGTTGCAGTTATCGTGATATGGTTGATGAAATTTCATAAAATATATCGATATATCGCAATTGTCACAGTCAGACTTTTGTCATTCATTGTACAGTCTAGGTCTTGTATTTCTATGTATTTTCCCCTGGTCTAGTTTTCATGGTTCTATGTTTGTTTGCTCCAGCTGTGTCTCATTTTGTAATCAACCCTCATGTGTATATCAGTCTTGTTCCCCAGTCAGTCCTTGTTGAGTCATTGTTTCCTGTCACCTGTTTTAAGTTGTTCATGTTCACCTGTCTTCTGTATTAAAACACCAATTCATAGTTTTGCAGTGGCGTGCACAGACATTTAGAGGGGCGGGTGCTCAAGTGAAAAAAGGGCACCTTGTGCAGCGTGTGGAACCGGACGGTTGCCTTAATAGTGTGAGATTTATAGATTTTGGGACCTAAATAATATATTAGAAGCTTTTTTCATCAATAATTGATCAATGTCACCATGGTCCACATACTGTACACTGTAAAAAAAAAAGAAAAAAGAAAAAAAGAAAAAAAGAAAAAGCTTTTTTTTCTTTTTTCAAATGGGCACATTTTGTCCAGAGGGAAAAGGGCAGTGCTCTAGCACCCCCTAGTGTCTATCTGTGCACACCACTGGTTTTGAACACTACATGCCTGGCTGTCCTGCGTTTGGGTCCTTACCTCACCTTCACGTGACAGCAATATATTGAATATTGTGATATTATCGTTATCGGGGGCCTAATATCGTGATATATATTGTATCGTGAGGTACCCATATCGTCCCACCCCTAGACGCCAGGCCCAGGAAATAATTCCCAATGCATTTTTCCCATAGACATTTTAAAAAGTATTTATTTAAAGACCTTTTAAGCGTCGTACAAAGCCAACTCGAGTTGTGACAAATCATGACAACAAACAAATAATTACAAAGAAGAACAACAACAAAAAAGGTGTTGTAACGTGCCGTTTGTTCTTCTTTCTAATTATTTGTTCGGCCCAAAAAATATGTTGTTTGTTTGTTGTCATGATTTGTCACAACTCGAGTTGGCTTTGTACGAGGCTTAAAAGGTCTTTAAATAAATACTTTTTGAAATGTCTATGAGGAAAATGAACGGGGAATCATTTCCCTTATGGGAGACGTGCGCATTGATCCTCACGATGGGAAGAACATAGGTGCTGTCTAGCAGCATGTGCACTGAAGCCTCTCCAACTGATCCAAAATGCCGCAGCTCGCTTGGTCTTCAACCAGCCAAAATTCTCACATGTCTCCCCCCTGCTCCGCTCCCTGCACTGGCTCCCGGTCGCTGCCCGCACAGAATACAAAACTCTGATGTTGGCATTTAAAGCAACCAAAGGTATGGCTCCCCCATATCTTGCCAGCATGATTGAACCCTACAAACCCTCCCGCGCACTCAGATCAGCCAACGCAGGGAAGCTGGAAGTACCCTCACTAAAAACGCCGGGACAACGCTCCACACGTCCCAAACTCTTCTCCCTTCTGGCCCCAAAACTGTGGAATGCACTTCCCGTTGCAATCAGAACTGCAGCATCACTCCCGATCTTCCGCCGTAGTCTGAAAACCCACCTTTTCAGACTCCATCATGGCCCATAGCACTTACCCTACCCCCCTTAGACAGCACTTCTTAGACTTATATAGCATTTGAAACAGACTTATAGCATGTCATGTAGACAGCACAATAAGTGCATTGTATGTAGTCATAGCACTTCATAGTATATATGTACAGCATAGTATAGCATATATGTATAGTTTATATGTATAGTGTCATTATATAGATATGTTCTAGTTATAGTTTATATGTATAGTGTCATTATATAGATATGTTCTAGTCACGTTCTTAGCTTACGCATGTTTCGCGATAAATGCATTTTACATATGTGATGTATTCCCATGCTTTTTGTTCTTGCTTAATGTAAATCGCTCTGGATTAAGAGCGTCTGCTAAATGCCTAAATTGTAAATTGTAAATTGTTGAGCTTTGGCTGCATGGTATTGATATAACCCTTACAACCCGCCATCTGACGGGTTCGGCGACCTCCGGGGTTAAATCTTAACCCACCATCTGACGGGTTGCGCGGCGTTTTGGCGTCCATCGTGAAGAAATATAGAAATATAATAAATTAGGGTCGTACTTTTAGAGAATTAAGAAACACTTACATGACGCCCATGTCTATAATGCATTACATACATTATAATAATGCCTTATTATAATATACTTATATAACACTACCATTGTAAGCACTCATAATGCTTCATTATCTATGAATTCACAAAACATGAATTTGTGTTAGTTTATGGTTATAGGCATCGTTTTTGTGAGGTCAATGTTAGTTAGGTTTATAGGCATATAGTTGCATAAGCACAGCAGGTCTCTTCTGAATGGTGTAGAAACAAAAACACGCCTGCTGTACAGGGCTGATATGTGAACACTCGCACCACAGCAGGAAAAGGCATCTACACAAGAATGCTACTGTATGAATGACAGTTGATATCGATACATCAGAAATGTGGACCTATACGGAGGACTCCCAAGTGTCACAGATAGGATCGGGGAGAGAAGGATTAGGCTGGCTGGGCACTGTCAGGAAGACAGGCACCCAGAACTGGTGGTGAGCAAACAGGCACTGTGGGAGCCAACCAAAGGCACAGCTATAGGAGCGGAAAGAGAAGCACCACCTATGTAGACATGCTGCGGCATGACAGCGGAACGCTGCAGAGCTCAAGATGATGCTTGTTAGAAGGGAGTGGAACGTGTACTGTGTTGGTTTAAGCTTTATTCCGCTCCCTCACATCACATAAGTCATTATAAAATGCTTCATAACGTGTTATGATTATTATTATGAAGCAGTGTTTTTCAACCAGTGGTCCAGGGACCACCAGTGGTTGTTTTTCTTTTTTTCCCCCTTTAAATTTTATCCCATGATTTTGCCACCCATTCTTTCACCCAGTGTCAATTATCTAATGTTATCCTGGGCACTAGACTTCCTGTGCCAACCTTGGGGAGCAGCAGACTGAGCATGCTTCCTTCTATGCATGTGGAGTCCAAGCTGCTTCTTTTCACCTGACGGGGGAGTTTCTCCAGCTGGACGTAGCATGTGGAAGGAACACGTTATTCTGACCAGTTCCTTTTCCCTCCATCAGGCGCCCCGGCTGACCAGGGGGAGGTAGTTTAGAGACCAGGATTACTGCATGTTTTTTGTGAGGGTACCACCAGGGGACACGGGGAGAACATGCCAAATCCACACCAGTGGTCCTTGAGGGGGTTCCAGGTGGTCCCCAGCCAAATGATGTTGGTAATAAATTGGACCCTTATAGATCTTTAACTCTTGAGCGTGTAAAATGAAGCCACATGGACCCTGTCCCTTACATGTTCCATGTGGTTAGGTTAAGAGTAAATAAATAATGGGCCTTGATATGAAAAGGGTTGAAAACCACTGTTATAAAGCATAGAATACTATGAGTGCTTATACAGTGTAACTGAAATTGTAGTGTTGTAATCAGATTATGTTTATAAGCATTATAAACATGGACTTCATATAAAGTGATATTGTTATTCCAGTAATTCAAATTAGTTTAGTTCCCTAACCCAGTTAGGACCAGGGTGTTGATAACTCTAGTTTGAGGAGGGAGATATCGAAGAGGAAGAATGGGTGGGGTAGGATCAACATATGGAATGTCAGAACAGCTCCATATATGGAGATCTAAGGGTTTGATGAGGTCAGATCAACATGGTGTCCGTGAGGTCAGATGTAGAGTTGCTGGCCGACTCCATTATATGCAGATCAGGTGATGATCCAGTCTTCATGTATGGATATCCAGGGTTTGATGAGATCAGTGTCATGATCTATAGGGCCATATATGGAGCATGTCACAAGGTGTGACGGACTCACTGACTGACATGAAATGCAGGTTTTCATAGTCAACTGCGACCTGTGGTCACAATACAACCTCTAAAAAATGCACACACTGTTAGCAGTGTGACATAATGGCCATGCAAGAAAAGACAACTCCCAACAGCTTTCTCTCTCTCTGGGCCCTATTAAGCAAGTGGAATCTAATTACATATAATTTTACAGTTTTTAAGACGTGGGGGCGGGTGCAATGTCATATTACAATTATGGGCCAGGTAAGAAGCGCTTTCGACACCCCGTGGTGTGAGCAAAACGGCCTTGAATTAGTCATGGGAGTGTTTAAGGGAGTTTTGAGGCTTACCCAATGAACATGTCCGTACTATTCTCTTTACGACACCAGCTGATGATGCGCCCTTTTCGGCAAGTGGTATTACATTTCTGCAGACTGGCACCATAGACATGACATGACTTTGTCACATTTGGGTTAATTATTCATATTGCACTGCATGCTGTCACCTTTATGCCTCCAAAGAACAGATCCACAAGCTGTCACAGCCATGATGTGCATAGCTTGTCTCTATTTTGTTAAGTAACTTGCAGTTTTCATTGGAAAGTCATTACAGCGGCGCAGCCATATGCTAAGGGAGGGAGATATACGCACATCGTCACTTAATTTGTTTCTGTTCTAAGCATGAAAAACAGCTGTAAAAATCTTTATTCTAGTTCATTTGATTCATAAATGAATAACTAAGACTTTGAAATGGCACCTACCTATACCTTTCAGATCGGAATGGAACTGCGAGTAGATACGCAGCATTGGCTGGCAAATTGGCAATCCATGCGTAATGTTCCCAGAATCGTCTAACCCCCGAACATACAAGTTCGTTTGATATTGTTTAATTCGATAAAAATAGAACCATGTACCATACAGCGAATGAAAGCAAGATTCCTAAGGAATATGGGGATTTTTACATTTTAAAAAACGGTTGAGAAATGAGAGAACCATGAGTGTTTATAATATCAAATATTATAAGAATAATATGAAAGACAAACGGGCTGTGAAGAGCTCAGCTCACCATCCCGACAAGGAGGAAATATAGCCTATAGTGCATGCACGTATATGCACTGACTGTTGCACACACGCTCTTTATTTGTTTCTATTGAAAAACACCAGTAAAATAACGTTTATTTTATTTTATTTCATTCGAGTCACGACGAAGGAATGAGTTGAAATGCCATACGTGCGCCATGCGTATTGCTGCGGCCCCAATGTTATGGTCTTCGCTCGTAGCATATTATTGAAGAAGAATTGAGTCGGGTGTGATACAGCGTATGAAAGCAAACCTCCCAATGAGTATGGAGATGTTTTAATTTCTAAAAAAGGTTGAGAAATGAGCGATATATGACCCTTTATAATCTCAACGAGAAAGCCAGAAAACTCGCTGTTGCCATGTGTCATAGAAACAAGTAAATAGGTCTATAAACATACTCCCAAAAGAATCGCATATAACAGGGGTCTACAACCTATTTTAAATGAAGTGCCATGTTTTTATTTTCTAGATAGTGAGTCTGCCATATCAAGATTCCTTTTAATGACACCACATTAAAATTTCCAGCATATTTTGATTGTCCACAAATATAAAGTTCTTCCTTCTTTTTACATATTTTCTTGCACATTGTTAGAATGATCATTATAAATATATATCCCCCTGCAGTCAGAGTTCATTGTTTTAATGAATGAATGTGATGCATTGTGAGCTGGTAGATCTGCTATTTTCAAAAGTAATCTTTGAAAAAAGTGACAATTGTGGAATATTTTTGAAAAATGTTATTGAAACATTTAAAAACACAAATCTGTCATGGGGGTCACTGGCTTAGTTGGGCAAATGCATTAATCTGGGGGTCCTTGACATGGGAATGTCGCTGTGTGAGGATCACTGGTTTAAACAACATTAGGAGAAAAGCCCAAATAAGCACTTTAGAAACAAGAAAAGCAACCACAACTACCAATATTTACAAGCATCTTTGCAGAAAAAGAAGCCGCTTATAATAAACAGACATGGCAACACTCCAGCAGCACTCCAGAGCCGCTCAAGTGTAAAATGAAACAGTGCTTTTTGCTTTTAAGACGTGGTCAGACCCAGGCGGAATCGGTATGCGCTGAGTGTTTTTAGGTCAAGGGGCTTAATAGCAAATTAGCGCAAAGCGAAAATAATTAACATATGGACACTCCCCCAATGCTAAATTATGCAGGAACGTGGTATTCCATATGAGTGAGCGCTCACCACGGCTTCCATAATACGAAAAGGCGCAGAGCGAGGGCGAAATCTGTATTACCGCATGGGTTTTTCGTCTTGCTTAATAGGGCTCCCAATCTCTCTCTCTCTCTCTCTAACCTGCCTCTGTCGATTTGTCCCAGCAGCCGTTATCAAGCCCTCTCTCATTTCCTCTAGCGAAGGAGACATGTTGTCGATACTGCTTTTGGCGAAATCGCCATGACTAGAAGAGGGGAGAAGGGACGAGGGGGACAGTGATCAATTTCAGATATGGCCAGAAGCTCAGGGTTTACAAAAAAGAAGAAGAGAGAATTCCTGCGTCAGAAGCTATATCGAGTGGTCAGTGGATTAGCACGCACTTCACTGCCACTTAAACGGTGGCATTTAGAATTCAGCTGTTTAATGCCGGCTAATGACGTTTCCGGTCTGAAGAAATCAGCAGCGTTGAGCACAACAATTCGAGGAAGAAAAGGAGACGTCTGGAGATGGAAATAGCTTCAAACAAACTCAGTATTTATTTTCGTCAAGTACAGAGTCAAAGGTCGTTACAAATCAGCACAAGGAAAAATCCATGCTATGGTTAAAAACACACAGCACTCTCGGTCCAATGTGAACGCCGAAACCAGAACCCCCAAATGTGACTATAGACATCTAGTTAAATAACCCTAGTGCGAGATTAGACCCTCCCTCTCTTTGGGCGCACAACCGGTCGGTTCTTCCAATCAGAACACAGCCCGGAGCGCATCCGGTCGGAGAGGAGGGATCTAATTCCAATCTCACTAGCGTGTCTCCCTACATTATTCATGACGAAAGACATACATTTTCCTAACTTTGAAGACACAACATTTAAGGAATAAAACATTGATATACAAATGAGAAATTAATAGAGGGAACAGTTATTATAATAACTGTTCCCTCTATTAATTTATTCGGGCTCATCTGTATACAGATGAGCCCGAATATAACTAACCAACAGATGAATCTAAATCTAAATGTCCTTCTAATGATGTCAATTCTAAAATGAAATACTTATTTACTTAACAACCTCATAACGTTTTCTTATTATTTTATAATGACAAATGGATGTTAGGGGCCATTTTATTTAAGAAGGTTAAATAGAGAATGTTTAAGTCAACAAGAATAGCTTATCATCTTATACTTCAGCCTGGGCTGTTATCTTATACTTCAGCCTGGGCTGTTTTTAAGCTTACACAGATCACCAAATATCTGGCATTCTCCCATTTGGTTCCCTGAAGCTGTTAAAACAATCTAAAAACACATTAAACAGGATCTAGATGTTTAGATAAACATTTTCAGTCTAAGACTAGCAGTTCTAGCAGTTCACTGCCTTCCTGTGTCTTCTCTGTAGGACAATAAAGTGTATTTAGGTTCACACCTTACCGTGAGCTTCAAAGAGGCTCAAGACAAGGGAATTCTCTACAGACATGGCTCTGCACTTGTGAGGTGTTGCTAGCTTTAAATTAGACCTGAATGCTTGTGACAAAAGGGTCACTTATCTGTTCATCTAAGCAAGCCTGGAGTTCCTAGAGAAACAATTTAACTCCCTTAGAGCCATTTTACCCATAGGATGCCAAACCCGCGATATCGGGTTATAAGCTTTATATCAATATCAACCGGATGCACATGCACGCCATAGAGACCCATTCAAAGCAGAATCTTTGTTGCCTTTTCTCTGCTCCAAAGTCCAATCCATCCGAGGTTCGCATGTGAATTGTAATTTTTTATTGCATCGTGCCCGACATATTACCGTTTCTGGCAAAACCTAAACATCGTCGCCGGCTGCTCACACTAGCTGCAGCTCCTCCTCTGCTCTCTGAGGCTGTGAGACCCCGGATGTTACATGGGGAGAAATGGAGTGATTTTAGTGGCAGCGGTATACAGAATGAACACTAGATGGCAATCTAAGTAGGGTGAGTCTATTCAATTAGCCAATGTCCGTGGTCTATCAGTAATGAGCATGGATGCACCTGGGACGTATCCTCAGTGATGTATACTGATGTCAACAGGGTTTCGGGTCTACCAACATCATACCCATCACTCAGGCGACCCAGCCGGGGTTGATCAAATCCCGATTTACGTCCCAGTAGCTACCCTCAATCAGTCCATCAGGGAATGAACAAAGCCACACAATCCGTTGCTCCGGAACTACTCTGCCGGGACTGGGAGAACCAGATTATGTGGGTTGACTCCTTTCCGGGCCCCTCCTATACGTCTCACCAGGTCCACTCCTGCTCTCACCAGGCCCAGGACCTGTGCGTTGCACCAGACTCCCAGCACCATGAGGCACTTCATTCAGGAGTGGTGGATTGGCCCTCCTAAAGGCCTCTTCGTGTATGGACAGTTCATCAAATTGTAAACATTGACAACTGCTTTGATATGAGGGGGAGGCGGGGCCTATGTGTTATTTGTGGAGACCTCCGCAACTAGCGTTAGCGTAGCATAGTAGTCAGAGTGTCGGACCACCCGGGGCACGTTTTTCTAACAGTTTGGGGGTCGCTGCGAATGATAAGGTATGGTTATTGCAGCGTTTAATTTCATCCATGGTCCTTTTCCTTTACAGGTCACAGAATGGAACATTGAGGGGGGAAATACAAAAATAAAAAGGTATGATAGTGGGACTCTGGTCAAAGTATATTGGGTTAAAGTGGTTCAGGACAGGAATTGTGTGATCTGTAATAGGCATACAGCATTTCTAGCACACTATTGGAAGAAGGAAATGGTTTCCCCAACATCTGCTGGTTTGAGAAAACCTTACCGGGAACAACAGAGGGATAGCTTCTTGCTGTTTGTGTGCTGCTACTGATGTTGTTGTTTTTCCACATCCCATCATTGTTCATCTCCTCTGCAATATAGAATGACCATGTCATTTGTTAGTTTTGTTTGCCGACAGCAAATTGTTTGCTGAGTCTGTTGTCCCCCTGGAAAAATGCAATGGAGAAGAAAATGGCTGCTGTGAAGACCACGTGACAGACTGTCAGCAAGACCACATCACCTATCACCTCTCCTCTTCTCCACCTTGTTCTGTGTTCTGTTTGCCTCTCAGGTCTCCACCAATGCAGGCCAGGTAGTAGAAGTCGATCTTAGCCAAATGAAAATCAGGATGAATTATGAAAAATCGGTCAGTCTTGATGACATGACTATAATGTGTACCAATTTGTGTGAGGTTTGGACAAATGTTTCGCAAAGATCGGCCTCCTGGTGGCGCTATAGAGCATAGCAGTGGGCGTGGTTTTCTGGACCCACTGATTTTTTTTTAATTATTATTATTATTATTATTATTATTATTCACAGAACAGAAGGGTTTATGGTCATGATTCACCAGGATCCTGGTTGGCTTGATTCTAGGCTTAAAATAATTGATAAAATATTTTTTACACATTATATCAATAAAATGGTGCTTCCAACGACTTTATCCAATACTTTATAACACTGAAGAATCATTTTTTACCCCTCTGTCACACGGAACTATGTTTTTTGTGTCCATATCACTACGCACAAAAAATTGTTCCATGTGATAGAGGGGTCAAAGTTGAACGAAAGTTGCGCTAATATTTTAGTAATAGGTAAACAATACTAATAATTAGTTTTGTGAATTAATTTAATTTTACTGCGTGGCCCCAGTGCCCCCCACAAAATGACCGGAACTACTTAATATTCACCAAAACCAGAGCAGAACTCCCACCACGGGACTCGGGCAATCATTAATACAGTTGCAACCACTATATTAATGGCAAGTATTTCATACAGCTTAAGTTAAAAAAAAATCCCTTTAAAGAACTGTCCCTTTAAAAATCTGTAAGCCTCGAACAAAGCCAACTCGGATCGTGACAAATCATGACAACAAACACAATTTTTTGGGGCCGAACAAATAATTAGAAAGAAGAAAAAAAGGGCAGGGTACAACACTTTTTAGCTATTGGATATTATTTGTTTCTTGTCTGTCCCTTTTGTTTTGCTATACTAACTCTTCTTCTATACTCCTCGGTTCTATATCTAGTAATTTCATTAATATTCCCGTCTCTTTCTCCACCCCCCGCACTGTACAGTGCTGCTCAATGTGCCGTGACAGAGTAAATCCTGACACAACACCTGTTCTTTGAAGGTCAACCACACGCATGCACGCGTCCCATGCACACACACACACACACACACACACACACACACACACACACACACACACACACACACACACACACACACACACACACACACACACACACACGTAGGACTGAGGTCTTATTGTGTCTTATTACTGCCTTTGTGATGTGGCATATCATATTACATATCATAATTCCGACTGTCTGTGTCCCCTTTTGTACTGTCCATATATGGAGATCTCTGTATCTGTCTGTCTGCCTGTGTCTGAAGAGTGCAACCTGACTGTGAAAAGTGGACTGGTTAAGTAATCAAATAGCAGGTGTGGGGTTGCCATGGCAATCAATTGGCTGAGGCAGAGGCTGGGAATTCTACAGGTGAGGGGACTAACACCAGGGCTCCACCGGGCGCGTCAGCGTCGCGTCAGCGTCGCGTCTCCGTCACTGTCAGGGAATGTTCCCTTTTTAATCAATGAAGGGTGGCTGCACTGCCCGCGTTGCGTTGCGTTGACGGAGACGCGACGCGTGCATTAAAATTGAACCGGTGCGTTTTTTGACGCACGCGACGGAGACGCAACGCGTCCGGTGGAGCCCTGGCGTTAGGCTCATTAGGTCCACTGGCAGAGCTTGACCAGAGCCTCTTGTGGCGGTTCTGGACAACCGTGTATCTGACCGACTCAAGGCCGGGCACTGCACTAGCCTACTTGGAACGATGAAAGTTGGAAATGCACGCCCCACCCAGTTATTACTTGCGCAAGCAGAGCACAAGTACTGTAATAGGCTGCGTATGTCGGTGGCGTGGCGTCGCTCGGCCAATCAGAGGCTTTTGTGCTGGTTCTGGACAGAACTGGATGGATGGATTGCAGAATGCAAACGCAGCAGCATAGGCCTACTGTATATGAAAAGCATTGCTCTTTAGTTAATGCAGGCAGGATAAGTTAGAAATGGCCTATTTTAACCTGAGTGGGTTTTGCAGCCATTTAGATGATTAAAAATGTCCACATACAGTAAGTTATTTTCCAGAGGCACACTATGTAACACCCAGGTATATAAACATAATATCAAAGTGAACATAGAAATAGTGGAAAGATTTCACTTTCAAATATTCAATAGAAACTGAAGGCATGGACAGAATTATTTGTTGAACAGCGAGGTCAGACAGAGGGGAACATATACTTGCTGATTCCCATGAATTAAAGGTGTATAGGGAAACGGAAATGGTGGACATTTTATTTTGAAGTTTCAGCTTGAAACGCTGGCTCTGAAGTTTCTGAACCAATCAGAGTGTCGCATCCCTCCAGGCTATGGCGTCACAAAGTCTGTGACTTCCTGCACGTGAATTTCGTTTGTAAACAAAGTGACAGAAAGATGTGGGGAAAAGCCAGCAGATTATTTCTAACCTATACACAACCTATATACATATTTTAGCGTAATGATTACGTTTAAAACAAGTAATACACTGTCTGTCTGTCTGTCTGTCTGTCTGTCTGTCTGTCTGTCTGTCTGTCTGTCTGTCTGTCTGTCTGTCTGTCTGTCTGTCTCTCTCTAGAGAGAGGGGGTGAGGGCAGCAAACCTCTAGTCCTTAGAATATGTACTTCGCTCTCTGCCTCCACCATCCCCTTGATACATAGAGGTTAGGGTTTGATTAAAGAAAATAAAGGTATCTGTCTCCTGACACAGGGTACTGCCCTGTCACGTTAGAAAGAAGATCACACACAAATCACAGTGCATGGTCACAGAGTTCTTGTGATCCTTGAATCTTCAGGGAGACAGACTGAGACCCAGTGTGAAAGAATAGTTTGTCCCAGACTCGATCACACTACTCAGTCCCATGGCAAAAAGAAAAATAATTAGCCAGTCTGAAACCAATAAAAACCACACCTGTGTGAAGTGAGGGGCCCTCTTATAATCATGCTGTGAAATAGACACCTACAGTATTTGCTCAGACACTGACGTAAAATTCTCCATTCATTATCAATGGGAACTTAATGTTCGTGTAGGACATTAATGTTCGTGTAGGACATTCACTTGTGTGAAGTGAGGGGCGCCCTTGTTTGATTGTGCACGTCACGGGGGTGAGTCGATAGATTTAGCTGCCACATGACTTCATGGGGGGACTGCTAAAGCAAGACTGCTAAAGCAAGTCCATAGACGTGGCTGCCACATATGACACCACAGTCTCACACACACATTTATCGATAGACCATTATTGTAGCTGTAGCCTATGGAATGGAAAAGTAATTAAACCCATCTTTTTCTTCTTTGAGGGGCGATAGCCCCTCCTACAGTATGTCCAGCTTTTGGTGTGTAACCCACATTTTGTCCTAACACAAACATTAAATGCCATTGACAATAGACAATTTTGAGCGTTCACAAACATTGCCTAACACAAACATTGACGAAGGTGAGGACGCAAATTGTGATTGGCCGGAATGAGATGATGTATGATGATGTAATATGATAAGATCACCCCTCACTTCACACAGGTGTGATTTTTCTTCTTAAAATTGCTAAATACAATGCACAAGTACGTAGTATTAACACAACGGATGCTTCCAGCATCTTTCAAACTAAATGAGTGCCAGCAGATATGACAGATTTTACTCTGAAAAGCCCTGCCTTCCGTTCCCCACCAAAACCGGGAGGCATAATCTTCCATTCTTACCTCGCGCTGGTCACGCTAAAGTCTCTCTAAGCGTTAATATTTCAAACGAGAGGCATGCTGAAGTCAGAAATGAAGACAGAACATTGCCCATCTGGTCAAAACCATGGAGAGTTCCCTATAGATTAGGAGATACAAGCGATTATTTTGGAGCCGCAAACAAGGAAGTGAACGGCAGTGCGCATGTGCGAATCAAGGAGGAGTACATTGCAGAAGGAGAGGCCATGCAACCCCCCCAAAAACATTTTTTTATTTTTTTATATGCCAATAAAAAAGACCCAAAGACGCCTATAAACGTCCAAGGCACCCCGTGGTTTTGATATAAAAGACGTGTAAAGTAAAAGCCAAAGTTATATTGATTCAAATCAAATCAAATCAAATCAAATCAAATCAAATCAAATCAAATCAAATCAAATCAAATCAAATCAAATCAAATCAACAGACAGACAGACAGACAGACAGACAGATGGACTGGGGCAAAAACATAATCTCCTGTAAATCTGCTGTCCGGCCTGTCGGAGATCATGAATCAGAATTGTTTTACTGAATTAGTATGAATATGATTCACTTTTTTGTCTTAAGTGGAGTTTGGCAGACAGCGCAGCATGTGGCAAGTCTGAGCAGACTACCAAACATATAATTATCACCTCCCTTTCTATACAGACCACTTTCAGAAGCCGGCTTCTTTGATGTAGGATCAGACGAGGGCATGACTAGAACTGACCATCTGACCATACCACACCATGTGACCGTGTGACCGTGTGTGTGTGTGTGTGTGTGTGTGTGTGTGTGTGTGTGTGTGTGTGTGTGTGTGTGTGTGCGTGCGTGCGTGCGTGCATGCGTGCGTGCGTGCGTGCGTGCGTGCGTGCGTGCGTGTGATGGGGGGGGGGGGGGGGGGACCTCGAAAAGAGGGAAACGCAGTGGACACACACATACAGCAGAGCACAGCTTGTGTCAGATTTCACTTTTAGATGTTTAGATCCCATATTCTGTCAGGGCATGGCATGGATTCGGAAGCCATCGGCGAGCAGACAGCCAATGAGGAGAAAGTGAGGCCTTATAGGACTATAGTTACAGCATCTGTTCTGTTCATTGACAGGTTCAGCAACCTGTAAACAAGATTTGACACAGTCAAATTAATTCCCAAACTCTTGTTTAGCATAAATCCCAATGTCAGGCTGCAGTCTCAGTTGAATGAAAACCTCTCTGTGAAAAGCTGTGCCAGTAATTCAATGGAAACAAAGTTTTCTAAATGAAGTGAGTGCTGCCGTATAGTGAGGCCATTTTGGCTCTGCGTGCTCATCAGTGTTGTTGGAGCCATTGTGTTTGTGATGAGCAGCCTCCTGCAGGTAACTAATGACTACATTGTATCTGCAGGCTCTCAGAGACATGGATGTGCTCTGTTGTTCGCAGGGGCTTCATTGTTAACTCCATGTTAGAGTGAACAAAATTAACACGTTCGCTCCAGTCCAAAGACCCCAAAATCGTATTGTCGATGTCGGGTAGAAACCGTGTATGTTACTTTTCAGGAAATGAACCTGTGTTCCAATGGGTCCAATGGTTATTTATTTACCCCCCTTGTCATGTGTACCATGAAAACACGTGCCATGATTTTGTAAATGTAACTGTACTGCACCTATAATATTTGTGTCCTTGTATGCATCTTCTTTGTGTGGAGTGGACATAAGTAAATGGTTAGAGTTAAAAAATAATAGAGAGGGCACTAGTGGAAATCCTCTACCCATCCACTTAAAGTTGCTCACCCCGTGCATACTCCCTTTTCACCCCTTCTTCTGGGTTGGAAAATGTAATAGGCGGCCCAGGGCGGCCAATTTGGGGCATATGCGACGTGTTTTGCGTCATAGAATTGTATTCATGAACACACCAGGGCTTGAGTCATGAACGAGCTGCACTACCTAGTATCGGCCAGCATGTCCATTTGCATTTAATTCTTCCTCTCCGTTCTGGGGGCTTGGCATGTGTATACGCGTATGTCCTTTTTGGAACCCCTGTCACATACTGCAGTTTCTCCCAAAAGTCAGAGTGGATTTTGAATTCGTTCATCAAACCCAGATTCAGTAAAGGAGGAACACAGTGACACGTACACATGTAGTTGCTATAAAAGCTGACCCCCATTGACTGCCACCTCTGGGGACCACAGTTAAATAGCCAATATCTGTGCACATTGTGCACATTGTGCACACACGTGCGTGTCTTCCACAAGTGAGAGATCGTTATTAGATCTCGTATTCCCCTCTTTGTTCTTATTCTGTTAAGGTATAGTATTTTATGAAAGCTATATACAGTAGACCTGCTGTATCAGAGGATTTCAGTTGTAGGCTAAGAAACAGGTTTTTAGGTATTTGCATGTCTGAGAGCCACAAAACCTCACCAAGCAAGTTGACTTGATGTTTGATGGCCGCTATTAGATTTAGGCCTCGTGACTACAGGATCTTTCTAAACTTCTACCAGCTTCGCTAGAATGTGGGAAGTGAATTGGTGATCTATGATCTTTCAAATATGCTTACTGCTGTTGGCGCTAGAGCTAAATCGACAGACACTTTCAGCAACAATAATCCTGGTCTGTTCTGAATTACAGAACATTTTACATCCTCGTCCGTTCTGAATTACAGACAATTTTAAATTCTGGTCTGTTCAGAATTACAGACAAAGCTTCCAGCAGTCATAATGGGAATCATCATTATATTTTAGTCAATTGTTAGAAGATGTCACTGTGTATCCCTTAAAGACAGACAGTAATATATCCTTCAATTTCTACCATGATTGTTTGCTCTAATATCTTTCTCTACATACCCATACGCAATTAATATGTTTGTTGCTCAGCCATCCAAATCATTATTTGTTTATCTGTCTCTTGTTGACTGCACACAATCCCCCCAGAGTCACGTTGGCCTCATGCTAATTATTTTGTCAAACCTCATATCTCTTTTAATTGTTGTGTTGGTTTGTTTATCGTGGAGATCAAATTGAGCCTGCAGAGATTGAGGGTGGCTGCCAGAATAGATCAGCCAGGAAGGCAGATGAATGCATATCAAATAGTCTGACATGGAGAGCCCATACTGATGCTCAATACTGATCTTTATAAAGTACACAGATGCATGAGTGATATCATTCTTGGATACATAAGAGCTTGTATTTCGAGCTTGTATATCATCTATTTTCAGCGCACGACACCGTCATTATGACGAAGTATAAATTATATCAGGCCTTAGTGTAGATTGAAACAAGTGCCACCAAAAGTAACAAGGCCCGTTGTGAATGAGAGCAGGCCTTTCATTGGGCGCTAACAACAGGTAATAAATCAGTTAATATGAGCTCTGAGAGAATAACGCCTTTAATGAGCACCTTGAAATACGATCAGAAATGGCGAAATTGAAGATCAAGCCTGGGATCGATATGCATACTGTGAAGGATCACATGCTAATCAAAGTTTTGGAAGTAGTAGTGTATCATAGTCAGTGTTTGTTACAATGCACTAGAATAAGTCTGCATGCATTGCTTTCCAATCTAAAAATATGTATCTAATGATGTTTGTACCTAATGTATATCCGGCATCTGGTTGTTGTTGTTGTGGGGCATATTGACAATATATTGTTTTGTATGCCAATTATATAACCTTTGTGGATGCAGTAAGCACTAAACAACATCCCTTATTCTTAGTGAAGATATAGGGATACACTTGAGTTGAAATACTGTGACACTGTGATACATATGTGACAGTTAAATTAGCTTCTAAGTTCTTACATAGCTGCTGTTGCTCACCACCACTGATGGCCTAACAAACCCATTTAACATCAAGCAGACATGAAAAAGCTCTCTAAACCCTTTCAGCCATATGTCTCTTACAAATATTACAAGATGAGCACTGAGCACCCATTTTTAAATTACAATCTTTAATAATAAATGCATCAGTACCTCGACCTGAACATCTAAAGAGCAAACCATTTTCTTATATTGAGCAGATACCACTATACTGTAGTATATATATCTCTACCAGAACTCTTTCTCAAGCACTGTGGCAGGATATAACAGTTATGGCTAGGGGGATACATTTTCAACCTATGAGTATTTTTATCATCTCAGGCTATTAATACTAATTAGACATGCACGATATTGAAATTATGACCGATATCCAATCACTGATTATTTCCAGGGTCATATCGGCAGATTCCTATACCGATATATTACATTATTATATTATATTTATATTGAACTCTTTGCTGAATGTTTTTATTTAAATGTTTTGTTTGCAGCTCATGTTCTTAAAGAGAGAAACAGGCAGACTGGCTGTGTGGGCGTGATGTGGTACAGATGGTAGGGAGTGTAATGTAGGTATAGGCACCATCATCTAGTGTTGTTACACAATTAGTACGGTACCTCACAGACATCCATATCTGGCCTGCAAAAGGAGACATAACAAATGGAGAATAATCAGCTACTAAACAGAGAAATAAATTGAAATAACCATGAGTGGTCATTTTAATAATAACAGTTTTATCAAATCCCAAAGTAGACGATCTGAAGCTGAGAAGAGGAGGACCTGGAGACAGTAATGTTGTAACAGCAATGTGTGGAGAGTCATTTCAATCATCTGTGGTGGTGTGACTTCTCTCAGGGTCATTTAGACGTCCCGTATTAATTGAGCTCAGAGAGGAGGATGAGGGCGTGCACAGACATTTAAAGGGGCAAGTGAAAAAATGGCACCTTGTGCAGCGCGTGGAACCGGCCGGTTGCCTTACTAGTGTGAGATTTATAGATTTTGGGGCCTAAATAATATATTAGAAGCTTTTTATCAATAATTGATCAATATCACCATGGTCCACATACTGTACACTGTACAGTGTACACAAAAATAAATAATAAAAAAATCAAAAAGGGCACATTGCTGTCCAGAGGGAAAAGGGCAGGTTCTCTAGCACCCCCTAATGTCTATCTGTGCACGCCACTAACGCTGTTTGAACACTAAAGAAGGTGTATGTGGATGGACGACGCCGTTCTGTGAGCTGAGAAAGAAACAAACCAATTCGGAGACTGACAAAACCCAGTACAGCTGACCTCAACACTATAGTGTTGAGGCAAAGTGCAAACTCTGAGACAAAACAACGTGGGTCGGACTGGGTCCATTACCCTCTGCCTCTCCGCAGTTGGAGCCAATAATCAGAAAGACATGTCAGTAAATCTCATCTCCATGGCAATTCTTCACACAAGAGAAAGAGCACACTACTATCTCAGAACTTTTATCCTGGGAAGCAGGACAAAGCAGCTATAGCGAATGGTCTTTTACCACTATATTTAACTGAGTAGCCTATGTTAAATTGTTAACCATACAGACAGAAAATGGGCCATCATTGATATAATCATCTTAAGGCGCACATATTTGAACAGGACTGGGCCCATTCTACATCTGAGTCTACTGTATGCAAAGATGTGTCTGATCATTGGTGATTTGTAGTTTTTGTAACACATTGACATTTCAGTTCCAGTGCCTCCCTTCCCCATTTTGATTGTAAAGCCAACATTGACTACAGAGACAAAACAAATGCTGAAACAGGAGAGTGTGATGTGCCACAATAACCATTCCAAGAACTCAGAGGGGTGTCCTTCATACAAAGAGCACTCTAGTTGAACAGAGGGGGAGATTTAGGCAGGGGTTGGCCATGGCACACAGAAATGCCAGCTCCAGCTCAACAGGGAGGTGGAGCAGGTAGAGGGAGCCGCATACGGAGACCGCACAGATGCGAGAGGTTGGGTTGTGTTCAGTCACAAAGCCACAAACCAGCTGGAATACAAAGACTACCTGTAAACAATGGCAATTAATCTCTGGCACATGTGCACGCACGCAGGCACGCACGCAGGCACACACGCAGGCACGCACGCAGGCACGCACGCAGGCACGCACGCACGCACGCACGGAATGGTGATGCGTCAGAATAGTGAGCTTCGGAATGCCGGTGTGTAACCCAGAGATTGATATCAATCGCTATGCCTATATGATTACAATGCCCAGGATTTCTTCACAAATAGGTGATGCCTAATTGTGTTTCAGCCTTTCTTTCAATACAAGAAGTATTATGACAGCCTGTCTTTTAAGGTTAGAAGTTCAGCGATGTCCGTGGTTTCAGGGGTGTAATCATAGGCATAGCGATTGATATCAATCTCTGTCATTCTCTAACCATTATTTATCTGTGTGTGAACTGTGAACGTCAGCTTCCATCATCTTCATTGAGCCTTCTATAGAGGCACACGTCCTCACAGACCATAGCTCCATTTCAGGCTCAGAGGAAACATTGGAAGCATTAAAATAAAATGGTAAATGGTGCATTTATATAGCGCCTTTATCCAAGGCGCTTTACATAGATTGTGCATTACATTCACCCATTCACACACACATTCACACACCGATTGCGGCGGAAGCCATGCAAGGTACCAACCAGCACATCGGGAGCAATTTGGGGTTCAGTGTCTTGCCCAAGGACACTTCGACATGTAGACAGGAGGAGCTGGGATTCGAACCGCCGACCCATGGATCATTGGACGACCTGCTCTACCTCTTGAGCCACAGTCGCAGCATTACTCTGAAGCGACTTTTTGGCCTTTATACCTTTTATAACCTATCAAGTGTGTCCCGCAGTTCAGCTTCCAAGAATGCTGTGCACACAAAAGCGGTCAGCCTCTCATGATTTGGAACCCCCCAGGAAAACGACTTCCAGGCTGGCTTCCAGGAAACAAAACTCGTTGTAGGAGACCAACCCTCAACAATGTTGTTGATACCCCACCCCCCACACTCCCATGCCCATGCAGACTCAAGCAGCACTGAGCATCTTGGCTGCTAATAGCCGGAGGGTGACAAGGAACATATTGCTCTCCCCGTCTAACACTTCCAGGATGAATTATTAACTCACAGGGCTCTGAAACTTTAATATCTAGGCATGCATCAGCTGAGTGAGTTGGGCTCTCTACCCAGTGAACATTAGAGTGTCATTAGATTATCTGAGACAAAAACTATGGACTATGGAAACTTAATTGTCTTCGCCAGGCCGAAGGCGTGGTCGAGACTGTTATGTCTTTCTGTGAACAGCTAGTCTCATATTCCATCCTGATCGTTGAATTCCGAAAATTGATGGCCTACAATAACCTACCTGACCTGGTGGAAACCTGTGCTCCGATGATTTTATATGGATTTTACTTATTTGTTTAAGTAGCCTACGCTCATCTCAGGTCTCCGCCAGGCCGCGTTGCTGTTGCCTACTCAGGGCCCACGGATAATTCCTTCCATGTCGTGTATGAAATTGTTTTTCCCTGCAGAGAATACAGAATCAGAGTATTTCTCCCCTAAACCCCTTCTAAACATTCTCACTTTCTACTTTGGCCCTGCAACACATCTACATAATGAAAATGTGCTCTCAGGGTCAAGCACTTGTTAATCACTAACTGTTTCC
This sequence comes from Electrona antarctica, assembly GCF_951216825.1. Classification (NCBI taxonomy): domain Eukaryota; kingdom Metazoa; phylum Chordata; class Actinopteri; order Myctophiformes; family Myctophidae; genus Electrona; species Electrona antarctica. Next base: position 29,687,164 of record NC_136807.1, read on the forward strand.
TGCCAAACAATCAATATAGTATTGGAGTTGTGGAGGGATTACTCTGGCTTTTCTTTTGAAGGCAGGGAGCTCTGGACTATAGTGCACGTGACTGCATGTGCATGGGAGGGACTGGATGTGTCATGGCCCCTTCATGCCTCAGCCTCAAGCTTTACAGTTCATGCCTTCTTCATCTTTATCACATGCTTTTGGCTCTCACATGCCACTCTGTGCAACTCTCCCCACTGCCACAAGTTCCATCTCTTCGCCTCCACCCTGACCCTGCAATTGCTGTTTCTCCAGCTAAACTGCACAGATGCTTCGAGGACGCATTGTCATTCAGGGCATTAAACCATTCTCACGAACACCCTCTTTCTTTTAGTCAATGTCCAAAGAATTTTCACATCTTCACACAGTCACACACACAGCACAGCACCCCGTGAGCTTACTGAGCTATGCGGCCATCTCAACCATCTTTATGTAGTTTTGACAGTGTTGATTTCAATACTCCATGCTGATTTTATTCTATTCCCTCCTTTTCCTGAACAAAGACTGCATATTGGGGTAAGGTAACAGAGAATGGCACTCTAAAAGGTGGAGTAATGGAGGATTATGAGTCATGACTTTGTCCTCGTGATATAGTGATATATTGAGCCAATACAAATAACGTTTAACTGTTAAAAGGATCCCTGGCTAATAAGACAAATATGCCTTAAAACAACGTTACAGCCTCTATAACTAAAATAAAATAATAAAAACACCTTAAGTACTTTATTTCTTTCACAAATAGAGAATCTTTCACTCAATAGGAACTGCTCCTGTCGCAAGTTCATGATGTCATATGTCCATGGTCTAGCGGCTCTAGCCCTATGGAATGTATGGAATGCACATGCTAATACAAAACAACGTAATACTTCCTACAGTTAATATGAGCATCAAAGCAATATTTTAAATACTTTTAATTAGCACGTGCATTCCATATATTCCATAGGGCTGGAGACACATGGACATATGACATCATCAACCTGCGACAGGAGGTTGATAGATTCTCTATTTATGAAAGTGTTTTTATTAATGTATTTTAGTCATAGAGGGCAAGTATAGTGTTTTAAGGCATATTTGTCTCATTAGCCACGGTTCCTTTTAATAACTACTACTAAAACTTCTGATCAGTAAGGAATCGAACCCCAGCCACCAAGATTGACATTTTACTACAAGCTTGATAGCCTATATTCTGAAATGTGTGTCATTTTGCCATTGCACTGCGTGTTTAGTCAGTCAGTGTGTTTGGAAAGGCAGAGAGTGTGTGGAGTTTAGCATGCAGTCCCTTTCATATTGCATTAGCATGTCTGTTCACAAGGTTAAGTGAAGCTCTGGCGAGTTCAGATGATCATGAGGAAACACTGGGGGCTTTGCTTCATAAGGCTGCACTCACTCCATTAACACATCAACTTCAAGGTGTACAAGACACGGTGGTACAGGATACTAGGTCTGCTCTCTCCCCTGATTGGGGTTCTTCCACACAGAACTGCCTGCACGACGCGCGCTCGCATGCATGCACGCACGCACGCACGCACGCACGCACACACACAGCCATGCAGCCTTACCAGTTTGTTTTGAGAGGTCTGTATTTTAGTTTTTAGTGACATTGGGGTATTAGTGATCAGTGCACCACACAACTGGCAACTTAATAGGAGGATTGGCATCAAATCTGTCTGAGCAACACTACAAAACTACATTAAGGAGACTTTAGACTAGTTCCTCTTCTAGGCTATATGGGATTGTGCTAATGTTGGAGGGTATCTCCACCTCTGTTGCATTTTCTCTGAGCCACATGGAGAATGTGGATGCATAATACAAGTAAAATGTCACCATGATAAATCTAACCTTTCCAGGGTGCCCCGTGTGGCTGTGTACCTGTGTACTTGCATTAATAACCAGATCTATCAAAGGGGAGTTTTGTGGAGTATTAGTGTTAGGGAAGTAATTGCTGTCAGTGGGCCTGGTCATAAATCATGCACCTCAATCACAGCAACTCCATAAATCGCTATTAAAAAGTTCACACATCTGATATGCACTCTCCTGCAGCCCTGCGCCCGCCAACTGGAAACCACTGCAGTGCAGTGCATGTGGCATCTCATTTTTCATATTTCTGTAATCTTTCTTCCTTCATAGGCCTATTCCTCCAGAGCTTGAGTGGCAAGTCAGGAATGCCATGTTATTAAGTGACTGGCCTGCATTGTTCCCAGGTGTGGTGCATGCCGCTCCAATATTTGACCGTGTGTGTTTGGGTGTTTTGTCTATATCCAGCACGAGCCACTGGCCTGCAGCTGAATTGGGGTCGCATAACTCCGAAGAGTGTAACCAAATGGATGAGTCCTCCTCATACTATAAGCACTAGCCTAGCTCTGGTTAACGACCAGATTGTAATTATTAAAGTAATTTTCTGACTTTCTATTTAAGGGATATTCAAGCTCTTATGCGGAGCCTAAACGTGAAAGTTATAGAACTATATGAAACATTGGATTGCATAAACATCACTTAATAGTCATAAGGAAGTCAGAATAAATAATGACATTGAACATATTAGATAATATAATAGCCTATAGTATATACACATAATAGCCCCATATATGTGCCCTCTCCCTACGCTCATTCTGTAGCTCCGAGATGAGGTCACACACAGGGCCCCTCCCACCCCGTTCAGAAACGGTGCATGTTTCCACAATGAATCAAAAACGTGAAGTGGCGTGAAGGGTTTACACTAATTCAACGTCAACAACGCCAAAGAAAATCCAACTAGCGATTTGAACCGAGCCTTCATGTGCCCTCTTTTGTCAGTCGCTTCCATCAAGGAAGTTGTGGCCGCATCCGCAAATTACTGCCTCCTCTGGTCAGAATGGTCAGACGCATTTTTCACCTGTATGTTTCTGCACAGACTCTCAATAAAATGATTAATCACTTTACCAATTTTGTCTGCGCATCGTCATTTCACTTCACTGCGTATATCTACATCACTTTCACGTCGAACTTGTACAAATATTGCAATGACGGAAATCGAACGGATTTTAGACTCAATTTCTCAATTTCAATTGAAAGATGAACAGAGGAAAATCTTGACAACACTGGCTTTTGGGGAACATGTATTCTGTTCTTTAGTTTGTTTGGAGACATATATGACATGGTAAGTTTGTTTTTATCCTATTGACATTGATAATAAATATCTTAGCATAATTGCTGAGCATGCACTATAACTATCTATCTATATATCTATGCTCTTGGCCTATAGGCCTACCCTATACAATATATGTATCCATCCCCGTTAATCTCGTAAATTTAACTCTTATTTTACAGCTGCACCCGGGTGAAAACAAACACATTGTGTTGGTAATAAGCCCATTAAAGGCGCTTATGAGTGACCAAGTCAACACCTGGCAGTCTCTTGGTGTAAATGCTGCAGCCATCACTAGAGAAATGCCAAAAGAAACAAAACAAAGTACTTACAAACATTATTCACTTTTTAGCCCAACTTTTTAATAACCAGAATCAAAGTGTGTAATGTTAAATTAACACAAACCATTTTTAAAATTTGTTAAATGTTTATTTTAAAATATTTTATACAAATAAAAACTTGAAAAAAGCTATGTACATTTCTAGACATTCTTTTTTTTACATATTCCACAAGAGATCCTGGATGGAGTGGCCACACTTGTCTTCCTCTCTCCTGAGTGTGTCTCCCAACCACAGTGGTGGTCCTGGATTTGGGAAATGAGTGGTAGAATTTGCCTCCTAACACTAGATGAGGTGCACTGTATGACCACATGGTATGTATGACATTTAACAATAATATTACTTCAACACCTCATTACATTTTTTTTCTTATTTCGCTTAATGAGACACATTTTAATGATGCTGTCCTTGAAGCAAGCAAGGCGTGTGCTTCCCAACTTCACAGCCAGCTTTAACCCATTCTGGGCGGGAACCCCTTTGTGTTTTAAGCATTATGTTATACTTTAGCTATTGAAAAATAGCAGATCAAATCTTTGAATATATATTCTTTCACAGTGAACGTTTTAAACTCAAATCTTTGCTTCTGGGGGGTCCCTGGAACAACACATTTTCAGATGGGGGTCGTCTGCCAAATACAGATAATTCCTGGGGCTCCTTGACATGAAATAGTTTGAGAACCACCGACATAGAAACATAAGGTTTTTCATAAAAATGTCATGATTTAGAAGACATTTGTAGAATCTTGTGTCAGGTCTAAGTTATGACAATACTGTTCAAGTTTTGTAGATACATGGGGTGACAATTTACACACTGGGTCATTTAACCCTGCTCTCCCCTATGATTATTTCTGAGTTTTGTTTTTCCTAACATTAATTAACATGAATTGTTCCGCTGGATATAGTAATCAGCGTTTGGTTTCTATTAATAAAATATGCACTGTACAACTAACCAATAGTGTTCAGTTACCACTAAGGGAAGGGAAGTGACATGGGATAGTGTTTGCCATAAAATGGAGCAAGCACCAGGCTTCCTCTCTACAAAATGCCTCACACACAGCGGGGGTACTGATAAGGGTGGGAACAGCCACCAGTTGTGTAAACAAGAGCCACTAGTCAGCATTACTAACCCAATGACTGTGTCTAACTATAAAACATTATGTCTGCATTTATCTAAAGGTGGATATGTAATCCCAATGCCTAAAAGGAATGTAAATGACTAATGTGTTAAAACCCTAAATAAGAGAGGGGGCAAACTGCCATGAATAGCTGAAGTCAACAACAGGACCACTATTTCCTCCAAACTGCCATAGATGGAGAGATAGATAGCACCTCATGGTCTCCACTGTCAAACCACATGTCAGTGGGTAATATACTTCCTGATCTCAACCAATAGTAAAGGTCCACAGGAAGGACTGATGCCATATTGCTCAGCAGCCAATTGAATGTAAGCTGGTCTAAACCGGCCCACAGGGCGGTCTCCACTAAAAACAGAGGTCTTATATACCACCAAGTGTAGAGAGCAGATTCAATGCAACTAAGATGAATCCACACCTCGTGTAGCAACACTACACGATGAACAACACAGCTCACATTGACCAATGGTATGTAAATGCTATTTAATGAGCGATGAATAATGTGTTATCCATGTGTTGTAAACCTGCCTGTAATTGACGAATGTATTATGTATATTTCTGTCTCATGCAGGTTATTTACCTAACCAATCACCAACTAACCGAACCCTAAATAGCTAGTTCATGTGTTAAATGTATGTTTGTGTTAAAATGAAAATAACACTATAAAAGACACTTGAGTTATGTTAATTTAGGCTGGAGGTTCGAGTAAAGACGAAACTCTTTGTGTAGCTAATTTTCCTTCCAGAGGGAGTAGCCAAAACGATATGTTATCAACTTAGCAAAGAAATCGTAAATAGCTATAAATCTGGACATGAATGTTATTTTGTCTGTGTAAAAGGGGTAAAACTTTCAGAGCTGACTACATGAAAGTGCCAGAGATCATGATTATCCTGAGGTGCCCGGTGTTGATGTTGACAGCAACAGCCACTGAACAGCTTCGAACAGAAGTTCTGGAGAACATGGGCTTCTCCCTTGACGAAGTTGTGTGCATCTCAGCATCATCTAACCGGTAAAAACAGTACACTGTGTTATACAGATACAGATACTCCCTACAGAGACGGTGTATGTATTTAACCTAGTATACTATATGTAATGTGAATACACATTACACAAATACATACTAATAGATTAAATATTTATTTATATAGGGAATCAATAATATTTGTATTCACACATGTGCAGCCAAACATTGATTTGTATCATTATGTAGTCAAAATATCAATGGAGAGATGTGCGACGTCGGACTTAAAAAAGGAACTGCCTTGGCTGGTGGCACAGCTGAAAGATTCAGGGAGGGATGCAATGAAAACAGTGATCTACTGCCGGTAGGCCATGTCTGCAGAACAAGCAATTAATTTTGTTTTTGTAGAGTCATGCTAATATGTTATTTCTTGTACAATTCATCTATAATTATAACTGAGTATGACAGATGTGTATTTAAGTTTTATGTCATATCTTTTCATAAACTAAAGAACTATTCGATCAGTGGCCAAGGAATACCGGAAGATAAAAAAGGCTTTGGGGACCAACATGTACGTGGATGGATCGGGCAAAAATGAAGCGAAAATCCTTGAAATGTTTCACAGCCACACCGACGACCGCACACAAGACCGTATACTTGAAACATTCAAGAGGCCAGACAGCAACATACGTTGCATAATAGCAACTGTGGCATTTGGACTGGGTGTACAGGTTAACGACATTCGTCAAGTGTTGCACTGGGGTCCATCAAATGATGTGATGGGTTACTGGCAAGAAGTGGGAAGGTGTGCCAGGGATGGGCTCCAGGGGAAAGCCATGCTTTACATCTACCCCCAGTCAGTGCAGGCCAGGTTCATAGACAAGTGCATGCTGGATTTGATTAGAGCCTCTGAGTCACAGTGCATACGGAAGGGCGTACTGGAGTACTTTTTCTTGTCCGGCATGGAGAGAGACAAATTAACTTTGGCATGCAACAAATCAGCTTGTTGCAGTGTGTGTGAGACACAAGAGTTAATTCTTGATTTTAAATTTCAATTGAGCATAAATCAAAAAGTATTCACATGTAATTGACTATTCAAACTGGCAGATTAAACACAGTGTAACATACCTTTTTGAAATCCTACTCATCTGTGTCTCGAAGTTCCAGACGCTCATCCATGTCTTCTGCCAGCCTCATCATGTGGTGAGCCATCTTCTGAGGATCCTGGATGCCTTGCGAGTTCTTGAATGTGTTGAAGCCCTTGTGGTACCTTCCTGGTAAGTACTCAAAGAGTCCATCTCTGTGGAACTCTTTTACAAATGTGGCTATGTCCTCCCTATACTTCTTTGTATGTGAAGACGATGCATGAGTTGGAGAATCAAAATTCCCCAATCCAGCCTCAGAAAAGAGCCTGTCCATCTCTTTTCCAAAAGACCCTGACAGCTCAGCACAACGGGCAATCTGCTGTTCAGTGTAATTGCCTCTGGACCTTTTTAGCATATCTGACAAAGCAAAAAAAAAAACACGATCCGGTTACAATAATCAATATGTAATGTGACATGACCACATTTATACAAGGCATAAAGAAGAATCAAATAAATACCTTTGAACTCATTGTTCAGAAACTCATTCACGAGATCCAATCCCACATTGTCGCCTGGTTTCCCTTTCAAATTTGCCACACGATTCCAAATCATGTCTCTCCGGAAGGTGAGAATAATAATAATTCAGGGCATGAAAAGTAGATCCTTGTTTAAACAGGATAGTCGAAGTTTATCATTTGTAATTACTAATCTTACCTGTCAACATTTGGTGGGCAAGGATAAAATATTTTGGATGAGGACGCTTACGGTTCCGAAAACTTAGCATGTCCATTTTCCACATTGCAGCCATTTCCATGCCATCACCCTCTCTTACAGCGTCTCTTCTTGCCAGATGGCAAGGCCACATCACTGCCTTGCTGTAATTCTGGACATGATCCTCATCCTGTGCGCCGTACAGGCAGTCATTCGAACAATACCATATCCCTGTTGGACAAGTTGTATATATTAATTATAAACCATTAATATAATTATTATTAATAATGTCTATTACAATAAAAAGGCCTTCTTTGATGTGCACTTTAATGGAAATGTACATTAAAATGCTCTATCCCTACCTTTTCTCTCAAGCTGGGCTTCTGGGCTCAAACAGGCCATGTGGTACCACTCGTTTCGCCGGCATTTGTCCTCAAGCTCACACTGTACCATGGTCCCGCCTTGTTGCTTGCGGCAGAAACAGTAGACATAGTTTCCGTTGTCTTGACAGTCTTCGCAGCAGAACCAGTCATCGTCTGTTACGGAATCCAGTGGTGGAATTGCGCAAGACAGGTGGAACCAAGAGGAACTGCACAGGTTGTTGCAGCATTGCACCATTTGCTCATCCTTTTCTGTAAATACACATACAGAAATAAACCAAATAATTAATATTAGTCAAATTGAATCTTTACACACAAATGTATCATCTATAATAAATCAGATGAAACATCTATAAATATGAACAATCTTTAAGTATAAAGACAGTTAACCTTCTTCACAAGAGCAAAAAGGATAGATGTCGTCCTCTTCCTCGCCCACTTTGTGAGGGCAACACGTTTAATATCATCTTGTGGTGGTGGCATCCAAACAAGATCTACCACGTGCTGGGCGAGGTTGTCTAACCACTGCAGTTGTTCCTCTGCCTCATCCGGATAGCCCTCGGGTGTCTGGTCGACATTGTCCAAGCCACGCATTGTGGCGGCACACAACGTTATGTATGCAGATGTTACAAACTAAAGAGAGCATAATGCATGCAGTTATAGAGGTAATGGTATGATGATTACTGTAATTACTGTTGGAGGAGATAGTATAAAGGATAACATATATTACGGAGTATAGTACTATCAACATTGACGATTGTATTTAAATATTACCTATTAAATATTGTTCAGGATAGAATTGTAGAAATTTGTACCTCAATGAAGTCCCAGGCATGTTGAACATTTGCCTTCACCTCCTTTTTTAGGGATTTGTGGTTAAAGAACCACTTCAAGTTGGACAATGTTCCTCTAGAGCTTACACTACTCTGTGCGAATAAGAGGTTCATGGTGTCCTGTGTATACATATTAATTTTAAATTATATTACAAACAGTTACAATTAAGAACAGTGTAGCAATAAATGTGATGGGAAACAATAGATGATATAGGCCTGATACTATTCTTCCATCTCACCTGCAGGAGAACCATGTCTTTATGAAACTCCTGTGGAGCTTCAACGAGTCCTTCAAAACGTAATGCAGGAGTGCTTCCGTTGAGCCTGGCTTCACGGCAGTGGACCATGCGCTCCACACTTAGCCCATCTCCACAACATAGGATCGGGTAAGGTTTTCCTCCAACAGTTGGAACAGATTTATGAAGGGAATCCATTATTTCGAGGACTCCCTCTGTTGAGCTGGGGTTTGAGTGGATCACCCCAAGGCTGACCTAATATATAGTAAAATAAACAAATCAATAAAATATGACCGCACCAAAGTATATAATTCAGAATATTACACTACCAGTATATCAAACTTGTTGACCCAAAACCAGCACTGCAATTCATCGTCATAGTATTAATAAATGTCATATTTTTTAAATATTAATTCAATCTTGATATCTTCTACATACCACTGTGCTCTTTTGCTCCATTTGTTCGGTGTAGGTGTGAGTAATGTGTTTCACCACCTTAGCTTTGATCTTCTAAAGAGCTGGTATATTGTGTACGAGGACCCGCTTGACTAAGACAGTCATACGCAGACGCAAAGAATCATAATCCTGTTTGAAACAAAGTTTATATTTAAATTATTAATGATATGTTATAAAGGTTTATTTTTGGTTATTACACATGGGGATGTGGCTATGTGTGTGCTACACTGTACATACATCTGGTGATGGCAGGACCTTGTGCAGAGGGACATCCACTGCCCTTTGACCCTCTCCTTCAAGATGGCCAAAGTTGACTTTATTTCTGTGGGCAAATGCAAGTGCCCAAAGAAGCATCTGGTTGCCATGTCCTTGGCGTTGATGCTTGGCGTGTGCTGTTAACTGTTGAAAGAAGTGTACTAGATTGTTTTTTGTTTTTACTTAATTGTATTCACCTTCCTTAGCATACACATTGTTCTGTTACTACTGTTATCTTGTTTTCTTGTTTTGTTTCGTTTTTGTTGTTTTTTTGTTGTTTTTTTTTTTTTTTGTCTTGTTCCTGTTAACTGTTTTTTTCCTGTATGTCTTTGTTCTTGTTTTTGCTTTGTTTTTTTGTTTTATGTTGTGTTTGTTTGTATTTGTTTTGTTTTCTTGTTTTTTTCTCCCTTCTGTTTGCTTTGTTGTATTATTTTACATATGAATAGTCAATTATTTGTTAGAAGGGTAGGCACAATAAGCTTAGGCTTCAGCCTACACCTTTTTGGTCAATATTTCTTTTTGCAAAAAAACACAAAGCAGGCACTGTATTGTTTTTAATGACCAAAATAAATAAATAAACTCTACTCTTATATACTATTAATAATATCCATTGTTCTGTTACTACTGTTATATACTATTAATAATATCACTACTTTCTATTACTATTATTATTATATTACTATTTGCATACTGCCTTTGTTCTGTGTTTTCTATAGCAGTTATTAAAGTGTTTATCATACCTGCACATTGTCCCATGTGAGTTGCCCCTGGGCTGCTTTGGGCAGCCAAATGTCAGTTTCCTTTTTGCCTTCATTGGTACTACCTAAAGGTGTTAAAAAAACAATAACTTCATAACTTCTCTTTAATATGGTGTATTTTAGATGCATTTTAATTATGAAGGTGTTTTTTGGAATACTTGAATGAGAGTAATATTCCTTTATTTTGCCACAATGACTCTACTTTTTAATAGGCTACAACAGTTCAAAATGTTTACATACCTCAACTGATGTCTTCCATAACTTCAGCTGGTGATCATGGCCACGGCGCATACTGTCTACATGGCCCCTAGCAGAACCGATGCTCTGACTGACTCCCAGGCTGTTAAGTGTCTGGAACATTTTTTGAGAGCAGCCCTGCCTCCAACTTTCGACGCCTAGACAACTTTGCACAAATTTCTGTTTTTGCAAGCTAGATGTATACAAGATGATTGACAGCACCATGCCTGCCCTCTTGTCTAAAAGTCCTTGGGCTTCTGTCAGTGTAAAGGGTCTGGAAAAAAACAGTAAATGTAAATGAATAATTTATATTAAATGTCAATATTATTAGATTTATACAAAACATTTTTAATTACTTGATTAAAGTATCATACCTCCGCTTTTTAGTTTCAATCTTGTGGCGTTGGTGGGCGACTTGTCTTGCCTCGGGAAACATTGACTGGAGGCAGTTTAAGGTAAGTGGGGCCTTCCCCTCCCCCCACTCCAGGCACTTTTTCCATGAGAATTGAGATATCCCTTCTGGATCAACATTCTTCGTGAAAGGCCCTTCTTTGTCTTGCACTAGTATGTACCTCTATAATTAACAAATAGATATTAAAAAATAAATAAAGGAAATGTTTAAGAGAAATCAGTAATCAAACCATATAATCTTGATTAGGCCTATGTGCATCAATCTTTATTTTTGTCATTTTATTTAATCATGCATTATTTTAAGATTATTGTTCTTATTCTTCTTCTTGTTGTAGCACTTTGAGATTTGTTTCAAATGTAAAGTGCGTTATAAATAAAATGTATTATTATTAAATGTATTATCTGTAGGCTAATTAATGGTTATTATGTAAATCATAATATGTAAATGACAATATAACTGGCAGTTCTAATATTCCTCCACCCCCATTACACATGTAGTATAATATAATCAATTGAAATGTAGGAAAATATAGATTAGGCCTACCTCTTGTTTGAGTAACTGTGAGACAAAGGTAATGAAGGCTTTTTTTGCTCCTTCTATCTTAAAAAGTGTCCTGAATAATTTAAGGTATTTGTAGTTGCGTAAATAGCTGAATGCTTGTGCTCTTGGTCCATTTCCCAGGGGAACCCATGGTAGGCCTTTTAGGTCTTCTGGAACCTCTCCCTCCATAGGAGATGATGTGTTTGGGATGGGTGATGCAGTAGATGCCGAGGGACAAGAGGGTGAACCTTGTGATGTTACAGGAGGTGATGAAAATGTTCTCCTTGGTACAGAAGGTGATGAAAATGTTCTCCTTGGGGTTGTTTTTCTTTTGGGGTCGGGTGATGCCGTTGATTTGGATGGAGATCCTCTTGATGTTGAACGAGCAAGTGCTGTATATCGTCTTTTCTTTCCCTTTTTCAGTTTGCACTTAGTTTGAGTATAATATGAACATGAGATATGTTTTGTCATTAGGAGAAAATTGTGGTAAAATCAATTTTGATGTCGCCGGACTTATCATATTCAGTAGCAGTCTTCTACTGTATCCCTTCAACTTTTTTTGGAATATCAATCTGCAATTTTCGCATTTGCTCACTGGGCTGCAGGTAATAGACTCCATGCTTACATCTGTTGTCCTTGTCGTTTTTCTTCTAATGAGCTGAGAAACATCGGAGATGATGAGGTCAACGACAGGGTAATAAACTGGCCGTGTGAACGTGCGCAGACTAAGTCATAGATCATGTTACAGAAAGCCCCGAGACGCGACAGTGAAACCTGGTGTAATAATTCGTCCGAACCGGTAGGGGAGCACCGCTGCCAAATGGGGACGAGGGACTCGGAGCGATAAACACAACGAATAAGAGTGGGAAAAACATTGAAGCGACTGACAAAAGAGGGCACGTAAAGGCTCGGTTCAAATCGCTAGTTGGATTTTCTTTGGCGTTGTTGACGTTGAATTAGTGTAAACCCTTCACGCCACTTCACGTTTTTGATTCATTGTTTAGAAAAGGGTAAGAATCGTGGAATTGTGGAAACATGCGCCGTTTCTGAACGGGGTGGGAGGGGCCCTGTGTGTGACCTCATCTCGGAGCTACAGAATGAGCGTAGGGAGAGGGCACATATGGGGCTAATACACATAGAGCTCTTCACAGGTTAAAAATGTCGGACCAAAACCTATTGGACCACTGAAATTGGTTCTGAGATCCGAGTGGAGCCGACATAAAAAAAGAAAGTCACACCCATTCATCTGATCCCTTGAGTTGAGAGAGCAACTGCAGAACGGTCATTGCAGCGAGAGCGAGGCAATCATGCAGCCAATACACAATGACGATTGCGCAACAAAATGGGAACGGTGCTAGACCAGTGCCGGTCGGGAAAAATAAATAGACCAGTCATCCGTCAATAGTGTGGGGACATTCAGACCCTTCTGAACCCCCCCTCCGGCACGACTTTACATCATTGTACAGTACCTTTCCTTCTGTGACGACCTAGGCTGGAAGAACGAGCCCTTTCCAAGGACTAGAGGGGTGGTTTCAAACTTGCGCTGGAATCCAGTGCCGGCTCCGTATTGGTTCACCAATTTATGTGCCCACCTCTAGGTTTTAACGACCCTGGAGATCCCCCCAAATGGCACTGTGCAGACTTCAGCTGGGTGAAGCTGAAATAAATTCATCACTGGATTAATCAAGATCTACCTTCTTTCTTCATTGTCAGCTCCTTCTTCAAATAGTACAACTTTTGCAGAGCTCTCTAGTTTTCATGCATGCCTTTACTGTCTCTACTGGACCTTCCACACTACATCCTGTAAGCAGAAGAAGCACTTGTAGGTGATTAAGGTGAACCACAGATTCAGAAGTGTCTCTCCATATAGTTATATATAGTTATAGTTATTCCACCTCTTTATTGGACCTCAGTGAGGAGAGATGGATGAAGCCTGTCTGCAGGTAATCTGATTAATCTTAAGGAGCTATTAATAAAACATCATTCATTAAAAGCCTGCATCAATCTGCTGTCAAAATCAAGCGGTGCACTCATCAGAGAAACGGCAAAGATAGAGAAAATCACCCTTACGGCACATTATTGCTTTGTCCTTGTCATGTATTTATGAATTCTACAATATCACATTGATATAGATTTTGCGGTGACGAGCCTTGCAAAAGTTTTACTTGTGAAAGTTGTGTTGGGCATTTGAACAGTTAAGTAGCATCCATGGGTACAAATTGAAGGCGTTAGCTGGTGAATGGAAATATGTGTTTTTTTTGGTTGTTTGTTTTTTCGGTGCAACTATGCTTTGTTACTGTATAGCTACTCGATCCCCCTGTGTCCCAGCTTCTGCCCAGTGCTGCTAGTGCTCCCTGCCTATCGCTGACTTTGTTCCTAAATTCCTATGACTGATTGTCCCATGGGACTTTCCTGAGTTTTAAGTATTTTTCTTATATTGCCCTCCCTGCTTTTACACTGCACCCGATTCAGTGTATTGTCTATAAAAGGACTGGCTATATATACAAAAAGCAGGTTTTAAGTTATCCCATGATTATTCCAGGTTTTACAGGAGCCTAATTAAACATAGCCCAGGGGATAGAAAATATATTTATTCTAAACTTTAAGGCAAATTGAAGCTGCTATGAAGCTGTTTTCATTGTGATTTAAAGTTAGCAACAACATAATGGAATCTACACACAGTGTAGAGTTGTGTGCATATTGTGTTTATGGAATTAACGCTGCAGAGAAAATGTAAACTCCCCTCCGACTCCACTGATTGCAATCCTTTTTCAAACTGAACTATTTCTGTTGTACAGCAATCACTCACTGTGATCATCAAATCTGAGATAAGGGCAGCGACCTATTCCTCTCTCAATAAGAGGCGCCTTGTATCGAGAGAGTAATAGGTTGCTGAGGTCTGTGGGATGACGTTTAGCCTACCTGTCCATAGGCAGAGAACCGTCTTGTCTGTCCAGCTCCAACCTTGTAAGGCCCCTCATGGATAAAACTCTCCACTGCATTGTTCTCTGTGGGCTGTGGCAGCCAGAGCAGATGGCTGCAGATTGACATGCAGGGAGGCCTGTCTAATGCCGGCAGTGTAGTCATGTGTTACTGGCGACAGGGGAAAATGCTTAATGGAGTTTAAAGTGAATTAGCTTTATGTTTCGTTATCGTTTATCGCTGCTCTGATAGTCAAGGCTCTAGGTGTTCTGGAGAAAATGGGGAAGTAGATATGGGAATTTCAGGGGGTGGGGGTGTCTGGGTGGAGTAACACACGCACACGCGCGCGCGCACACACACACACACACACACACACACACACACACACACACACACACACACACACACACACACACACACACACACACACACACACACACACACACACACACACACTGCACAGGGGCCCCCCAAGGTTAATCTATGGTTGCTGCTCTGGAGAGTCACAAAATAGACTCGGATAATAAAAATAAATACATACAGTAGCCTACAGCAACTGTTTCACCCACACCTTTTGAACTGAAAGCCTTTCTGTCTGGACATAATTAATGTCATGAATGGAGGTGTAATGACCCTCACATCAACCTTGTTTGCAGAAAGTGCAATTAGATACAGTATAGTATCTGGTAGAACTGCACGGTTCTTAACTATACATGTATATATACATTTATTGCACTCTTATGCGAGTATGATATGCTGTAAGTAAAACTTAACATACTAAAGCATGTGACTTAAACGTACACTAACAGAATATCAATTAAAGAGCATTACGTTAAGAATTAAGAAATAACAGTCTCTTTTTCTCTTATTGTTTTAGAACATTTGTGGTGTGTATGTGTGTGTGTGTGTGTGTGTGTGTGTGTGTTTGTGTGTGTGGGGGAGGGGGGGGGGGATGGCAAGTGTCAATGTCATCATCCTGCTGATCAGGCACTGAGAGACCTATATTCATGCATTAAATACTTTCTGTGCCAGCTAACATTAGCATTTATGAAGGTATCCGTGTTCACTTTAAGAGAACGATTTTGCCCGCTCCCCCACCCCACACATGCACACACTCAGTACACACACTCACACTGCTATCATCAGTGCAAGCACATACTGCTTACCTCTCGCCAGAAGCATTTACATGTCGGGAGGGACACGGTACAAAGTCACAAATTAGATCCAAACTTTGGATGGCAGAAGATCTGCTTTGAAAATCCTGTTTGTAACCGAGGTAAACGCTGGTCAGACTTTACGTCCCATAGCTGGAAGTGACGGGGCGTTGCCATAGCAACCGGATCAATGCCAAAAGCTGCCGTGGGGCTCAACCATTACATACACGGAGTATACCGAGGGGGTACGAACATGTAAAGTACGTAGCTGGCAGATAACGTCCCATAGCTGCATGGGGGTACGATTATATTTGTACCTGGCAGCCCTTAAGGCAAGTGAAGCTTCCTGGCACATGCTTTGCTGACTTCTACCGTAGAGTGCTCCTCACACCCAGGGGGGTCTTAACTCTTTACTGGGGCAGCTTACCTTCAGGAGCTGTGATGTCTGAGTCAGCATGACTCATTTAAAACAAGCTCATCCTATTATTGCACTTCAATGTTCTGCATTTATTTATTTATTTATTAGTTTGACTAACGTGGGAAATGATACAAAAATACATACTGTAACGTCTACACAGTAAAATCCAAAGCATTATTTTGATTAGTACTCGGGCTGCAGGCTGAGTTATACGGCAGGCTTGCAGAGGGCTGTTATATTGACCACCTCCTGCTTTATTTGACAGCTATTGCCTCTCTCCAGACTGGCCTCATGTCTACCTGCTCTCTGTTACCCTGCTGTCTGCTTCTCCTCCTGCATTACTCAGAGGTCATTCCTAATACCTGCAGGGGATAGACCCCCTCAGCATCTCCCCGGATTGATCATCTAACAAGACTCCAGCCGTGGCCTCTGACCGCTGACTATTCCGCCAC
The DNA here is from genome assembly GCF_951216825.1 of Electrona antarctica. Lineage (NCBI taxonomy): Eukaryota > Metazoa > Chordata > Actinopteri > Myctophiformes > Myctophidae > Electrona > Electrona antarctica. The sequence goes on from NC_136807.1 coordinate 29,703,595, forward strand.
AACGTAGCCGGCACAGAAACTGAGAAAACGGAAATGAAGATTGTAGAGTGTGTGTGTATATAGAAAGAGAGAGAGTGGGATGAGGAGAGAGTTATCCATATATCCTGTAGCACAGCGGAGATCTCATCGAAAGGCTGTTGCTCTATATTGATCGGCCCTCTGGGGGTGGATACGATCACGCCTGGGATGGAGGGAGGGGCGGATGAGACAAAGAGAGAGAGGCGGGCGACAGAACTGAGCTGTGTTGCAGGAGAGGAAATAAGAAAGTATAAACACGTAAAAAGAAGCTGTCGATGTTGATGAAACATTTCAATAGAGCCCACATGCAGAGAGGAAGAGAGGAAAAAATAAATGCATGTTTAGTGTTTCACAGGAAATGAGGTCATATACTGTTCAGCAATTTTAGACATGCTACATAATAGACACGTTCAGAAACGGGTCTCATGGTCGCAGCTAACGTATTTCCTGTAGGCAGAGCCGACATAGCTGCGGTGTAAACAGGCACCTCTTTACGTGAATGGAAAAGTGACTTGTGTTCGTCGGCTCAAACGTTACTCTTTTACCTTCTTTTTACTAACACTAACTTTACAAAGATGCCCAGAACATCGGGATGAACCTGTGCAGTTTATGGCTGCTTCAGCAGTAGTGGCAGCATTCAACTTTGGAGAGAAACAGAATGTAAAGAGTAATGGTTGAGACGAAGCAGTGAAAGGTCCTGAAAGATACATAACATCAGTCTTACCCAATACCCAATCTTTCTGTTGTATATGAACACAAGGCTGCTGTACTTTATACCTCATACTTTAAATGCTTAGTATATTATATATAGCATATTAGATATAATATAGCAGCGGGTAGCCTATTTAAAGGCCAGTCAACTGTCTTCCGTGAGAACGTTAGGTTTTGGTACGATGACGCGCAACGCCCCCTGCCCCCGGCTCCATTGTGAATTGTGAATTAATCTGAGTAGAATCATGATGATGCACACATTTCAAAACATAATGAAAGTTAAAGTGACTTTAGTGGAAACACAAAACAAAAAACAAGTCTTTGTCCGTTTCATGCCGTTTTCAAAAAAACGTACAATTACCATGCTTTGTTAGTAAAGTGGCAATCATCCACCTATTTTACTTAAATTATAAGAGGATGCAATCTTTTATAATTGATGCCACTTTTATTCTACTTCCAAATCATCTTGCCACTTTGTGATGATTCATATTTTGCCATTTAAAATGGATGACAATCATGAAGTGAGCTCAAGGAGCATCACAACCATTTCCAGTGTAACAGCAGATTAGAGTGTTTCCATCATCTCTAGTGCTTAGTTGTCTGCCTCTCAGTCTCACCTCATATGCCACTTCAAAAAAAGAAAAAGAAAAATACAGCTCGATTTTTGTCATCTTGTAATTTTCACCTCAACTGTTCTGCTTTTGCACAATAAATGTGAATCTAAAATGAGAACTCGCATTTTGGGGAATGTGTCAGATATTGTCTATCTCAGTATGTGCAGTGGTGTGCATGTGTGCTTGCGTTTCCGTGCACGTGCGTGCATGCATCTAGCTGTCTTTAATGTAGTGTGAGGTGTGTAGCACAGGATTTCTACTTGATTACAATTTACAATTTAGCAGACGCTCTTAATCCAGAGTGATTTACAGTAAGCAAGAACCAAAACATGGTAATACATATTCTCCTTTTTTGTCAGTGTAAGCATTCAGTACATTTTCAACGTCATTTTATGACAATGTTGTGGTATACTGTAGTTTGGTTTGGATTCATTAAATGTTGTTTACTGAGTTCAGTCATTTTCTCTCAGTCCAGAAATAACTAATAAAGTACCCTCTGAAATCTATGGAGATATCTACAGTAACTAATTGGTAATTGCCCCAGCAAAACATCAATAGACTTTCCCCAGACAGTCAGAGGAAGCAGTAGACAGTAGCCAGACAACTATTCCACATTCTCCGAATGCTATATAGAGTCTGGAACTATACCTCCCGAAATCCGAGTAAGGAAGCTGCTATTTCCATTCACGAAAATACAATATTTTATTTTCTGCTAAGCAACAAGCTATTATGCTCAGATGATTTCTATTTATATTAGGATGAATTTGCGCGACTGTAAAGACGATCGGAAGTGGGGAGGAGGCTCCACTTCTGCTTTATATTTTACTCATGATAGAGCTTCCGTTGCTCCAGACTGTATTACAGAAGCATTTGGAAATTACGATAGGCAACAGTCTGGCAACAAGAGACTATCAGAGGAGTCATAGAGAGTAATGTGGGTTCAGAACAAGCCCCCAGTAAGGCTATCCAACGTTGAAGATGCCACTACCTACTGGCGAAATGTGGAATTGCAGCACTTTAATGGAGGTGGACGGACGTTCATGACGTCACGTGCGTAAGCCCGGACCTCAAAATTGAGGTCCGGGACTAGGCTAGACTAAACTTCCGCTCGCTCGAGCCATTGAGTTATAATTATACTTCCGGAAGTCTTCCGGGTGCTTCAAAACGCCACTGAAATGAATAGTGGGGGGAGCGGGGCTAACGCTCCGGTTTGGTCTCTATCCTTTATAGCTCTATGGTTCAGAACTAAAGCACAGTGCCACCGGGACATAGTCCCCTGAGTCTTGCTACTGTTCCTAATGAGTGCAGCCACTCCTCCAGCTGCCACCCTGGACCAGTCCACTGGTGGAACCCATACAGTTATAAAGGATAGAGTGCGGACGGGGAGCGATAGCCCCGCAAACGAGCGCTCAATGTTAAACCCCAGCCGTGTGGCGTTTCCTCGTGCTATATACAGAGCCCGCCTGCAGTTCCAGCTTTAAGCACTATAGGCTTGGCGGTGTCGTGTATTATCATCACGAGACCCTACAAACTTAACCAAAATACTGGGAGAGCATTGAGATAATTGTGAGACGGCAGACAGCAGATTAGATGTTCCTCAGAGATGTCGGTTTATTTCGAAGTACACAGCATACACAGCATAGCATAGGCTCCTCCAGCCTCACGGCCTCGGATCGACTGACTAGTGACATAGAAATCTAACGGTTTAAGTACATTTCCACAGACAAGAGGTGAGAATAGAGGCGTGTTCACTGTTCCCCTGAAGTCAACCCCAGCTTACGCATTGATCAGCCATTTGTTGAGTGGCCACTTTGAACCCATGTTTAGCATTTGATGGCCCTAGGTGTGAATCAGGATCTCAGGACTCAAACAAAAGGCACAGTAAAACAACCCCTGTCCCCAGGTGGTCCTTGAATATCAAAGACAGACCCCAATTAAGCCAGCCAGCTAGTCTGACCAACTAAACAACAGATCACCATATGCTATGCCCAAGAACATGAGATATTGTAAGAATTATTGATTCATAATTCACCACATTCCCCCTTTGACAAACTCAGTTTGTCACTATGAATATTAAACCATAATTATCTTACCAGTTACCACCCCCCTTGACCCTCAGCTTAACAATACTCAAGACACCAGAATAACAGATTTCCCCAACATAGTTTTCAGACAGACATTCAAGATTACACAACTCGACATAAATGATTTCCTTTACAGTAAGTACAAATACAATTTCGTATCAGTGGATAATTCATAATTGGTTTCCATTACAGTAAGTTCAAATACAATTTCGTATCAGTGGATGGATCGGATCAGAATTCTCTTTGCGTTATTTCAAACTCTTATGGCTAAAAATGTCACAGAACATTAGGAGGATAATTTCCCTGTTGTTACTCAAATCTAGGATAACATGTTTATAAGCACCAGATCACATGAAACTCTCTCTTTGGAGTTTTCACAGGACCGAAATCAAAATAAGTCTTAGACTTATCCTGACCATAACACACCAAATCACATAAACCTCTCTTGGAGATTCACAGGACCAATAACACACCAAATCACATGAACTCTCTTTGGAATTCACATGAAAAATAAGAAAAAGGAAGAACACGTTATATCCCAGAACAGAAGCCAACAGAAATTTAACCCCTCACTAATAACTCCCATCCCGTAATTTAAATCACATTTTAAGCCCTAGAAAACCACAAAAGAGTCAAATTAAACCCTCCTTTCAACACTGTCGGTACTACACGACTACCAATTAATTACCCTGTAATTTAATCACTATCCTGACTTTAAACACTGTCGGCACTCAACGGCTGCCAATTGCCCTGTAATTTAAACATAAATGATTAGTACAAACGAACGTGACGCACAATTGTAATCAGAAAGAAGGAATGTCCGTCTCCCTCATATGAACAAAGGAAATTCTTCTGTTTGCTGCATTCCGTTACCTCAAAGTTCGCTCAGCTGCATGGACCAAGTTGAGAAAATGTTCACCGCTCTGTTTTCGCTGAAAGTTCTCGAAGCAAACTCTCATCATCTCATCATCTCCCCCCCCTCCCAGCTCTGAAACAACAGAGATGGGAATACGAAGAGAAAAAGGCCGCAACGTAACTTCACCACAGACCCCGTGCTGCGGGTCTGCAAGGCCCTCAGCTTGCGTCGTCAGTCGGCCATGGAAAGTGGAAACCGCCGCCACGGAGATGTGTCCTTCTTCGGCACGTGTCGTGCGTGCAATGGGTGATCAGTACACTGCATATCACACGGCCGCTGTTCGACACTGTCCTCCTGTCCACTCCGAAATGAACTCCCGAAAGTGGAAACCGCCGCGCCAAGCGTCGAGTGGTCGCCTCACCCCGTCGTGGACCTCCGCTGGCGTCCCCGTGCCGTGCTGCGCTGCATCGCTCCTCTGCTCGCCGTCCCCTGCGTAGAGTTGATGATCGAAGGCCACCGTGTGGCTGCTGCTCCTCGTCGACCGCTCCACCGTCCACCCCGTCGACTGGCCGGACAGTGACGCATGTCGCCGCTGCGCAACACTCCTCATCGCGGTGGTCCGTCGACATCCTCCTCCTCGATCCGCTGGAACACGCCGTCGTCGTCCCTCACAAAAACTCGCTGATTAGACTGAATAAAAAGCCGCTGATTCTTCCTGTCTGGCGCTGGAACGCACCATAGACACCGGTTTCTAGGCACCACATGTCGTGTATTATCATCACGAGACCCTACAAACTTAACCAAAATACTGGGAGAGCATTGAGATAATTGTGAGACGGCAGACAGCAGATTAGATGTTCCTCAGAGATGTCGGTTTATTTCGAAGTACACAGCATACACAGCATAGCATAGGCTCCTCCAGCCTCACGGCCTCGGATCGACTGACTAGTGACATAGAAATCTAACGGTTTAAGTACATTTCCACAGACAAGAGGTGAGAATAGAGGCGTGTTCACTGTTCCCCTGAAGTCAACCCCAGCTTACGCATTGATCAGCCATTTGTTGAGTGGCCACTTTGAACCCATGTTTAGCATTTGATGGCCCTAGGTGTGAATCAGGATCTCAGGACTCAAACAAAAGGCACAGTAAAACAACCCCTGTCCCCAGGTGGTCCTTGAATATCAAAGACAGACCCCAATTAAGCCAGCCAGCTAGTCTGACCAACTAAACAACAGATCACCATATGCTATGCCCAAGAACATGAGATATTGTAAGAATTATTGATTCATAATTCACCACAGCGGCTTCAACGTTGGCCAGCCGTTCTGGGGGCTTGGTGCAACCTGAAGCTGTGAGTTGCATCATGGGACTCCTCTGAGATAACAGAGGCACACATTGATCCTCCTTGGTTCCCTTTATCCCTGTGTCACTCCCTCCCTCGCACACAGATGAGTTCATGCACGTGCGTTTCATGACATTAATTCAATTCATTAATTTAAGGTTTCATGACATTCATTTTCATTTATTTTTATTTTTCGTTTTTCTTTTAGGTTTTATGACCTCAATTACACCCCAAAAAACGGAACTTTGAACATTCAGTGGATTTTCTGTGGTCTGGAGTTTGAGCTGCAATGAAAACAGGCAACACGTTGAAAACAGTGACATTTGCTGGCAAATCCCATCACAAACAGCAGGAAAATCCGAGCACTTGTTTGAGGCAGAAAACGCACGCACGCACACACACACACACACACACACACACATAGTGACAGTTGGACTATGACCTTGTCCATGACCTCGCACACTTGCCATATAGCCATATTTCCTTACTTTCCTTAGGGGAGCGGGTGGGACGATGTAATACCCAGACAACTCTCCTGATGGATTGAGGACACAGACCCTAATCGCTCTTGGTGTCATGTGGATGACCTCCCAGGATACAGAGCACAGATTCATCACCCAGCGCTGCCCTCCCCTCATTCACCACCACGCCAGTGATTTACTGGTCATATGATACACAGTATGTACGTGCTCACCTGCCATAAATAGAAGATCTTATGTGATTAATTAATAGATCACACTCTATTCTTAGACTCTTCTGAAGTCAGCTTCAAGCTCATGTACTGACCCCTGTTTGTACATTTTAGATCTGCTGGAATATATTAGCATTTTCTTCCACCTTGTGATTGTTTGCATAATATAATTTTAATGTAATATAATGTAATAATGGTAGAATATATTTCCACAGGGTTAGGTTGTCATGGTTACTGCTGTTGCTGTCAGAGTTGCTTGATCAGTGAGAGAAAGACAGGTTATACAGGGATAACTAGGATAGCCATGACACAACACATTGACAGTGCAATAACCCCTTAACCCCATGCAAGTAGTTTCCTGCTTTTTAATATGATATGATATGATATGATATGATATGATATGATATGATATGATATGATATGATATGATATGAATGCAATGTAATAATATATTATAAATATATACTATATATGACCAGAAGTGGACTTGTTGTCACTGATGATTATGGACTAACTGGGAGTAATCACTGCAGTTTAAAGACTGATGGCATTGATTTATGTTTTATTTGTCGCAAAAAGACCCTTGTCTACTTTAACAATTATGCCATGTCACCTTATGGCTTCCCCCACACACAACGGAAGAGGCGGGTGAAGTGCAGTGTAGTTGGGCTTTACTCTGTGATATGGCTGGTTGTTGTGTTTATGCCCCTGTGATCCCATTCTTTCTTACCTCATCTGTATGCTGCTTGCTGGCTGCTGTGTGTGAACATCCAAGTCCATGCTCAGTGGATCTGCTGGTGCTCCACGTAGCGTGACTGTTGGCACTGTGTCCTCACTTCAAATAAATAAATAAATCATATATGCATATATAAAATATCAAAATAATGCATTTCCCTTGGATTCTGTGCTGGCCACTGTTACTGGGCTTCCCGAACTATCATTTTGTGATAATGTCTTTGGCAGAGAGACCATGAAACAGTCACTGAATGAAAATTCCTTGTGCTACAGGAAGAGAGAAACAAAATGGGAAAGAATCATTTTAGATGCATACAATCAGAATCAATCCAAAGGTGCTTACACACATAGGTTGTTATGAATATGAAATGCATCAGACAGATGCCAATGTCTGATGGAAGAAGCAAGCTTAAAAATTAAAGCATAGTAGATCAGTTTTCCTTTCTGTGTTGTTTTGTTAAATGTTGTTTGGTTGTACAGTAGTGGTAGTCGTTGAAGCCAGTCTTCGTCTTCCACAGGCTTAAACGTTGAACAGAGGTAATGAGATTGAAGGAGAATAACATGATGGATTACTGTACTACACTGTACATTTTCCCTCATTAATGATACAAATTTAACACTTGCTAGGCTTCCTCTAAACAGCATTAAGGGAGGTAATCTGTCAGTTATATAAAATTGTATTACCAGTAAGCAATGTATACAACCCGTATGATACATGTACAGTACATGACTACATGACTCTGCAACCGCTTTTTAGATGCATCTGCTGATCCTATTGATTGGCCTTATTTGATATGGTATAATAGCATACCCTTATTTGGACCAATCTGATTAATACATGTATTAGTTTATAATTACTTTAACCACCAAGGATTGAACTTTGTGTTTGTGTGAGATGGAAACATGATTAGGTTTTATTTATTTTGGAGTGGTGCTAGCCACGTGTCTGTCTGTCTGTCTGTCTGTCTGTCTGTCTGTCTGTCTGTCTGTCTGTCTGTCTGTCTGTCTGTCTGTCTGTCTGTCTGTCGCACGCACGCACGCACGCACGCACGCACGCACGCACGCACGCACGCACGCACACAGAGAGAGAGTCAATCCAAGATATAAAATCACACCCGTGTGAAGTTCACACTGTGAACTGAGTGGTGCAAATCCCCCCCTCTCTCATTAGCAGGCAACAGTGCAGCACTATCTCTCTCTCTCCGTTTCTGGCACAACAGCGCCACTTTTGGTACTCATTGGTACTGGTGCTCATAGTCACACACAAACATAGTAGTCACACACAAACATAGTTGAACACGGACATTGCTGTTCCTTGGAGTGGTTGCACCACTCAAAAAGGGGTCTGACCAAAAATAAATTGCAATAGTAATCGTGCGTGCGTGCGTGCGTGCGTGCGTGCGTGCGTGCGTGCCAAGACATAATCAATAGTAAAAGTTTTCTTTTTGTGCAGCACGTGTGACCAAATCATTAAACAGTGTCAGAACGTGGCCATTTGAAACAAGATGTCTTCTCATTAGTGGCTGCAGGAGGAACCTTCCCCATGGAAAATGCTTGTTTGGCAATATTCTCTGGTGTGGAAACAGTGCAGTATTAGGTGTGTGTGTGTGTGTGTGTGTGTGTGTGTGTGTGTGTGTGTGTGTGTGTGTGTGTGTGTGTGTGTGTGTGTGTGTGTGTGTGTGTGTGTGTGTGTGTGTGTGTGTGTGTGTGTGTGTGTGTGTGCGTGCACGTGTGCACGTGTGCACGTGCTTGTCAGAGAGAGAAAGAGAGAGCATTTTTAGAATTGCAGTTGCAGAATACACCATATTGCACCGGATGCCATTCTTGCAATGCCGATCATACTTTATACTACATTATCATCTGGTTATTTTAAGGCCATAGTTTATAAGTGCTGCATAATAATTCATCTGAATTGAGTCTGACTCTGAATGTCTAATTAATACATCATATTGTTCTAGTGACATCACACTTCTTGCTGTCCAACCATAATTAGTATCTTTAGTGTGATGTACAAAAGCCAATTTTTGGATAGGAAAGTGTGGAGGGCAGCGTTGGAGTCCCAAGTTGGTGTTGACTAGACCTCACTCTCACAGTAACTAACTAACTAAACGTGAATCAAACTCATGAAAAATGATTCTATTTTAAAAACATATAAAAGTATGATATTACACAGGCTACATTATCTTGTATAGTACACTCTAGTAGTTATCAAATAGGCTACCATTATGGATTATGCACAGCTATGAATTGAATTCTATGTCTAGAATATAGACTAATATAGAAGTGTATATGTGTACGTCATGTTATGATGAATTAGCCAAAAACAGGAAATCATTATAGAGGAGGTAAAAAGGGTGGAAAAACATATACAGTGAGGGATGATGGAAGAGTCATGACAAAGACAAAAGACAGTTAGATAATCACAAGAGGAAGATGGAGCGAGTTTCTGCAGGCCTGAGAGACAGATGGATAAAGCTTAAGAAAGGAAGAACGTAGAGGAGAGATAGGACAGGTAGAGAGATGAGAGTGGAGCAGCCAAGATAAAGAGCTTTGACTGAGACTTTTTGCACCGCACCACACCCCTCCTCCCACACCCTCTCTCTCCTCTTCCTCAAACCCCTTTTGGCACTGCCATGGCAGAGAGGAAGATTAGAAAGTATTACTTGTCACGAGAGATAGAGAAATGTGCCATAACAGAATGGCAATAAAGTGCCTCCTGCCATGACATCAGTATCATCACAACAACAACCCAGCAACTGTAAACTCCAGCTCCTATTTATACAGTTCCTGTAATTCATTACCAGTAAGTAGGACGCCTGGGGGCGATGTCACGAGACCTGGACACGAGACCTGGAACCATATATGGGGCTTTCCCCATGTATGGGGATTTTGAATGATACACTGACTGACTGACGGGAAATGCATGATTCCATAGTTAACTGTGACCTTTGCGGCAACCACAGTGGTTATCATGAGACTGTCACAATATGATCATATATTGGCATTCCCATATATGGGCTTAATATTGATCACAGTCAAGGATCTCCATATATGGGCATAACAGGGATTGCTACCCAGACGGCGCCGCAGGTGTCGGGACAAAAATGTGGAGGTCGTGCGGCTTTTGCGAAGGCTCTCCACGTTGGGACCGACCTCGAGACTACATTACCTGAATACCCTATGGGCATACCAACACTGACATCATCTGAATATCCATATAGGGGCATACCAACACTGACATCATCTGAATATCCATATAGGGGCATACCAACACTGACACATCACTCACACTGACATCAGACTTGCACATAAAAGACGGTTCTCAGCTTCCAAAACTCAGATGTCAACCAACGCTCACAGTATGATCTCAAATCCCCCAGAATCTACAGGACCCCAGTGGTCTGCTCAAGGGTATGCTTAGAACACTAGCCAACCAGCACTAGGTCGTACTGCTGGGGCAGATCGCGTGTGCACGCATCAGCCCGGGTGACGTCAGACTGCTGGGCGGGGAAAGTGGGTTAGGTGACGGGGAAAGTGGGTTAGGTCAGGGGTTCTCAACGTTTTTGGCTGGGGACCCCCGTAAATGCTTTGGCCATGTCTCGCGATGGCAGTGTGTTACTTTACTTATACAGCACACATGAGTTTTTGTTTGCGTATGCTGTGCCTGTATGATTATGTGATGAGCGAGCGCCTTTGCATTCACACGGTGGGTGCATGGTAATTGTTACCCATCATCACCTCCGGCTGCTCTGGAACAACAAAGACAAAATATTTGTGTAGCCACCCACCCCCCCTGCTCCACCCCCCCTGCTCCCCTCCTCTTTTAGACACAAACAGTGGTCCCCTGTGGGCGATATGCACCGTGCTCATTCATTAACAGACATATATATCAAGGCCAAAACCAGCATGACCCCAAGGACTGGCAGGAAGTGCAGAAGAAAGCAGGATATGTTTAGTTGTGGTGTGCTCTAACCCCTCTCTTCTCCAGTCGGCCCTAATTACCCAGCGTATGATAATTATATCTCCCTCTTATCTCAGTGTGTGTTCCACAGATTGTCCCTCGGTGGACTGAGTGAGTTAATCTGAGCATTGGACTGGGCCTATAGAGCCTCGCACTGTTGTGGTGAAGCTCTGCTCTCTTGGCTACAGACCACTTTGGGTGTCAGTGTTGACAGTTTTGTGGTGGCACGTGATATGACCACAGCAGATTGCCAGAGAATGAATGTGGCCATATAGCAGAACAGATCATGCTCACACACCTGCCAAGTAAAGGTCTAACCCAATAGGGTTTTTTTTTTTACAATAAATGTATATTAGTATGTTAGATGTATAAAACTACATAATGGCAGCTTGCAGCAGAAAGAACAGTGTGATACATTATGCGGCTGACAGCCACATCTGCCTATTTTACCCCATACCACTATGTATTCAACTTCATTCAACAGCTTATGCCCTGACCTGTCCTATCCAATTAGCCTAATTGGAAGAATGATTCCCCATCTATCAAATTGGAATGCTCTCTCACCTGTGGGTTGGCACTCAGGGAGTTGATGTTGACCCTCACCTTGCGGTATGGCACAGGCAGCCGTCTGGCTGAATATAATTACGTAAATAAAGTTCTCCTCACGTAGCGTAACATCACGTTCCAATCTCCTCCGTGCAATAGCGCCTGGTTGAGGTCACAGGGTTGATCCCTGATGAACAGTATATCCTCCTGCTTTCTCAGCCACTGCATTGAAATATTCCTTCCTATATTGTATTTCCACATGGACAGCCAATAACAAGGCTCTGATTGGTCATTATAGATGTGTTGTTGGCATGGTGTGTATGCATATGAACTGCATGCTGGGGCCAGATGGCTGCCAGTCGCAGACTCAAGGAACCTGCTCACAAATTAAAAGCAAAATGATTTTGAGGGAGCTAATATAACATCTACAGCTCCCTCATGCAAAGCCATGTCCACATGCAATGCGTAGTGCAACATGCTAAAGGATGGACAGATTTTGGTCAACAGGCACATTTTTTACCCATGTTTTGACATTAATCTACATGTTGGGGCGAGGGGCGTGGGTATTGGTCAGAAACAGTATACCCGTAGATAACAATTGTTTCATGATTATGAAGACACATCTGTCTATAGTTTCCATTCGGTATTTGGCATAATCTTTTGCATCACAAAAAAAAGATGTATGGATTCCTTGTGCCGAAGTTAGTGATCCATCGATGCCCATTCCACTGAAGACATGTTGTATAGCTGGGAGACTGCCCATAATTCCAACATACCCATTGTTCCGGTGAATGCTGGACAACTCACCCCAGTGTTTTTCCTCATATATTATATAATATATATATTCCTTATATTGACCCTATAAACAATTTAGTATCATTTAGTATATGTAAGGTTTTGCCCACTCAAATGTATACCTCGTCAGATAATCCCCACATAGCCTATACAACAACTTCCGTGAACCGACTTCACTGTCACTAGCCTTTTCATAAATTATATTTGTACTTGGTTAGGCTGTCTGCTGTCTTGAAAGTTTATAGTTATCCACGTTTTTCCCCGCCAAGGCACTGGGGCTCCTTGTGTGTGTGCTTTGCTTCCTTCAGGCCACGTTGCCATGTCTGCTTATTATAAGCAACCTTTGACTTATTTTTTCTGTAAAGTCACTTGGTTTTTTTTATGCCTGATGAAGGTCTGACGACCGAAACGTTGCAATAAAAAAAGTGAAGACAGTGTGCGGGATTCTCTTTTTTCTACCTATCAGTTCCTGTCATCCGACGCACCTGTCCTTTGTAGGTGTGCAGAAGGACTTTTCCGTAATGTAAAGTCACTTGGAAATAAATTATTGGTAGTTGCTGGTTGATGTTGTTTTTTTTGGGCTTGATTCTAAAGTGTACAGTAGTTGCTTATTTGGGCTTGCTTCCACATTGTTGTTTTCATAGACCTGGTCACTTGTTTCTCTTGCAAAACTGGCAACACAGCAAGAGAAAGAGGAACTTATGCACACACAAACGCAAAGACTTATGGGCCATATGAAAAAGGTGAATAGAAATTCAAAGTTTCAACACCAATGTACTAGTATTTGTTATTGTGAATTAGAGAACTGGACATTTTGGACCGAATGCTTCCTTTATCCTTGTGTTGGCTTCTGTTTACGCCGTGTTTATTTTAGTTTTTTCTCATAAGCGCACATCCGTTCCACAGCCGTCTGACATCCAGCCTCTCCCACCCCTCACTGGGGAAAAAACATGGAAAAGGGGCGAGTTGTTGTGTTACCGTTCCGACTATGTGGATTTGCATGCGATTGCGGTTAGGGTTAGTAATGGGGAATCATTTTACTCTATTACCTTTTTATTACTTATTAATTAATAATGAGTATTTCTATTAGTGTTACGATTACTGAATGTTGAAATATTGGCACAGTTGCACTAATCATTCAGCATGTCAATGCAAATCTTCATTATTATATTATAGGCTAAGTAGTACATGGATTCTTAGCAATGTGCATCTGGAGGTGGAAAGGACTTTATTTTGTTCAGCTTGTCAGAGATAGCAGATAGCAAGTCTAGTCTTCTCTGTTTTTTCAGACATTAAGGCTTCAGTACAGTACACCTTGTCTTGTTTTCTGTCAGACCAACCTCATCTTTCTGTCCAGTCTGTGTTCATTCGTCCATCTTGTACGTGAAAACGGCATAATCGGTTCATACCTACGTTTATATCACATGACCGTGCAATGTGCAGTGCTGAGTGGCACGGTTCCCCATAACCGAAAATCCTAGTATGTACCAGATCTCTGTGTTGGCTTCCTGATTGCCCCCAATGTTGGCCACCAGTCTAATAACAAGCGGACAACGCAGTGTCAACAGCTTGCCTGGTTATAGCGTCAAAGTTGCGTTTCATGATGTACCAATCAACTGTTCAGGTTTCAGCACCCAGCATTGGCCAGGTAATTGTGTGGGTGAAACGGGCTCTCTTCCTATCTCTTCCCTTCCCATCTCCCTTTCTCCAGTATGAGTACATCTATGAGCCTGCCACAATAATTGTCTCATTTCATTGTCAGACTAATGACAACTTCAGTGATGCCTGTGGAACTCGATTTTGTCTCGTTCCTGACCGCATCAGTGTCGTGCCGATAATCACGGTAAAGGACAACCTCTCGTGTGATATTCCTTAATTATGCCATGGACCAGTAGTGGTCCGTGGACCACTGGTTGATAAACAGTGATCTAGGATGTCCCATCCATAGTCGACCGTCGACTACTATCCGCTGATGTTCCTGCACACCCCATCAATTCTTACGTTACGTTTGGAATATAGCATATATCTTCTACAGTTGAATAGCTCAGACGGGGGTGTGAGCTTTAAGGTTTGGTTGCCCTATATGATAGATTGTGTCCCCTCACACTGTGCATTATTGTTATTCATTTCAACCTCTGTTCTGAGCTAAATGAGGTGCTGCATGGGCAGGCCGGAATTGAGCAACACTTACTGCTAGACACGAACGAGCCATTCTTGGGCCTGGTACCATTTCATTAGTCTACCAATGACACCGCTAGCAGCCTGCCTGCCTGACGTTTCATTGTCTGCTGGGGGACACATCGACAGGACAGGAAACAGCCCAGGTTTATGTAACAGAAGAGAATCTTTGCATCAAACCTTTGGTACAGTATGTCCCTTTCTTTGTCTCTTGTTTCTCTTTCTCTGTCTCACTCTCACCTTTTAATTCTCTTGTGGTGTGACCCTTTGGATGTGAGTTTTTTTTTAAAGCTGCTTCAAGATACTTATTTAAGGTTACATTTATTGCGACTGAAGGTCACAGTTAACTATGGAATTGTGCATTTCCCGTCAGTGTGTGTGTTGGTTGGTCGAATACATGACATCACGTGACATCATCAGGGATGGAGCATGTGACATCACATGACATCATCAGGGGTGGAGCACGTGACATCACGTACGTGACATCATCAGTGTCATCAATATTGGCCAGCAATTCTACATCTGACCTCAAACCTCAAACCCTTAGATCTCCTGTGGAGCTGACCTGTTCTGACATTCCATATGTTCCCTTCCATCCTTCCCCATCCATCCTTCCTCTTCGATGTCTCCCTTTTGACTGATACCTGTCCTGTTCTTAACAGGCCCGGAAATTAAAATCTTACCCCCCATGCCAAAGCGCCAGCGCTCGTCCAGCAGTGTGCTGTCACACAGGCAGATATGTTGATCTGAGTCGTCTGACCCCCCATTCCAAAGCACCAGCGCTCGCCAAGCAGTCTGCTGTCACCCAGGCGGATGTGTGCACCTCGCCCTTTAGGTCGCTTCTCGCCCGCAGGCGTCTTACTGGTACAGTAAGAAGAGTTATGAAGTTTTGTTAGCCAAATTAGCCAGATTTGGCCTTAATGATTTGTTTGAACGCCATGTTCAAATTCCGATTAAACCTTGAGCCAATTGCTTAAATGTGGTGGGCACAACTTTTGAGTGAACAGTAAAAAGTCTGCAAAATATAGTTACCAGCCATCTCCCACATCTCCCATCTCCCACACACATGTTTCTGATCCCATTCATTATATCTTGGCTGACTGACTTGAATCTCTTGAAGGCAGACTTAATATAAATGTTAATATTACATGGAAGAAAAATAACAAGGTTAGTTAGTCATTAGTCAAAATTAGAGCACAGAAGAAATCCTTCAAAAGAATCCTAGCTCTCAACACCTCTGGCCACAGTCTGTTTTGATGGCGCTTCAAAGGATAGCTGCTGAAAACAACCTCCTCCACACCTCACAGTGAGTGAACCACTGTAAAGGCAGAGAAATGATTAAGTATTTGTACAAATGCCACGCATACACACACAGAGCAGAGTACACTCAAGCACGCACGCACGCACGCACGCACCCATGCACGCACCCACGCACGCACGCAGGCACGCAGGCACGCAGGCACGCACGCACGCACGCACGCACGCACGCACGCACGCACGCACGCACGCACGCACGCACGCACGCACACACACACACACACACACACACACACACACACACACACACACACACACACACACACACACACAGAAGCCTAACTTAATTGGTTGAATGTGTTTTTCTTAGAGATCGATCTTGTCCTTCATTAGAACTGTATAATCTTTGTTCTGTGTTGAATTCTGTAAAAGAAAGAAAGGCCAGTTAGACACTGGTGTATTGGTGTTTTTCAAATGTTACAAAACGTTCAAATAGGCTCTTCCTGCAGCAGGAGGAAAAAACATACAAAAATAATGGCAATAGAAAAATCCGTGATATACACAACATCTCTCATTTTAATGCAGCAACATTCCCACCTATTACTTCGGTGGACTCGATGCGAATGGGCGGAGAAGTTGGGATTCTTGCATATTTAATTTGCTGCTGTTTGCCTTCACACTTTGCCTTCACACTGCAACCTCAGCAATTGGACGTTATCAATGTGTTCAATTCATAAACTACACAGTGAAAAAATGTGTTAAAGCAGCTATAACATGAATTTTAAAACAGTTTTTAATATTTCACATCATATTGTCTATGTCCCTCAAACTTATTTCTAATGGTTTGAGCCTCAATCACCATAGTCCATGGCATTTCTTTTTTGCTTCTGAAGCTGTTTTAGCTGCAGTACCACAATGTCCTGAGGTGGTGGGGGTGCTGATATGCAACTTATTTAAGCAAGATTTAAGCAAGATTGAAGCAAGATTTAAGATTGAAGCATGATTTAAGATTTAAGCAAGATTTAAGCAAGATTTACGCAAGATTTAAGCAAGATTTAAGCAAGATTTAAGATTTGCCCAGGTATGTCCCAAACCGCCTCCTTAGGTCAAAAAATTTAAACAAATTTGAAAAAAAATTGACGGTTTGGGACATACCTGGGCAGCAGTCCTGGAGATAGGTGGGAGCGAGAGACCATTTAAAGCTTTATAAACAAGTAAAATAACTTAAAATGTTGAAAAACAGTTGAAAAACAGTTGAAAAACAGTTGAAAAAAAGTTGAAAAAAGTTGAAAAAAAGTTGAAAAAAAGTTGAAAAAAAGTTGAAAAAAAGTTGGGACATACCTGGGCAAGCAGTCCTGGAGATAGGTGATAATGAAACACTAATGGACACTAATGAAACACTAATGAACACTAATGAAACACTAATGCACACTAATGAACACTAATGAAACACTAATGAAACACTAATAAACACTAATGAACACTAATGAAGACTAATGAACACTAATGAACACTAATGAACACTAATGAAACACTAACGAACACGAATAAAACACTAACGAACACTAATGAAACACCAATGAACACTAATGAACACTAATGAAACACTAATGAACAATAATGAAACACATAATTTGAAAAATAAATTGAAAAGATTGTGACCTAAGGAGGCGGTTTGGGACATACCTGGGCAAGCAGTCCTGGAGATAGGTGATAATGAAACACTAATGAACAGTAAACACTAATGGAACACTAATGAACACTAATGAACACTAATGAAACACTAATGAACACTAATGGACACTAATGAAACACTAATGAAACACTAATGAACACTAATGAACACTAATGAAACACTAATGAAACACTAATGAACACTAATGAACACTAATGAAACACTAATGAACACTAATGCACACTAATGAAACACTAATGAACACTAATGAACACTAATGAACACTAATGAAACACTAATGAACACTAATGAACACTAATGAAACACTAAAGAAACACTAACGAACACTAATGAAACACTAACAAACACTAATGAACACTAATGAAACACTAATGAACACTAATGAACACTAATGAAACACATTTCACAATTTAAAAAAAAAAAAAAAAACATTTGACCTAAGGAGGCGGTTTGGGACATACCTGGGCAAGTAGTCCTGGAGATAGGTGGGAGCGAGAGACCATTTAAAGCAGTGGTGTCAAACTCATTTTGGGGCAAGGGCCACATTGCGCGAAAGGTGACTTGATGAGGGCCACGGCCAGTTGCAGCTCACGTGGGTTGACTTACACTACTTGATACTTGGCTTTGTTTTCTAGACCGTTTATTGACATATATTGACTTTAATTGAATTACAGTTGTAGGCTACAAGACGTTTGGTATGAGAGGTGGAAAAAAGACCCAATAAACCACTCAAAAATAGTTAAAAATGCAATCATTAAAGAATGTTGAAAGAATGTTGAAAGAATGTTGAAAAGATTGTGACCTAAGGAGGCGGTTTGGGGATCCCGTTGGGGAAAAAGTCCCAAAAGTCCCGTTGGGGAAAAAGTCCCAAAAGCCCCGTTGGGGAAAAAGTCCCGTTGGGGAAAAAGTCCCATTGGGGAAAAAGTCCCGTTGAGGGAAAAGTCCCGTTGGGGAAAAAGTCCTGTTGGGGAAAAAGTCCCGTTGAGGGAAAAGTCCCGTTGGGGAAAAAGTCCCGTTGGGGAAAAAGTCCCGTTGGGGAAAAAGTCCCAAAAGTCCCGTTGGGGAAAAAGTCCCGTTGGGGAAAAAGTCCCAAAAGTCCCGTTGGGGTAAAAGTCCCGTTGGGGAAAAGGTCCCGTTGAAGAAAAAGTCCTGTTGGGGAAAAAGTCCTGTTGGGGAAAAAGTCCTGTTGGGGAAAAAGTCCCATTGGGGAAAAAGTCCCGTTGGGGAAAAAGTCGCGTTGGGGTTAAAGTCCCGTTGGGGAAAAAGTCCCGTTGGGGAAAAAGTCCCAAAAGTCCCGTTGGGGAAAAAGTCCCGTTGGGGAAAAAGTCCCGTTGGGGTAAAAGTCCCGTTGGGGAAAAAGTCCCGTTGGGGAAAAGGTCCCGTTGGGGAAAAAGTCCTGTTGGGAAAAAAGTCCCGTTGGGGAAAAAGTCCCAAAAGTCCCGTTGGGGAAAAAGTCCCAAAAGTCCCGTTGGGGAAAAAGTCCCGTTGGGGAAAAAGTCCCAAAAGTCCTGTTGGGAAAAAAGTCCCGTTGGGGAAAAAGTCCCAAAAGTCCTGTTGGGGAAAAAGTCCCAAAAGTCCCGTTGGGGAAAAAGTCCCCATGAAAAAAAAACCATGGAAAAACTCGTGGAAAAAACCCATGGAAAAAACCCATGGAAAAAACCCATGGAAAAACCCATGGAAAAAAACCCATGGAAAAACCCATGGAAAAAACCCATGGAAAAAAACCCATGGAAAAAACCCATGGAAAAAACCCATGGGAAAAACCCATGGAAAAAAACCCATGGAAAAAACCCATGGAAAAAAACCAAACCCACCAGGCAAACCAGGCATACTTAATGAACTGGTGGGCGTGTCCACATAAAAGCATGATTTTAACAAATACTGTACACTTTTTGGAAAAAGTTAATAATAATAATAATATCTGGGAATTATATAGCGCTTTTCATGACACTCAAAGACGCTTTACATGTGTTGGGGACAGGGGGGGAACAAGAAAAAAGACAACTTTATTAGAAAAAAAACAACTATAAGAATAAAAACACAAACAGTGCATAACAAGTTTTAAAAACACATCAGCTATATGCGATAGTGAACAGGTGGGTTTTCAGTGCAGATTTGAAGGTGGGAGGTGAGGGGGCATCTCGGATGTGTTTGGGGAGAGCGTTCCAGAGGGTGGGGCGGCCACAGAGAAGGCCCTGTCGCCCCAGGTTTTTCGTTTGATCCTTTTAGGGACCTCAAGGAGGCCGGCTTCGCTGGACCTGAGGGAGCGGGATGGGGCGTGTGGCTTGAGGAGATCGGAGAGGTAGGGGGGAGCCAGGTTGTGCAGTGATTTGTAGGTGGTGAGGAGTAAGTTCTTCCTCCTTATATTATAATAATACCTGATTACTGTACTGTATAAAGAGTGTAGTACAGTGCGTGCGTGCGTGCGTGCGTGACGTTGCTCAACAGTGCCATCCAGCGGTATTGCCGTGGTACTTCCTCACATACACATACACAGCATGTCACGCATAGGAGTGGCTAGCGCCAATAAAAAAAGTGTAGGCCTATGTAAAAATGAAACATATTTCACAGACATCATTGAATGGTAAAAGAACAACGTATACAATGTCTTTTTGACCTACTTCCACGTTAAGAACACTTTGTCTTATCATTCTTCTGTTGCTTGTTGCATTACCCTCAAGCCTTTTCATAAAGCCAGGGCTGCTTTGATATTCATTGTGCTGGACTGTGGTGAATGTGATCAAAAACATCCATGCAAATAAAAATAGCAAGCATAATCATTTCAATCAACTCTGTTAACACCTGACTGTATACAGTACAATGGATGCATGGATGTACTCAAATCCTAAAGGGTTATAGATCAGTATGATGTACTGCATGTACAGTAATTGATGCTAAATCAATTATCTGATGTAAGTTGATGGTCTCCTTTATGTAGCGTGTGCCCAGTGCTCCCCCGAGGAGATTATGCAGTTCGTTATGCAAATATGCAGTTACATAACGAGGATCCATCCGGGCCTGTATGCAGAAGGTAATTGTTGTCTTAATTTAATAAACTATGATTGGTGAAGATTGATAACAGAGGGGACATAGCTGGACAATTAATATCCTGATTACGCAGCTGTGGAGAAGGGTATCAGAGTGCTGTTATTGCTTCAACCTCCAGCCGGCTGTGGAGTTTGAGGGAAATGAACGACTCCAATGATTAACACCACATTGATGTTCTAGCGGAGCCTATATCTTTGTAACAGAATGGCTTGTCGGCCCTTTCACTGAGAGACACAGGTTACAAACAACGTACCCCATCGTCTATTATCTGACTGATGTTAACTTGGCCAACAACCAGATGGGAAACCAAAGAACTGCAGTGTTGGATATTGTACATGATTTACAGTCTCTGGGGAGGTAAAGTGCAGGGAGAACGCACATATTTTCAGGTTAGCTTGTAAAAATGCCTGTTGTACTTGATGGATACTAAAAGTTGCCTTTGGAGTATTACATCTCAATGTGAATTGGACCTTTCTGAATGGATGGATGAGGGAAGAGTGTGGTAAAGTTGTCTCAACCTCTAGCTATATATTATAAGAGTATATTACTCTACTGTGTAAGGAGGCGATGAATGCTGATGGGAAAATGGTGGACAGAGCCTATGACAAAATGCATATATTTCATATTAATTATCTCTTTGTACACACAATAAGTTATTATTGTCACACATGTAAAGTGGGTGACTGATGGTAGACATGGATTGCAACACAAATAAGTTGAAAAGCTGAAAGGCATGTCTTTTTTTTTTTTTTTTTTTGCGGCTTACGCCTTTTTATTGGTTTTTGAAGGGACAGACAGTAGGCTGACAGGAAACGGGAGAGAGATGGGGGAAGACATGCAGTAAAGGCCGTGTCGGGCTCGGGAGTCGAACCCGCGGCACACTGCGACTGGATTACCAGTCGGGTGCCCAGACGGTTACGCCACCGCCTGGGCAAGGCATGTTTTATTAACATGTTAGAAGAAATCATTTGAGAATTAATTCACAGTATTTAATCCGGTACGAAATGTTTGCACCGACTGGCTACGCCAGCCGCCCCGGTAAGAGCATATCCCTTCTCTTAAAATGTTCAAGAATTAAAACATGGTGGGCTTATACAACAGAAAACGTGATGTTCCGAAATATCTGGTTCTTAAGCAGGATTCATTCTACAATGAAAGCTGATACCACCGGTTCTAGGAACAGTGTAGCAACAACTGATGATGCCAAAATGTCTTGCCGTGCTCTACGCTGTAGACATAGTAAATCGTCCAAAGTGCTAAACTTCTGTGGCCATGCAGGAAGTGAAGGGTTTATGGGACACATCCAAATGGTTTGGAGGGAGTGTTGATAGATGTCAGAAGAGGCATTGCATCTTCTTGATGAGCGGTGACAAGCCGGGCCTATTTGAGTTATGAGATATTAAAAATATGTAGATATGACAGAGCTCCTCAGGAGGACAGCTGATGTAAATTCTCTGGTGGTTGCTTTGCCAGATCCATAAATAAATGAGCACATCAGAGAGCAAGTGAAGGGAATATGAGAGGGGACACGCTCCGTGATCTCGACCTCAAACAGTCTTATTTACTTGGATCCTGGGCGACATTCCTCCTCTGATTCTTCACTATCAGACGTTCCTTCCTACCTCGTGTGTCAACTTTGACACATTCAACTTGACACTGTGCAATGTCCTGATGTCACAGTGATAAGTAGCCAATCAGACTGCTGCTCCTCTGTGTGCATGTGTGACCTCACTATCAATCTCTCCAAAATGGTTGGTGAACATGATGTGGCCTTCAGCCGTAGCTATATATTTATATCGGTATAATGTTGCAATATAACTGATATAAACAGCTATAATACAATATAATTTGCAGTAGGTGGAGGTCTCCCTACTCTTCCATTGAGATTAGAGTTTAATTAGTTGATTGATTAATCCATGGTGTTGGGTTGTCAAGTCAAGATCATTTTATTTAAAATGGGATTTTAGAAGAAATAACACCATGACCCAGGGGCAGAGTCCTGCACAGGTCCAATTTTCGAATCCCGCAGCCACCCCGCCCCGCCCGTCAATCATCAGTTCTGCAACCCGCCCGTTACCCGTGATTTATATAAAACTCAAAACCAGATCCGCCCCGTCCGTCAACAAATGGACCCGTTACCCGCCCGTTACGCGTTCGTATCACATGAGGCACGATAGCTACTGTATCTTTGACTTTATTTCATCTAACACCGCATGTGGTGGTGGTGGGCGGCGGCGGTGCATTGCACACGGAACGGAAGACATGTAGTTGACTGAGGCTACTGCTGCTTATTATCAAAACATAAAGTTATATCATGATTTCGACCTAAGTGACGTAAAGGATAGGATGATAAAGAACAAGATTAGCCTGATGACCGTCTTGATCCAAGGAGACAGTCATCACTCTTCTGGCTAATCTTTTTAACTTTAGTTAAACTTTCAGAGTGACGCATTAGGCCTACATTACCTGGTTATTTTACATCTTGTGTTGAATGTTGGCATTATAATCCCTTGGTGTTAGGCTACAGGCTACAGCCTGGTGACATCACTGACGTGACGGACTTGTCTCCGCTGTTAGTGTACCGCTGGCCACGCAAAATTCCAAGATGGCGGCCCCAAAAATCCAAGATGTCCGTCCAGAAATGAGGTTTTTCCTTTATAACTTGAAATGCATTGATTTTAAGCTGTATCTTTCTTGAGATACAGCATATAGGTACTTTTACAGACTCGGGAAAGCTAGAAATTTGTAACATTGATTGTTGTCGTGTGAAATTAAGTGAATATGGTAATACAAATGTTATTTTCATAACCCCATATTTTCAGTAAGGTTATAACATAACATTCTAAATGCAAGATGGCGTCCAAGATGGCTGCCATTAACTTGACCTAATCATATTTTAGAAACTATGACACATTACTTTTTGGCGTGCACCTGTTTTTGGTCTATGAATCGAATTATAGGTACTTTTACAGAATTGGGAGAGCAAAAATATGAGTTTGAGACCCACACAAGTGTAGTGTTACACCTCACAGAGCTGTACACACGAGACCCAGTTTATAGCACTTGCACCTGCCACGACAGCCAGATTTACTGCCACATTTGGTGAGCTGTTCGCAAGATTTGGCTATTAGAGAGTTGGCTGTCCAGAAGACCTGCCATTCCTCACCAACCTTCTGCCATTCCCAGTCTGCAGGGTCCTCTGCTTCTGACTGACACTGGGTTGCCTGGGCCCACACACAACCAGCCTGGTAGGCAGCACGCCCATGGTGTGTTGGAGCAGAGCTGCTCTGGTTGGTGGGATTGACTCATAAGGCCTCTGCTTTCTGGTGAACATGTCAAGCCTGGCCTCATCCACAGTAACTGTGCTGGATCTGACATACATAGTATGACAAACTTCTCCAGAATCTCTAGGTCACTATACTCCACTGTGGGAGGGTAAATACCCAGTTTGGAGAATACAGGCGAGGCCTCTGGACATATGTCCCAGTTCTGCCAAGCAGCCCCATATCCATTAGCTAGTAAACCATAGTTGTTAGTTAGTGATATAGTTAGATAGCCCACCTGAATTGACAGGGTGTGCCAGCGCGGGAGAGCCGAGCCAAGGGTAACGGGCCTTCAGTTACCCGGATGGTGTACAGATCACACGGGACTTAAATGGCACTGGATGAATAATTGGGCTAGGTGTAGGTTAAACAATAACTGAACCTAGTTGTATCCCATACAGGAATGTGTGTTATTTGATTGAACCCAAAATGGCAGATTCAAACCCCATGTTTGTAAAAACACAAACTGACTGGTCTAAATGTTGTCTTTGTCAAAAAGACAGCACAGACACAGACCTACAATTAATTTATCAATGCCATTGATCCTGGATCCAGCAAGGCTGGATGAAGGTGCTCAATGCACCCTTGCATTGAGCAAGGGTGGAAGATTGTATCTTGCCAGAAGTCTCAGCTGACCTCTATCCGTGAGACGTATGTCCCACCAGTTGACAAAGAACCTGAGGCAGACATTCTCATTGTAGATGGGTCAACTTTGGTCCATGCCCTGCCACCAAAAAGATCCAAGACATTTGAGGACTATGCAGCTCTCGACTTCCTACCAGTGATACACATGTACACCAGCAAGTATCTGGTCTTTGATGTGTACAGCCCATCAAGTCTTAAAGCTGAAACCAGGTCCAAACGTGGCCAGGGAGGAAGACGCAAGGTGACAAATAAGAACACCATGCCATCTAACTGGCATAACTTTCCGAGGCACAATGACAACAAGACAGAGTTGTACCACTTTCTTGGCGACAAGATTGCACAAATGTTTGCTCCAAATATTATGATTGTCACAAAGGGACCTGTCCTCAGCACTTATGAAACTAGTCTTGATGGACTGGATAAATGCTCTCACGAGGAAGCTGACAGCCAAACATGCTGCAGAACATGGTAACCAATCCATCATAATCAAGGCAAATGACAGATGTTTTTGTCTTAGCACTAAGTGTCATTGCTGCTCTTCAAGAGGCTGGACTACAAAAGATGTGGGTTGCATTTGGGCAAGGTCAGACCCTGATCAATGTGCATGACCTATTTCACTATGTTGGCCAGCAGAAGGTCAAAGGCATGCTATTCTTTCACGCGTTTACAGTCAGCCTTCCGTAACAAAGGCAAGAAAACTGCTTGGCAGACATGGGACATATGTCCAGAGGCCTGTATTCTCCAAACTGGGTATTTACCCTCCCACAGTGGAGTATAGTGACCTAGAGATTCTGGAGAAGTTTGTCATACTAATGTATGACAGATCCAGCACAGTTACTGTGGATGAGGCCAGGCTTGACATGTTCACCAGAAAGCAGAGGCCTTATGAGTCAATCCCACCAACCAGAGCAGCTCTGCTCCAACACACCAGGCATGCTGCCTACCAGGCTGGTTGTGTGTGGGCCCAGGCAACCCAGTGTCAGCCAGAAGCAGAGGACCCTGCAGACGGGGGATGGCAGAAGGTTGGTGAGGAATGGCAGGTCTTCTGGACAGCCAACTCTCCAATAGCCAAATCTTGCGAACAGCTCACCAAATGTGGCAGTAAAGCTGGCTGTCGTGGCAGGTGCACTACACTTGTGTGGGTCTCAAACTCATATTTTTGCTCTCCCAATTCTGTAAAAGTACCTATAATTCGATTCATAGACGAAAAACAGGTGCACGCCAAAAAGTAATGTGTCATAGTTGCTAAAATATGATTACTTCAAGTTAATGGCAGCCATCTTGGATGCCATCTTGCATTTAGAATGTTATGTTATAACCTTACTGAAAATATGGGGTTACAAATAACATTTTTATTACCATATTCACTTCATTTCACACAACAATCAATGTTACAAATTTCTAGCTCTCCCGAGTCTGTAAAAGTACCTGTATGCTGTATCTCAAGAACCGTAATAGATACAGACATGTACTTGGCACCAAAATATCCGCAATGCCCAACTTTATATTCACCTTCAATACATTTATGGGGCTTAAAATCAATGCATTTCAAGTTATAAAGGAAAAACCCCATTTCTGGACGGACATCTTGGATTTTTGGGGCCGCCATCTTGGAATTTTGCGTGGCCAGCGGTATTTTTGAAAAGAGTGGGATTTGAAGAGTATATGTACCAAATTTCATGCTTGTATCACCATTTGAACGATCCTTACACTTATCTGCTTCACTATGTTGAGAAGCACCCAGCTCAGCTGCTGTATATAAAGGGGTAGTGGGAGTGATGTCAGGACTTTGGTAAGTCAATGTAAAATACTAACATTTAAGTGAATGATCCCATTATGACTCTTTCTGTGAGTGATTGTAAATGAAATGCCTGTATTGACTTTGATATATTTATGTATTTTGTCTCACCTTTCATTCATGAGCTCTATTGAAGTGTGTGAAATTGGAAAATATCTCAAGCTTATTAGATACAAGAGTTTCAAAGCTTCAAAGTATTTTTAACACAGTTATTAGCCTATGCATGACTTTCAAATCATGTTTCTTTGCATTCAAAGTTAATGAATTGACAGACGAAAAACAGTCTAAGTCCAAATTGCATTCTGACCCCTCCACGAAAAGGCCTCGTTGTCCTGACCCCTTATCTATCATTTATACATTATGGATCTCGTCATTATGGATCTCTCACCTATGGTCATGAAGTGTGGGTCATGACTGAAAGAATAAGGTCATGAATACAAGCGGCCAAAATTCGTTTTCTTCGACGGGTGGCTGGCATCTCCCTTAGAGATAGGGTGAGAAGTTCAGTCACACGAGAGCGACTCGGAGTAGAACCGCTGCTCCTCACCTGGAAAGGAGTCAACTGAGGTGGTTCGGGCATCTGGTTAGGATGCCTCTCTGGCGCCTCCCTAGGGAGGTCCTCGACGCACGTCCCACTGGGAGGAGACCCCGGGGCAGACCAAGGCGCAGTTGGAGGAAACACATCGACTCACTGGCCTTGGAGCGTCTCGGAATCCCCCAGGAGGAAGTCACTAATGTTGCTCTGGAGAGGGAAGTCTGGAGCACTCTGGTGGAGCTGTTGCCCCCGCGACCCGACTACGGATAAGCGGTTGAAGATGGATGGATAAATAGTGTGGACTTAGACTGTTTTTCATCTGTGGCATTCAATTATAATAAGCTTAAGTTATTAGCAAATTAAGGTTATTGAATAATAGACGGGATAGGGCTGCTCATGCAGATATGCTGTTTGTTGTCCTAAACATACAAGATTTGCTCAGTTATGCTATCCTCAGATCTCGATTGTCAGTTGAGAATTGCACACATAAAGTATGCCTCTATGTAAAGCAAAAATGTCCAAATTGTGCTAGCAGTTTTATTTCAGTTTATTTGATGTTTGATAGAGCTTTATAAATTACCCCATAATTATAGCATTCTCCTATGATAAGCTTCCTCATTAGGAAGGCTGTTTCACTGTGCAGAGAGTGATTTGAGGATATCTCTCTGGCCCATGGTGTTAGTCCTCTCTTTTGAAGCTGGGAAATTGATAAGCCTCTGCTATGATAAAAAAAAGAAAATCCCCTAGACTTGGATAGAATGATTCATTAATATACACACCGACAACACCTTTCCACAAAACACTGACTGATATCATGAAAGAATGTGAGGCAGTAAGGTCAGCAGTAGTTCAAGTCACAGTCTCCCAGAACTGTTGAAATACAAATTCAGTGTTCTCTCAGACAATATACATATCTGTCCATCTCACCATTGTCATGTTCCTCTGAGACAAGTATGAAGAGTGGAACTATGTTGCTAAACAAAGAACTCTATAAATGATTAAGAGTGTCGGACGTTTTGCACAAGGTTTTAGAAATGTTTGTTTTTTGGCCTTTTGCATTTACAATGAGACAGCAGCAACGTCTCTGTTCCATTATCCTGTCTATAGTCTCCCTCGACGGTCACATCAGACATGGAGCGACTGCCAAACCATGTGTATTACGGATCTGTGCAGTAGCGGCAATTCAGGTCAACAATAATTGTCAAAATAGGGGTTTGAGGGCAGCTCAGTCGACCTGTGGGTGGGGGATTGAGTGTATTTTATTTTGACATTTTTTAAGACATTCTTTTGGCTTTTTCTGCCTTTATTGATAGTTTGAAAGAATCTGACAGGAGATGGGGGAAGACATGCGGAAAAGGCCATCGGGAGTCAGCAGCCTAGGTGCCCAGACAGTTGAGCTATCCGTCTGGGCCATCCATAGACTCTTAAAGGGATATTTCAGTTCATCATAATCTATAAATAGAGCATAGATTCTACTGTATGCTTGTAGAGTGTTCTAGTGGTGGCGTTCTAATTTGTTGCATTCTGTATAGGCCTACTCTCAATATACAGTGACCCGGGCTCATGCCATCTAGTATTCAAATCCCTATGAAAATATCTCCCCTTGCTTTTCCACACGATTCACACGTTCTTGGTAGGTTACACAACTCGACAGGGTGGCAATTCAAAGCACCACTAGCTTCTAAATATAGGCATGGTTAGCGCCCCAGCCTGTGTCCTCCGTGAGGAGGATAAGCCCAACAAACCTTGTGAGGCCTTTAGGAGGGCCATTATAATCCACCACTCCTGAATGAAGTGCCTGGTGCTGGGAGTCTGGTGCAACGCACAGGTCCTGGGCCTGGTGAGAGCAGGAGTGGACCTGGTGAGACGTAGGAGGGGCCAGGACAGGAGTCAACCCACAGAGCCTAGTCCTTCCACGTGCCAGAATCTGGTTCTCCCAATACAGTCCCACAGAGTAGTTCCGGAGCAACGGATAGTGTGGCCTTGCTCATTCCCTAATGGACTGATCGAGGGTAGCTACTGGGACGTAAGTCAGGATTTGATCAACCCCGGCTGGGTCGCCTGAGTGAGGGGTATGATGTTGGTAGACCCGAAACCCTGTTGACCTCAGGATACATCACTGAGGAATGAGGATACGTCCCAGGTGCATCCATGCGGTGTATTTTTTGTTATAGTTATTCTATTTATAGTGACTCATAGGAATAGACTATGTGACAACCGGGTATAGTCTGGTGACCACCGGAGAGACGGGTGACAGCCGGAATGTAGACAGCACCCGGGTGAGCAGTATAGGTTAGCGCCCCCAGCCTGTGTCCTCCGTGAGGAGGAAGCCCAACAAACCTCGGTGAGGCCTTTAGGAGGGCCATTATAATCCACCACTCCTGAATGAAGTGCCTGGTGCTGGGAGTCTGGTGCAACGCACAGGTCCTGGGCCTGGTGAGAGCAGGAGTGGACCTGGTGAGACGTAGGAGGGGCCAGGACAGGAGTCAACCCACAGAGCCTAGTCCTTCCACGCGCCGGCAGAGTACAGTAGTTCCGGAGCAACGGATAGTGCTGCCTTGCTCATTCCCTGATGGACTGATCAAGGGTAGCTACTGGGACGTAAGTCGGGATTTGATCAACCCCGTGTCGCCTGAGTGAGGGGTATGATGTTGGTAGACCCGAAACAACGTTGACCTCAGGATACATCACTGAGGATACGTCCTAGGTGCATCCATGTGATGTATTTTTTGTTATAAATATAGGCATGTCTCCCACAGTTTTCAGATGCTTCCACCTACAGCTTTTGGGTGTTCCTGTGTTCCTTTCAAGTCTTAACGGGAATTATCCAGTCAAGTGTATCTGCTCCCACCTTGACAGACTGTCTGCATGATGGCATCAGTCCCTGGAGCTCAGCTTAACCAAATAATGACATTTATTGGCATGATGTGAAGGTAACTGTCCCATTTATGCGAGTGTGTCATTATACAGAATAATTATGTTTTCGGTGTAATGACGCTAATTGTGTACATCCCTCACTGCTCACATCTTCGTCTCTTAGGCTGCGAGGTTGAGAGGAATAAGCCAGGAAGTGGCATCCCTTGGTTTTCTCTAGTTGGAATAGATATAGAAAGAAAAACCATCGAATTTCTGCTCCAACAAGACTAACGGCAGCTAGATCACATTACCACTTTGAGTACCACATTTACAGTTCTGACATCCCAATGCAGAGAGAGGCTTCATTCAGGGTAGAGGCTGCATGGGATGGATGGTCCTGGCGTTGGGGATAGAGAAGGGCTCAGGTAATCACCCGTAGCCATGTGGAGTGTACTTCATATCAGCGGAGCATGGGAGAGAGCAGCCTCTCTGAGAGCTGCATCAACAGCAGCCTGGGCACCTGAGACGGATGAGACAGACGCAGGCCGAGGTACCCCACCCGCACCGCTCTGGTTCTTATGATCACGTACACTGCCTAAAGGTGGCAGAAGATTCAGTGCCAATGAGACCAGCAATTAACTATTTTATTGCGGCTAGCTGCTGCTTAGCATAAATTAAGTTAAGCTGTGCCACCATCAGCGTTCACTTTAAGAGAAGGAGTTTCCACCCCCCGCCAGCCTCATACACACACTCACTGTAAACATTTGCTACTTTCATAGAAGGAAAAAAATATATACACACACACACACACACACACGCACACACGCACGCATGCACGCATGCAAATCATGGAACGCAGCAAATCAGGCTAGGACACCAACCTTTCAGTTCCCAGACAACTGTTCTACAGACTGAGACATTGCAACCATTGCTACATAATGAGCAATGATCCTTATATACAATATGGTATTGTTTGCTGTTTGGTGTGTGGTTCTTCAAATTAGACTGTTTTTGCTACTTTTCAGCTTGAACTTGGGAACAACTCTGGTGAAGAAGTTACAGTGTGGATACATATCATTGCACTGAAACAGATCACAGTGCCATGTGGGTTCATATAGTTGCAGTCTAGTCGTAATCCCTATATTTGTATGTGTGCCTTCGTCTGTTTGTTTGTGCTATCATCGATTCATCAACAAGACATCTGCTGTCAGAGAGTCGGTGCGTTTCCTCCACCTCTTTCTGGACAACCTTGATGTCCCCCAAATCTCCCAAATGTCCTGTCATATTTGTTCAGGGCTCCATGCTTTCAATATTCTCCCGTCCTCCACCGAGGATAGGCATATACAGTCCACTCTCTCATCACCACTTGCATACATGCACGCATGTGCACGCACACACACACGCATGCACGCACATGCACACGCACACACACTTGTTAACACAGCTTTTATTCTTTTTTTTTCTTTTTGCTTTGCTCTGTGGGATCTGAGTGTTTGTTTTTTGTTTATGTATCTACTTTGGTCTATTGGGGAGGGGACATCATACCAGATGTAATGTGTTTCCATGGCATTCCTCTCTTCACCACATGATGACTCCCTTTCCCCCCCTTTCCTTCCACAACAACTTGTGCTCACCTAACAGCCCTTTTTGTTCCTTTCATGTGACGAAAAGAGAGAAGAGAAAGAAAAAGAAAAGTAACTTAGTCAAAGGCAGCGCCAAACAGAAATAATATGGTGCATATAAACTAAATGCTATCAAAAATAAACATGGGGGACATGTTTATTTTTGGTTTTAGGGACAGAAAGCAAACCTTTCCAGATGACTTGCGGAGATCTGGATGGTTCATGAGATATTGCACAAGATCAGAAATGTAGTTGGGCCCAAAACCATTCAAAACTTTATACCAACAGTAGGAAATCAATGATTTGATCACACAGTAAGCCTGTGTAAGGCAAGTGATATGTTCCACTTCTTGGTATTAGTAAAGACAAGTAAGGACTGTCGTCTGATTGCTGAAATGTATTTTTCAGGGAGAACGGAAAAGACACCATTACAGTAGTCAAGTCTACTGAAGATGGACACATTTTTCTAGGTCCTGCTGAGACATAAGTCCTTAAGTCCAATATTTTTTAGGTGATAGTAGGCTGTGATTGTGTTAATGGGGCTGTTTCTGTGTGGAGTTTGCATGTCCCCTATAGGGTATAGGTACCCTCACAAAAAACATGCAGTAATCCTGGTCTCTTAACTGCCTCCCCCTGGCCACCCTGGGGCGCCTGATGGAAGGGAAAGGAACTGGTCGGAATAACGTGTTCCTTCCACGCGCTACGTCCGGCTGGGGAAACTCCCCCCTGTCAGGTGAAAAGAAGCAGCTTGGACTCCTCATGCATAGAAGGCAGCATGAGGTCTGTCCCCCCAAAAATCATACAAAAGGACATACAATGAGTGCTGGCCTTTTCTTCACCTTAACTTGAGCCCATGACTACACCAATGTTTTTGACTTGGCTAGAGGTTTTTAACATACTGATTGGAGCTTGGCGCTGATTTTTAATCTGCCTTATTGGCTCCAAAAAACGATTTATTCAGTTTTGTCTTTGATTAATTGAAGAAAACATTATGGCACATCCAATTGTTGATTTGTTCAATGCCTTAACTGTGTTTGTATTGGACCATTAGTCCTCTGGTGATATGATGATGTAGATGTGGGTATTTTCTGCATAACTATAGTAGCTTATTTTGTAAATTGTTTTACATAATTTGAGCTAGTGGGAGCATGTAGATATTCAACAGTAGGGGCCCTAGAATGGATCCTTGCAGAACTCTGCATGTGATGTTTTTGCCCGGACAGATGTGTAATTAGCGATAAATACAAAATAGTCTCTGTTCTCTGAATATGATTAAAACCAGTTTAGCACTGTGCCAGAAAGTACCACCCATTGTTCTTCAGGCTGTGTAGTAATATACGTACAGTATTGTGGTTGGGCACAGCGGTGAGTCTAGTGTTTATGCTGACTCATTTAAGTCATTAGCAGAGATCTGATTGTTGCAGGAGAACACCGTTAATGAGGATTAAGATAAGAAAACACATTTGACATTAAGGGGGAGAAGGAGGGGGGATGTCCCGCCATCCACTGGAGAAACAGTGGAGCGACTTGGTCCTTTAATCCTCTTCTCCCTATTGAACATGCAGACTTTTCCCGGGCCACTCTTTAATTTCCGGTAACGCAATAAACAGCCAATTTATTACAGGCTACCTCAGAGAGAGGCTTTCGCTGATTGCTGCGTAGTCTCTGGGTTTCTGCTCATTTCCCAACGGCCCATGTATGCCTGCTATTATTTCAATAGATTTCTTCAGAACAGTTTTAGTTAACTTTCAAGAATAGCAATCACATAGAATGTGTATGCTGAGAGAAATTGAATAGAAATAAAATGTTCTTAATATGCTCTAAAGTGGAAAAAATAGAGTGCTTTTTGATTATCTATTATGAAACCACCAAGGAAAAGGGTATTTCTCTGAACACTGCCTCAGATTCACTTTAGGTGTCATATATCTGCAGTTTAAATTAAGCAGAATCTCTGCACCATCTCCCGATCAAATAAAAATATATTGCACATCATATACCTCCATTCTCAAGCTCTTATATTCACATGCATATCATGTACTATTGTGAACTGAACTGTGGTGTGATGTTGATGGACTTCTCTGAACAAGCATACCTTTAATACATTACTTGCCTCTTTTAACTTTTTAGCTTTGTGAAGAGAATAGCTTTTATTTGTTGTTGTAGCAGACTAGCCCAGTTGAAGCTCATCTTATGATAATATTTCACTTAGCGGGATTATTTTTGGATGGT
Source organism: Electrona antarctica (assembly GCF_951216825.1). NCBI lineage: Eukaryota > Metazoa > Chordata > Actinopteri > Myctophiformes > Myctophidae > Electrona > Electrona antarctica. Next base: position 29,737,135 of record NC_136807.1, read on the forward strand.
CAATACAGATGTTTGGTTTCCCAAATTCCCACATGGGTTCAAATCCAGGTGATTACACTGTATCACAAGATTTAGATGAATGGTCCAACCTCAAAAGTCTCATTAACTTATACTTATTATGTATTACCATATCCCTCATGTCAGTTGAAACACAGGCGAAGTATCTTCTTAGCAGCCTTCCATAACAACTCAATAAAATGATTTCCCAGAGAGAAAATACCATTTTGACCTATCCACTTTAATGTGCTGTGTCAGTGTTGGATTTTGAAGAATCACAGGAGTAATAAAGTTGTAGTTGACCCATCAGCCATATTAAATGCTCCTCCCTCACACAGACTAAACACAACTGGGAACCCTGATTCAGTACATTGTCTGACTTAATGCTTTGGAATATAAGTGATTCTATTCATCTTGTGTTTCTTTAGTTTACTTTAAACCCTTCCAAAATCTCCCCTTTGTGTCTTTCTTCATCATTAACACTTTGATTGCTACACAATCCAGCCATGCCTAATTGGCCGGTGCTATGGGTCTAACATTGAAGGAAGGACCTTTTCCGAGGCCCACAGCAAATGTTCTCTTATAGCGAGAATCACACCGCATACGTCAAAAGAAAGCTTAACTTGTCCACTCCAATTTAAAAAAATATTTTTATTTTACCATTTTCCATTCTGGAGATATTGACCTTTTCGTAACACCTGCTTTTGCCTGAAAGTGATGATACTGAACAGAAACTGAGTTATGGAACGTTTAAGGTCACAGAAAGGCAGATATAAAAATGAACACAAAAAATATCCTATACATAATATACACCGAATGAAAGCCCTGAATGTGTACTTTCATGAGGAAAACAGTACACATTGATCCCATCTACAGTTTGTCAGTAATTGGCTATTGACAGCAGCTTGTGCCCGCCAGAGAGAACTTCAGAGAAGACATTGACCTGAACAACTCGTGATTCACAAAATAAGGCCTATAGCGACATATAAATACTATATACCGTATGAATGACTCTCTGCTTTCATAAGAAAAAATAATTACATTTATCCCATTTATCCCATCTAAGTTCAGTACATCTTGATATAAACGAGTCAAACGACTGAGGCAGAAAATCATGTATACCTTTTATTACAGTTTGGTCTGTGGTGCCCACATTATCAGTGGCTTTTACTGCAGTAATCATACTGTTACAGTGATATATCAGAGGTTTTTTACTGATATAATGCCATATATCATTGGAAAGGTCTGGACCTCGAGCTGACTGTGGTTTGATCCAAATATAGTCACTTCCTTTGTACGAACAACCAATCATGAAAATTGAGAGGGTGGATTTTCACCCAGCAAAACGAGCTGTCATTGGCTAAAATAAACTACTAAAATAAAAATCTAAATCTGTGTTTTGAATGTTTATTTTGCTTTAGTTTGGAAGAAAACATGTTTAGGAAGCAAAATAGCAAAACAAAGAAAAAAGGAAAAATCATGATTTCACCTACTTTCGCCACCTTTCGCCTTAATACAGTAATAAAAATGTAATAAATAAGATCAAATAAAGTTCAAATAATTGTGGTAAAAAGAAAGAGAGGTACCGATTACAGATTGAACGCAGATTTATTTTCGTTTTTATTGTTTTGTCCTACACCATTCTATTCTGCTCTTCCCTCGACTGTGGAAATGATCAATACAGTTTGGAAAATCGCCCAAAGGTGACAAAACTTTCTCCTTTGTCAACATGTTATTAATAACTAGATTTTCAGGCCGCTATGTCGCCTTCAAATCCAATCCTATATTGCACGGATCAGAGCAATTGTCATAGAGTTATAGCCATTTTGTTAAAAAACTGCTCTAACACTGGTGTAGCGCCCCATAATATGTGTGCAATTTAGTTTTTTGTGTGTGACTGTTCTCATGCGTACGCACGCACACACGCACGCACGCACGCACGCACGCACGCACGCACGCACGCACGCACGCACGCACGCACGCACGCACGCACGCACGCACGCACGCACGCACACACACACACACACACACACACACACACACACACACACACACACACACACACACACACACACACACACACACACACACACACACACACACACACACACACACACATAGACACAAAGGAATGTAAAACATATTAACCTGCTGGTTGTATTTATAGCCCTACTATATACCATTGATATGTTATGTAACAACATACTGCTACAAAAATCAGTTGAATTATTAATCCAGACATTGTGCTTATCCAGTAAAGTATAGTTTGTACTGCACAAACCATAAAGATGCCATTATGAAACAGCACTATTGGACAGGTGACTCATGTTTTATTTATGAGCTACTCAATATTAAAATGCAATACACAAATATCAAGGCTCACGCTTCAGATGAAAATATACTTTCCATTTCTTCCCATATTATCAAGGGTAGGCTTATATATACATTAATGTCCATGCCCATATTTTGCAGACTTATATCCACAAACATAAAGCTTTTTACAAAGTGTGATGATATACTTTAATTATTTCAACTCACTTTACTTTCACAAAATGTATGAATATGGATATAAATAAGTAAACAGTGATTCTCTGGCAAATGCATAAACATTATATTTGAACACATATACAGTAGACAAACCTGTACCTTGACATGAACAAGTATAGCAATATTGAATGGAAAAGTATTTAAACCACTCTTTCTTTTTTATTCTTAAAATTGCTATTGCTAACGCACAAGTACAGTACTTAGTATTGATACAATCGATTATTGCATTGCAAAACGATTCGATACCGATTATTTGCATTGCAAAACGATACAATATGATACGATACAAAGTCAATGTTTACATTTTCATATACTTTGACAACCACGGAACAAAACCTATTTGGGAAACTGTTGACCCATACAATTGGTTAAAATATTCACATTTAAACAAGACACATTTTGCAATACAACTTACAATACATACAAAGTATGTGTTAACCTGTGATGTGACAATAAAAATGATTCTGATTATCAGACCAAACTGGCAGCGACCTATAGGCCTACTGTAACTGCACAAGGATTATGCATAATTCATATGACTGGATCTTCTATAGTATGTGTAAATAAATTCCTACACACACATGCACATACGCACACATGCATGCGTATACATGCATGCGCACACACGTTAGGAGCAGAGGAAGCTTATGTGGGATACAACTAATCCAGCCCAGAGTCTCTCCTCAATTCCCCTACAGTATTTTATCAATTCAAGGTTGGAGGTTGTGAGGAGAGAGCAAAGCATATTGTGTGTGTGTGTGTGTGTGTGTGTGTGTGTGTGTGTGTGTGTGTGTGTGTGTGTGTGTGTGTGTGTGCGTGCGTGCGTGCGTGCGTGCGTGCGTGCGTGCGTGCGTGCGTGCGTGCGTGCGTGCGTGCGTGTGAGACACCAATGGTAAACAGTCCCTATGTTTCAAATTCTCGTGCTTACCATTTTGTTGTGTGTGTGTGTGTGTGTGTGTGTGTGTGTGTGTGTGTGTGTGTGTGTGTGTGTGTGTGTGTGCGTGCGTGCGTGCGTGCGTGCGTGCGTGCGAGACACCAATGGTAAACAGTCCCTATGTTTCAAATTCTCGTGCTTACCATTTTTGCCCTTGTTTGTTTATCTGTGTGTGTGGGTGGGTGTCGCGTGCACATGGCTATTCTCGCAAGCTGCTACACCGATCAGCATCAAATGTTAATGTGCACACTGCCAGAGATACGTGTCAGTTCATGCTAATTTAACCGTGTAATTCCGTCTGACATACAGTATCTTTCAATGGAGAGGTGATTAAATTGAGACATTTGCCCTTTCAACAGACAGTAAACAATGGCTGAATTAATCATGCAATGGTGTAACAGTGTATAACATCATGGAATGTACTGTAACAAGGACTTAAATGGACATTGTTCATGCCTTTCTTGTCATCTTGGTGCATCAAATTGTTCCTGTTCATAAATGGTCAATTCAAGTTATGTTCAACTCAAGATATCCATCATCTGAAAAATAAAAAGGTATTGTCTTTTGAATAAACTAATTTTCCCAAGGTTTAGTGTTAAGGCTCTATGGCAGACTAATGCCACTATAAATGCTGCACATTGTCGAGAATAAGATTTCCATAGATTGGCTCAACCAATGTTGTTGGAACAATTTACAATTTAGGCATTTAGCAGACGCTCTTAATCCAGAGCGATTTACATTAAGCAAGAACAAAAAAAGCATGGGAATACATCACATATATAAAAAGCAATTATCATGAAACGTGCGTAAGCTAAGAACGTAACAGTGGAATATCTATATAATGAAACTATACATATAAACTATACATATATACTATGCTATACATATGTACTATGACGTGCTATGACTACAAATATGCTATCTAAGGGGGTAGGGTAAGTGCTATGGGCCATGATGGAGTCTGAAAAGGTGGGTTTTCAGACTACGGCGGAAGAATGGGAGTGATGCTGCAGTTCTGACTGCAACGGGAAGTGCATTCCACAGTTTTGGAGCCAGTAGGGAGAAGAGTTTGGGACGTGTGGAGCGTTGTCCCGGCGTTTTTAGTGAGGGTACTTCCAGCTTCCCTGTGTTGGCTGATCTGTGTTGCAAGATATGGGGGAGCCATACCTTTGGTTGCTTTGAATGCCAGCATCAGAGTTTTGTATTCTGTGCGGGACAGAGAGGACAATGGCCTCCATTGTAGACAGAATAGACTTTCACAGACAAGAGACAGGGGAATGTTTTTTCACCAGCTTTTGTGTCAAGGTCACCATTCTAAACATGCAAATCCTGCACAGCGTGACTTGGTTGTTGTAATGGTACGGATGCGGCACAATCAAACAAGCATGTACATTTTAGATAAGCCTCACTTGATTGTGCCACAATTTTTGTATTTTTCCAGTTTTTCATGTGTCTATGAGGTGACAGTACTTCATTAGACACCCTGGAGTCGTTTTTATGTGCAATGATGTAGTCAAAAAACAGTAATATAGTGACATCACATTATCAGCCCCTCCCCTAACCCCTCCCCCTTTATCATACAACTACAGCTGTGGGTGGGCTTCAGTTCAGGTGGATCACCATCCATCACCACCCACCAGGCAAACCAGGCATACTTAATGAACTGGTGGGCATGCCCACATAAAAACGACATTTTAACAAATACTGTACCCTTTTTTGAAAAAAATCTTCCTCCTTATATAACAATAAGGCACTCCATCTTTAAGTATTGGAGTTGGAGAGAGGGAAGGGGTGAATTAAGGTAACCTTCATTGCTGAGGCTATTGTCAGCACAGGGATGGAAACGGCATTTGGTTGTAGCACTGGCCCCATGTTTACTATGTGAAACTGGCCCCCGTCAAATCTGAATCCCCCCCCCCCCCATCTCACTGTATATGCTTTTCCCTTTTTACCTCCTTTTTGATGAATTCCTATTCTGTTCTTTGGCTATATAGAAGTGTCTATTTGTACGTCTCTAAATGTTTTGATGAATTGAACAAGCTGGTGGACCCTCTTGTAAACAAGTGTAATACTTTATTGAGTCGTCCACTCACAGTTATCAGTCTTTGTATTGAGTTGTGCTTGAAATGTACTGTAATTCTGTAAACTGTTCATGGGTGGGTGACGTGACATGCTGTCCTTTGCTGTCCTCAGTGTTAAACGCGTATAAATAAAAAATACATTTGTCAAAAACCTTCTGAATATTGCGCAGGACATTATGCTTCATGTGAACATACTCAAGATTAAAACATTTCATTCCTCATTTCTTCAGAATCTTCAACCAAACATAGCAAAACTCATATGGTGCGACTGTCCTGGCCCTGTTTCTCAAAGTAGGAACTTGAATAAAACTAAGGGGAAAAAATGCTAAAATTATTTTAAAAATTCCATAAATATAATATAGATGTCTATTTGTGAGCCTAATCTTTTCAAAGTCCAAGCATAATGTTTTCAATCATTTCTGATCAAAAAGATTTTGTCCCCCAAACCAAAATCATAGGTCCTTCTTCAGTAAGGCTGCTCAGCACTTGCATTACAATAGCATGACAGGTGTCTGTGGTGAATTATCATTTTAACATTTCCATGAAATACGATCTTGTTGGAACGCTGACCAATGCGACTCATCCGAGTGTCTGTGGGTGTGACACCTTTTTCATTAAAAAAGCTAAAGTTATTAGATTTTTTGGTCATAATTACATGTAAATCTATGTTGCTTTGTTATAGCTAGCATGTTAGCATGCTAATGTGTAGCTAGTAGCCTCAAGGTTATGTTAAGTGCAGAAAACATAATATGGTGTGACACTATATCATAATAACTGTCTGCCTGTCACGCCATATGACTTTTTTGTCACACCATATGATGCAAAGTGCAAACTGTATTTTCCTACAGATATAACAATAAATAACAAAGACCCATGTTTCTTTTGTCCATTTAAACATTTGTTTTAAACAGCTTCACCTAAAATCTGCAACTATCCACAATAAAATGTGTTTAATTTTGTTTTATTCAGTCATTGCATGTTATTCAATGTTAAAGCAATTTTCCTGTTGCTGTTTTTCCTGAGTAATTGTTTAATCAATCTGTAAAGTTCAGTACTCACTAATAGGTAGGTTAAAACACAGTTTGCTTTGAAAAATTAAGATATGATCATACAGTGTGACACTAAATCATTTGGTGTGACATTCAAAATCATACCTTTATTAATGATGAAACCATTAATGTTCATGGATTACATAGCAAATAGTATCAGGAAGAGTCACAAATATTTGTGTAATTTTAGAGAAAGTTTTGTCACAATAAATACAAAATATGTTGAAAGACCGACAACATGGGCCTCACATTGAGTGTTGATTACGAAAATAATATACAGATTTAATAATTTTTCACAAAACTATAGTGGATTACAGGTTAGTTATGATAAAGGGCTTTGATAAAGTGAGTAACTTAAGAAAGGTGTACTCCATTTTCATTTTATAAACAATTATTGTCATGTTACACCATATGATGATTTTAGGCACAAAATCTAAAAACAAAATATGTTTCCATAAAGATGAGAGTGAGTAGAACAAAAGTAAATCATTTTTATTCCTGTTATTTAAAGGTTTTTGAAAAACACTTTTTTAGGGGTGTCACGTCACTGACCCTAATACATATTTCAATCAATCAATCAAACCACAGACCTTTTTGAACTGATGCTATTATACTTGAGAAAGGTGACGATGACTTGCAGGCCTGCATTTCAATGTTTACATCCAGTATTACAAAGAACGTACCAGTGTAGCACTTGGCTGCCCCAGTTCTGCCCAAGGGTGAAATTGCCTTTTCATAATTTCCATTATACTTTGTCTTTGAAAAATGGCTTTTATATCTGCAGTAGGATAGTGGGAGTTATTTGTCTTTCTTTTGCGAGTGTCTCAACCAGAGTCTTGTTTTCAAAATGGCGCTTGTTTCAAACATTGGGTGGAGGTGCTGACTAAAGTGTGACACTGCCACATAACATAACTGGGTGATAACAAGAGAATATATTGGTTAGAATATGGTTGAATATTTTACCCCTGAAACATAGTGTAAAATGTAATATAAATGTAAATGTTTTGTTTTGTGTATAAATATGGTCATTCATTTTCTGTTGACAAGGTTTGCTCATACCTGTAGGTGGAGCTGTGGGGAAAAGCATGTTAGCAATGAGGTACCAGGAACAGCTATAAAGGTACAGGAAGGCCCCTTTTCCACCAGTTGGTTCCCAATGGGAACCGGTTCAGTTCTTTTTGGTTTTTAGTCCATGAGCCAGAGCTCCAAAATTGAAACGTTAATTATGAATGTAGTGGGCAAAACCATACCTATATATTAGATTGTTATCACCATTAAACTTCCCCAATTGAGTACTTACACGAAGACAATGATTTATTGTATTACAAATTTTACATTTTTAAATATGCAAATGAGGCATTATGTAGGAAAATATGCAAAATAATCAAAAATATGAAAAAGCTACTACTGTGGAAGGGTTATCATGTATTAATTTAGTCAAGGAACATTTCTGAGGGTTTAGCTTTGAATCCATTCAGACCTTTTGAGGAAAGAGGAACCTGCTGTAGCCTCCTGACTTAAGTTTGGGTGAGGAATATGCCTATACTTTTTTCCCTTTTTGATCGAGCAATGCATTGCCTTTTTTATTTTCTAACTGTGTGGTAGCAATTTGCAATACTAGATTTTTTTTAATGGGTTGAATCTAGAGTTGCAACACCAGCCACCTGCCATTCAACTGTATATTGTGATCCAGTCCCATGTGTACAGACAGGTTTATTTTTGTCCCCATTGATCTGTGTGAGAAGAAGCCTCTTGGTGAGGTCTGTACAGGGTTGTTGAATCAATGCTTTACAGGTCAGAATGTTCCTGTTCAGGGAGTGTGTGTGTGTGTGTGTGTGTGTGTGTGTGTGTGTGTGTGTGTGTGTGTGTGTGTGTGTGTGTGTGTGTGTGTGTGTGTGTGTGTGTGTGTGTGTGTGTGTGTGTGTGTGTGTGTGTGTCTCCAGTATACTGTACTAAGGTGGTTTTGAGGGTTGCAGCATCTGCTGTCTGCCATGCAGCCATATGTTCATAAGGTGCTTTGGACATCCAGAGGGAGCAGCATGAACTAGAAAGTACTGTTCTGAAGAAACAGTGTGGGATCACTGAGAATGTTCTTAGTGATCCCAAAAGTTAAATATCAATTCCAAGAGACGACTGACAGGCTCTTGGAATTGTAGAAGTTGGGGCATTACATTTAGTTTGACTCTGTTCCACAGATAAATATTGTGAAAATAGCAGATCAGCTATTTTCACAATTTTTGCCTCTGATGTGACAATTTGGCCAATGTTTCGCCAGTTTTTGAGGGACAATTGCCCCTCCTATGTCCAGCTTTTGGTGTGTGTAATCCAATTTTCGTCCTAACAAACATTAAATGCCATTGACAATGAATGGACAATTCAGTAAACACAAACATTGCGTAACACAAATATTGATGACGAAGGTGAGGACGCAAATTGTGATTGGCCGGAATGAGATGATGTATGATGATGTACAAATTGACAATGATAAGAGCGCCCCTCACTTAACACAAGTGTGATGTTTTCCTACATACAGCTTTTGTCCCCACGAAATGTCCGCAACACAAACATTAAATGCCATTGACAATGAAGGGAAAATTTACGTCATCTTGTCCCGACACGTCTCATATTTGCCATCGACAATGAAAGGAGAAATTAGGTCAAATGTCTGCCAAATTTGACGTAAAATCTCCGCAACACAAACATTAAATTCCATTGACAATGAAGGGAACATTTACGTCATCTTGTCCCCACACGTCTCATCGACAATGAAAGGAGAAATTAGGTCAAATGTCCGCCAAATATGATGTAAATTTGTGGCAACAGGCAACAGGCATTCTGATTGGCCAGTATGAGATGATGCATGATGATGTACGATGATAAGAGCGCCCCTCACTTAACACGGGTGTATACAGCTATATACAGCTTTTGTCCTCACACGTCTCAATATTTGCCATTGACAATGAAAGGAGAAATTAGGTGAAATTTCCACAAAATATGACGTAAAGTAAACATCAAAACATTAAACGCCATTGACAATGAAGGGAAAATGTACGTCATATGTAGACGAGCAAATCGGCCAACCAATTAGATGTCGGTGGGAAACAATAAGGGACCACCATTCTTGATGATGATGTACTATGATGTACGATGATGATGAGCGCCCTTCACTTCACACAGGTGTGATTTTTATAGTATAGTTTGTTGACTACTTTTGTTGCAGTAATGGTCTTCTTTATGTATTAAAATGGTCTTAAAAGTCACTTTACTATCTATCATCTAAGTCTAAGGACCCCCCAAAATCATGTGATGGGGACCTCCCTGGGGATCCTGACCTATAGGTTGAGAACCACTGCATTAAAGCACTGCCCTTCCAAATAATCCTCCAAATAGTTTCTACTGTCCTGGTGCAGTAATATAAGCACATACAGAGAGCTGCTCTGCCATGAGTTACGGTAATCACAGCTTGCACCGTTTCATATCTGTCCCACTGCTGTTACCCTGGCCAATGCATTAACCGTTTGGCCCGTGAAGAGAAGTAAGGGTCAAATGGTTGTCCCCTTCTCATGTCCCTGTTGGGAATGGTGTCACTGCAGTCCAGGCAGCCACAGGAGGTCATAATATGTGCTTCAGATGGCCAAAGCCTTGGATCCAATCACATAAGTCTGCCGTGTTTAAAATGGAATGAGGACTCCTTCACTGGGAATAGTTTAATCATTTACTGTGGCCTTAAACAGATCTATTTCAAGCACCCAGATGGTATTTTTATTGGGCAAATGCTTCGATAATTGAATGGAATAATTTACTCACTGTGGCCCTGTGGCAGCGTATAGCGAGCCCCTTCCGTACACTACACACAAGGTGCCTGGAAAAGACATGAAGTGGAATTATCAGGCCAAAATGGGGAAGTCATTTCAGGGAAAGAGAGGTAGTAAAAATCAAAACCATTTAAATGTCAACTTGAATAGCTGGGCTCAGACATGTGTATGTAGTCTGTGTCTGCCTATGTGCCTCGCGCCTCTCTGTCTATGTGATTTGGCTATTTTTGATGTCTATACTGCATGGTCCTTGTAGTGTGTGTGTGTGTGTGTGTGTGTGTGTGTGTGTGTGTGTGTGTGTGTGTGTGTGTGTGTGTGTGTGTGTGTGTGTGTGTGTGTGTGTGTGTGTGTGTGTGTGTGTGTGTGTGTGTGTGTGTGTGTGTGTGTGTGTGTGTGTGTGTGTGTGTGTGTGTGTGTGTGTGTGTGTGTGTGTGCGCGCGTGTGCGTGTGTGTGCGCGCGTGCGTGCGTGCGTGCGTGCATGCGTGCGTGCGTCAGATTTGGAATGCTAGGGAAATGCTCCGACTTAGTGAATTATTAATGCTCACAATCAGCTGGCTGGGATTGGTCCTGGGGAACGCTACAGGGCCATCCAATGGCAGGCTGTCCATTAATGAAGCTTCCTCTGGACATCACTGGACTGGGATCGGCTGGAGCTCTGACCTGTCAATCACCAATCATTATTATTTTTGTATTGATAAATTAACAGTAGTTGTGGGGGGGGGGGGGGTCTGTGTGTAGATGTACTTGCATGTGTGAGAGGGGGAAGGAAAAGAAAGAGAGTAGAGAGGGTGAAGGAGGGATGAGAAAAAGAGAGAAACATTATCTGTGATCAAAGGATTCTATCAGCCTGAGGCTCTCTTCTTCTCTGAGTGTCTCCCATACTGTAAGGGGCCGTTCACACCTGAGACACAGCTGTCTCCTCGGTGTGGCCTGTGTCTTCTGTGTGTCGCAGCTAGCTCGCAATTCATTTTCAATGGGAGTCACATGGTTTGATAACACAACCTTGTTGCATGGCTGTCTTCTGCCCTCTCCGTCCTCCGACAGCTGTGTCTCAGGTGTGAACGGCCCCTAACTGTTAAAACTCACTCTGCTCAAAAAGCATTTGAACTTCTCTTTCCTCTTCTGCCTGTCTGTGAAGTTGTGGAGGATGCTATAGGGGGAGATTCTGACGTTCAAATGTACATATTTTTTGTTTTGATTGTATTGCTTGCTTGTTGTATTGTGCTTTCTGCTTTGGCAATGTAAACGTATGTTTTCTCATGCCAATAAAGCCCTTTGAATTGAATTGGGAGGGCATAGTGATGCATTCGGTAGGATTTTGGCTTATTTGGGCCCCATCTTGCTGCCTACATGTAGCTAGTAGGATGCTATAGGCTACTTGGCTGCCAGTGACTGTCTGTAGTTCGTAAGTTTGCTTGTCAGTGACGCTGGTGTGTATACTGTCTACTGCAGTACACCATCTTCCATCTCTACTATCTTTGACATGTCACAACTCTTCTACTTTATATGGCTCTGGATCGACGGTGGTATTACTATTATTCGTCATTAGAAAATGTTCGGATGTTCTGATCTGATAGCCACCCCACGTCAAAACAGTTCTCAATGTTTACATCTTACTTTTTTGTATTTATTTCGAACATATTAAAACATAAATGAACAAAGGAAATAAACGAAGAACTAGATTTAAAATAATAAAACAAATACAAATACAAATAAACAAGAGATATCTATTATCCTTAGTTTATGTTCGAAAAAGGTTTAGTTAAAGTTTAGTTAAAAACTCATCGGGTCCTACCCCTTCTTTGTGTATCAGTCTTTCTGCCACAGTATTTACACACTCGCATTAAAGCGAGGTCAAAACAAAAAGCAAAGTTTTCATGAACAAAAAATAGTCAAGCATATACAAGACAGTATAGATCTACATACATTTATACACATACAAACACATATGCGTACACACTGTACCCAGCTATTCTATCCTATATATATATATATATATATATATATATATATATATATATATATATATATTATATCTGTTTTAAACATTTTTTTAAACTTATTCCATGTTTCACATTGTTTCAATTTGTCTCTTCATTTGTTCCACAGGATAACCCCTTTCACTGAAACAGTGGTATTTTGCACTGGTCCTCACTAACGGCTGATTAAACAAACATACTCCTCTCAGATTATAATGACTCTCTCTCTTCTGGAACAACCTCTGGATGTTGTTTGGTAATGATTTGTTTTGTGCTTTATACGTTATTTGGACTGTTTTAATGTCAACCAGATCTTTGAATTTTAATGCTTTTAAATTGAAGAGTTGGTTTGTTGGTTCTCTGTAGTTTTATTTACAATTTGTATTGCTCTTTTTTGGGGGATAAATATTGATTTAGTACTTGCTTTGTATGTGTTTCCCCACACTTCCACACAGTATGTTATGTATGGCAATATAAAAGAATTGTATAGCATATATAGTGAACTTTTATTTAAGAAATCTTTGACTTTATATCTATTGCTAAGTTGTTCCAGGTTATCTCCACTACAGATCAAATTTGTAAATATTGTTTATTAGTTTTGAAACCTCACACATATCATTTACATACAAGAGGAAGAGCAATGGACCCAACACGGAACCCTGAGGAACCCCACATTTAACATTCAATAATTGAGATTTATAGTTATTTGTACATACTGTACTGTTCTGTTTTGCAAATAACTACTTACCCAGGTGAGGGCTAACCCTCTAATTCCATATTTTTCTAATTTATACAATAAGTCATAATGTACCGTATCAAATGCTTTACTAAGATATAGAAGTACTCCTATTGCATACTCTTTATTTTCTAGTGCCGCAGTTACTGTCTCAACAAATTCCATTAGTGCATGAGATGTTGTCCTATTTGCCCTAAAACCATATTGTTCACATAATAGCCTACTTTGTGTTTGGTAATGAACTCTTCTAGCCTCTTATAATACACTTTCTCCAACATTTTGGAAAACTGTGGGAGGCGGGAAACTGGTCTGTAGTTTGTGAGTTCGTGTTTGTCTCCAGTCTTAAATATCGGCACTATTTTCTTGTTAGGGAATATTCCTTTTTTTAATGATTTATTACAAATGTATGTTAGGTTTCACCACATATTCGATAATGCTTTTAACTAATGCCATAACAATTCCGTTATTGTCTATAGTCCTAGGCCTTACACATAGACACCTTTATGGTTTGGCTCTCCACAATATTTGTATTGCCAGTCTTAGGGATCTTCTTAGCCAAACCAGGAACGACCTTAACAAAAGGTTGGTCCTGGTACTGTCACAGTGGGTCAAAGGGTAGGACCCAAATGCAGGAATGTTCAAATTAAATTATTTATTAAAGCAAAATGCAGTCAAGCTACAAACAAAACAAATGAGTAGTAGCTGCATGCAGAAATCAGGAAAAGTAAACCGAAAGCTCAAAACAAGCAGACCTTTCGAAATACAAATAAGCAGTAGTCCAAAATGCAGCCTTTCAGAACAGCAAAAACAGAGAACCAGGAACTCAGGTACAACACAGGGAACAAGGAAGTATGTTCTGACAGTGGGAGTGACAGTGGGAGTGGAAAGAGTCCAGTCTTATAGGGAGCAGGGTAATTGCCGAAGTGTTCACAGGTGTGGAAGGGGCATGGCACTGTTGGGCTGAAGAGAGAGTGGGAACAGGTGTGTGACAATAACTGAGTAGGAATGGAGAGTGGGAGTGGCTGACGTGGAAATGTGGACATATCCTTATGGAACCAGGGAGATGGGGGAAAACACCACGAGAGTGACGAGTGATCAGTCAAACATGTGTTCTGACCATTATTATTTTGATTACACTGTCATGCTTGTTTGAGGACAGGTAGAGAGCAGAGCATATGTGTTTGGGAATGTTTCTGAAGGTTATGTTATTTTGTCAGCTGACACCAAGAAACCATACAACGTGTATTTAATGATTTGATATCTCGGACAGTCAACACACTGCAAGGCTACAATGGAAGCATAATTCTGACGGCCCGCGGTGGAATGGACAAGTTAGAGTATAAAAACGGACAGGGCAGACCCATTACTGTTGTGGATCAAGGTTATTTTGTCATCTGACACCCAAACCATACAGTGAGGCTGGAAAATGTAGCCAGCGCCCAGCAGCCTACTACTATTAGCCTACTAGCCCAGGAAAATTCCAACCAGAATAACCCGTTCTGAGTGAAACTCCTCCCTATAAACTGGCCCTATACATCTTACATCATATGGAAGGAAGGAAGGAAGGAAGGAAGGAAGGAAGGAAGGAAGGAAGGATGGAAGGAAGGAAGGAAGGAAGGAAGGAAGGAAGGAAGGAAGGAAGGAAAGAAGGAAGGAAGGAAGGAAGGAGAAAGATCAGATATCAAATGTATACACAAAATGCATAATACTTAGAATGGTTAAATAGCGTTTGGAGGCAGAACAAAATTCACTGCTTCTCGTATATTCACTGGGGGAGGGAAGCTCACGTCCAATGATGTGCTGAGCCGTCTGCACCATCCTCGGTAAGGCTTTGCATTTGAGGCGGTGTAGTTCCCATACCAGGTGGTGATGTAGATTGACAGGATGCTCCCGATGGTGCTGTTGTAGAACAACCTGAGGATTCCGAAGCCCACTCTGAATTACTTCAGGTGAGATAGTCAGTACAGGCACTGCTCGGCGCTTTTCACCATGTGTGTGGTGTGCATGTTCCATTTGAGGTCCTCATCACTGTGTATATATATATTTTTTTGCTAAAGATGTTGATGTCATTGGATTCATGAAAGTTGCGATATAAATTAAAGCTGCTATTATTATTGAGGGGCACTAGCCCCTCCAATGCATGGCTTTCCGAAGTGATGTCATGTGGCAGCCAAAAGTCTATAGACTTTTAATGTTTGTTTAGAGCCTTTAAAAAAAAAACCAGCCAAGTCTATGCTTAATGTTTGTTTACTGCAGTTATGATATAAATTGTTTGCCAGTCAAGTCTATGGACTTTAATGTTTGTTTAGTGCAGTAAATGACAACGTAAGACGTCATCTGCTGATATAAATACTGCTCTCGCTGCGCCCCTCACTTCACACAAGTGTGTTTTTGAGGGGTGCTAGCCCCTCCTAGAGGTTTAATGTTTGTCTTGTTTAGACAAACATTAAAAACGCCATTGACAATGGACAGAGCTTAATGTTTGTTTTGTCACTAACACAAACATATGGCCCTCATTTATCAACCGTGCGTACGCCAAAATATGGGTGTACGCCGAAATTACCGCAATGTTCGGCATTTACGATTTGCGCCAAAGCATGAATTTGAACTTGAGCCAGGACAAAAATCACGTCTGGTCGGGAGCTGTCGTACGCTTTGTCCTCACCTGTTTTTCTGTCGTAGAACAGCGGAGCAGCATTGTCTGAACTGCTGACACGCTGTCACAGGCATCTAAACATATGTTTTCACTCCTAAAATGTTAATATAAAACTGTATGTATATACATGTAAAAAAAAGAAAAAGAAAAAGAGAGATTTCCAACTTTACAAGTAATTAAAATCGCGCAATTAAACAATTAACAATATAACATGTTTACAATGTATTAGTTTGTGCTTAATCAAACAGTGCTTTACTGGCCTTGTTATGCGAGCGCACTTGTGAGATGATTTGGGAGCGCATCGCATGCGGCATGAGCGTGACATCAGATGCCTATAGAATCACTGTGATATTATAAAAAAGGCACATGGATGGACTGCACGCCTTTATTTCCAAGTGACAATGACAATCATACAGCTTGCCTATTTGCAATTGTAGCAGGCTATATGCGTAAGGGGCTTAATCTTTCACCATTTAAATAAGCGCTTTGACAGTTCAGATAAAAGCGAGATCATTTTCGGGGGTCGGGAGGACGGGGCCGCGGCGTGCGTCGCCAGCCCAGCACATACCAGCACACATGCAAACCTTCATCCATATGTTTATGATTCGTTCATCAATGATCAAATAACTCCATAAACGTTGATTATTACTGCCTTGATGACATGGTAGCCTATCTCTCATGCAGGCATCACTCACCCACAGGACTTATCACAGCAGTGCGCAGTCTCACTGATCGCCTTCGCCGTGCACTGCGCACGAATGGGTAAAATTATTATAGGCCTACAAACGTATTCCATTCATGGCGATGCGATGCGTCATGTAGCCTTGAGGTGCGTGGACATGACAGAAAGGCAAGCGAGGTGAGAGGGAAACAGACAGGGTAGGAGGCCTACAGCTTTATTTAATTCATGCAGGTGTTCATTCTTTATTTATTTAAGATACAACACACCAGTTAGTTGGGCTTGCAAGTTGTGTGTGTGTGTGTGTGTGTGTGTGTGTGTGTGTGTGTGTGTGTGTGTGTGTGTGTATGAGAGAGGGGGGTGAGGCGGGCAGCAAGTTTTTCCTGTATCCATGGTTTCCAGGTCGTATTGCAGTTGTTCATGTCGCAAAAACGAGGGCGAGGCTTGATTTCACAGGGCGTGCCAGATTGATTTCAGCCGTCACATTTATTACTGCTAGGAATGAAATTAGGAAGGATCAGCTGTCTGCGATCACTTTGTAAATGCCGACCCGATGTGGGTGTACTACGAAACCTACACTCGAATTTGGGGCAGATTTTACACTCAATTGATAAATGAGGACCTAAATGCCATTAACAATGAACGGAGTTTAATGTTTGTTTTGTCTGTCACTGAGCAAATCGGCATATGCTGTTATGTTGTGATATCGCAATGATGTAAGATAAGAGTTGGTAACTCACACGACAATACTCGACAACCAAACAAGTGACCATGTATAGTCTAGGCCCTCATTTATCAACCGTGCGTACGCCAAAATATGGGTGTACGCCGAAATTACCGCAATTTTCGGCATTTACGATTTGCGCCAAAGATTGAAAATTATCTTGTGCCAAGACAAAAATCACGTCTGGTCGGGAGCTGTCGTACGCTTTGTCCTCACCTGTTTTTCTGTCGTTGAACAGCGGAGCAGCATTGTTTGACCAGCTGAGAGGCTGTCACAGGCATCGAAACATATGTATTCACTCCTAAAATGTTTATATAAAACTGTATAGGTATGTATATGGGCTAAATGTAAAAAAGAAAAAAAAAGTAAAGGAATACATCAATTAGTCATATGAAATTAGTAGGAGATTTCCAACTTTACAAGCAAGCAATTAAAATCGCGCATTTAAAAACAATGTTGCAAGTTAGATGCGTAAGCCATTTAAACAGTGTTTTGCATGATGAGCGCATACATATGAGGATTTGGGCTGTCTGTGCTGAAATATTTCCATGACGGGACGTTGGAGAGTATAGTGCAGCAGTGCTGCAGCGCGGAGAGTCCCAACATGGGTAGCCTACTGTAGCCTAATCTACAGCAGGCCGATGTCTTTCTGGAGTTACAGTATGTGCAATCTCCTCCTCGTTTAATAAACCCGACGCGTCGCTCGAATGCCAAATGTGCCGTGCCAGCGCAAGTGGGAACGCATCGGAGATAGTATAGGCTAAGCCAGCCTGCAGCCCACCACCACCACCACCACTGTCCAGTGCCACATGAGGCTACGGTTTTGGCTGCAATATTCATATAATTGACAGCGAGGCAATTTAAATAGACTGTTGGACGTGCATGGTCAATTGGTCACGGTGTCACGGACGGACCAGAGAGACAGACAGGACAGGAGATGCACCTTGCAAAACAGCAGCGTGTGTGCGCGCCTATTTGTTATATAATTCATGGTTCACAGGTTCAGGTTTTCGTTCACTAATATATCTTGTAAATGAATAAAGACTTTAATAATTTAATATACAACTAACAACACAGTGACCGTTGCTTGCAAATTGCGATATGTGCGTGCGTGCGTGCGGGGGGGTGAGGCGGGCAGCAAGGGAAGCGAAGCGAGAGGAGAAACAGACAGGGTAGTCCTACAGCTTTATTTAATTCATGCAGGTTTATTTATTTAAGATACAACAAGTTGCGTGTGCGTGCGTGCGTGCGTCTGTGTGTGTGTATGGGAGGGGGCAGCAAGGCAACTTAGGCAAGCGAGTGAAACTTTTTTTCCCCTGTAACCATGGTTTCCAGGTCGTATTGCAGTTGTTCATGTCGCAAAACCGAGGGCGCGGCTAGATTTTATAGGGCGTGCCAGATTGATTTCAGCCGTCACATTTATTACTGCTAGGAATGAAATTAGGAAGGATCAGCTATCTGCGATCACTTTATAAATGCCGACCCGACGTGGGTGTACTACGAATCCTACACTCGAATTTGGGGCAGAATTTACACTTAGGTTTAGGTTTATTTATTTAGCATGTAGTACAAAAGATAGACAATACAAAAAACAAAAATACAATGCAAGGAAAGGAAGAAGCCAGCTGGCTTATTTGGAATCCTTTCCTGTATGAGGTCAATTGATTTAAAACAGATTAAAAGTTCAATTAAGAACAATACAAAAGTCTAAGAGGTTTGGCAAAGGGGGGCAGATGTGCAATAAAGAAATAAAAAACAACAGACTGCACAAAAAAGGGAAATAAACAAAACAAACAACAAACATACAAAAGAAAATATAACACATAAAAGTAAATCATGTAATCTACAGAGAGGAAGACATAAGATATTTCTTTAGATGTTTTTTGAATATTGACAGGGA
Organism: Electrona antarctica; assembly: GCF_951216825.1. NCBI lineage: Eukaryota > Metazoa > Chordata > Actinopteri > Myctophiformes > Myctophidae > Electrona > Electrona antarctica. The sequence continues at coordinate 29,756,233 of NC_136807.1, forward strand.
TAATGAGGATTTAAGTGAAGCATCTAGGGAATTCCAAAGATGAGGGCCTCTAAATTTGATGAAAGATTGATGTTTTGAAGTACGACAAAAAGGTAATTCAAAATCATCTCTTTGCCTTGTGGGGTAGGAGTGAATGTCAGAAGTAACACGGAAAAAATTGTGAAAAGAAGAGGGAATGTCTTGTATGCATTTTTTGAATTTAAACATAAATAAACAGGTCTGAAAAACGTTTACTTTGTCAATGGGTAATAGTGAATATTTGATAAAGAGCGGGGCAGACGGCTCATACCGATTTGAATGTGAAATCATTCTCAGAAACCTTTTTTGAATGATCAGTAATTTAGAGAGATGTGTTGAATATGTAGCAGCCCAGACAATATTACAGTAATTAATATGAGGGAAAATTAAGCTATAATAGAGTGTTAAGTGACATGAAGGAAGAACAAAAGGGCAGATTTTTCTCAATATACCAAGCATCTTCATAGACTTCATACATACAGAATCAATATGTTGTTTCCAGTTTAAATGTTCGTCTATAATGACACCCAAGAATTTAGTATGTGGAACCTGGTAAATTTCAGAGCCATTGATTACAATTTTAGGTTTTTCTTTGGGAAATGTTTTGTTAATATTGCTAAAAATCATGAAGTTGCATTTTTTTATATTGAGAGTAAGCTTATTCAATTGAAACCATTTGAAAACATCCAACAATTCATCATTAACATATTTAACGAGAGTATTTAAATCCCTGTGTGAGGCAATGAGATTGGTATCATCTGCAAATAAAATAGGAAGAAACTTATTGCAGTTCATGGTTAAATCATTAATATAAATCAAAAATAATAAAGGACCAAGTATGGAGCCCTGTGGCACCCCGACTGAGATTTTCAACTCAATTGATAAATGAGGGCCTTAATAGTGCACTTAACAGCGTATCCTGTATTACTTGAGTCTTGTATTATTTGAAAGCAATACTGCACTTTATGCACAAGTTACTTTAGTTACAAATCAGTTTCGCCCTTAAAAGACAATGCTAAATCGTGCTCGCAACCTTGTGTGCCAAAACGAGAAGTCTCAGGTATTATTAATGTAATTTAATCCAGAATTTATAGTATTTTATTTTCCGTTCGTTAGCTGTTTTTAGCATCCATCGCTAGCCTCCGGGGGCTCCCATGGTGTGATGTCATCGAATATCCAAAATCTCCTTGTGCATGCGCATGGCCGCACGCACGCGACCCAAAGTATTTTCAGGGCTCAGAGTGAGATATAGGACGGTGTTTAGAGCTTAATATTACTTTAATACAACCTCGCGAGTACAAAACCATTGTTTACACTGAGAGAACACAGCACAGACTCAAGCTATGACTCGCACAAACACTTCCGGTTCAACGAAAGAGTTTGTGTCAGGGTTCTGGCACCTGTACCGAGTTTACCCACCAGATCTAATAAACAAATAAAGTAAGCGTTAGTCTGACGTCACACAGGGTCAGTCTTAACCGGCCATGTAGTCGGACTAACGGAATGTCAGACTAATGCACGTCAGACTAACAATTTACCCAATTCACACTACATACATGATACACATGTCATACATCATACCGGTAGTTCATACATCATACAGTATGTCATACATCATACCGGTAGTTCATACATCATACAGTATGTCATACATCATACCGGTAGTTCATACATCATACAGTATGTCATACATCATGTCTGCTGCATGGAAAAATACTCCTCCATGTTGGTGGTTCCAGCTGCACCACACTGCCAGTGATATTTGTGATAGTTCTTCCAGCAATGAAACAGAATGGAATATGATGATGTGTGGATTCTGTGGAAGACAGAAACTGTCAAGGAGGTCTGGGTCAGCTAAAACCAAGCGGGTGTGACTGACAGCTCACACTGCCGATGCACATGAGAGTAAGAATTGTATAACATTTATTTTGTCTTGTCCGTCCACTTTGATGACTGGAGGACAGTGCAGGAACAGCATAGAGATGGAGGCTGTGAATCTGAACTCATAAATACATTCCCCTATAGCAACACCCTGATATTATTCATGTCGACATTTCTAAGCAGGGACTCTGAAGCTCATGAAACCTACAGCACCAGCGAGATCTGCATGAGTCACCTAACCGCAATACATAAACAATAACACAATTATTGTGCATTCCCCTGACAACCTGAACTCTCGTCCCATTGCGGGTTTCAGAGCCTGTGGGACCCGGCTCTCCACAGTATTCAGCTTCCCTCTTTAGGCCTGGCTTTGTACTGTTTGGAATGTCACGAGGCCCCATGGTATTGCTGTGGCACTGAGCTTATCCAGCTGTCTCCATCAAAGATGGCAAATCAAGCAACCGTGTCCTGTCTCGCTCAGAGCCCAGAAAGTTCCCCCAAGGGTCATTGTTCCGGAACTGTTGACAAGGCTCTGAATCATCGCCTCCTGTGTCATCCCTGCATGACACCACAGGACGTCAGGGCCAGCGGGAGGAAACCCTGCTGACCGCACAGCACTGGAATGGACCGGACTCATGCCCTGCTCCATCCAGTTTTCCAAGGATACGTCGATGCTGTGTTTTCTCAGTCTCAGGTATTTCTGTGTCTTGAGGGACTGTGGATAAGACTTTGAGCATAAGATAAAGAAAATCCGAGGGCACAAAAACTGTAACTGTATACTCAGTAGGCCTAATACTCATTTATATGTTTCATATCATCGCAAGGCAAACAAGATGACTGGGTCCCTAAGAATATGCTTTAATTGTGAGGACAAAAAGCAATGCATCCTGTCAACACTTTTACTGCCATTAGACCAACCAGGCTGTCTGGCTGTTTACTGCTCTGTGTGGGCTTGAGTTTATTTAAAAAAATTTTGAATAATATGAGAGGACATAATGCACTACCCTGCAGTGTACACAGTACAGCGGCAGGCCTCTATGGGGGTTTGGCAGATAGGCTGTTTGCACAGAATTAAAGTTTCCCCTTGCTTCCCACTTCTGCAACTTCTGCTGACAGATTTTGAAGTGCCATCTCTCCATGTATCCGTGGTGGCTATTTAGTGGATACAACATGTGATGAAAAGTGGTCCATCTGTCCTTCCAACACTTGGGTCTCAAACAAGTTATTTTGGAAACGGCTTGCTGGTTTTCCATGCAATTTGCTGAGCAACCATACTTATTTTGGTAACTCCATGGCCTTTCCTTTAGTGTCACCCAATAGGCCAAATTTCTCACTTTCATTTCAAGATATCTAAGAATCTAATCTAATGGGTGGATTGTCCTGAAACATTGATGACTCTAGTGACACCTGTATGGTCATCTTACAATAAATGCACCACATCTCTCTATGTGTGTACATGTGTGCATCTGTAATCCACGTAACTTTAACCGTTCGCCGAAATGTTACACAGAGTGCAGTGCCCAGCCTTGAGTCGGTTGGATATACAAGGTTGTCCAGAACCACCAGAAAAGGCTCTGGTCAGGCTCTGCTAGTGGACCTAATGAGCCTAAGTCCCCTCACATGTGCAATTTCCAGCCTCTGCCTGAGCCAATTGATTGCCAAGACAAAACCAGCCTACATCTGCAGATCGATTCCCCACACCTGCCATTTCATTACTTAGTCAGTCCACTTTTCACAGTCAATTTGCACTCTTCACACATTCTCCACAGATGTTTACCACTGCACGAGAACTGTCCACTGCACGAGGAATGTCAGAACAGGTCAGCTCCATATATGGAGATCTAAGGGTTTGAGGTCAGATGTAGAGTTGCTCGCCGGCTCCGTATATACATATCTAGGTGATGATCCAGTCTTCTCCATGTATGGCTATCCAGGGTTTGATGAGGTCAGTGTCATGATCTTCATATATGGAAACGGCCATATATGGAGCGTGTCACAAGGCGTGATCGACTGCTGGCCATATATGGTGTTGTGATGTCACGAGACATGATGGACTGACAACCATATATCGAGGTGTGACGTAGCGATGGACGGGTTTTTCAGGTTTGCATAGTAATCGATCTACAGTTGGAAACATTGAGTGACTGGAGTTTCTTCCAGCGGTGAAATGTCCCTTTAATTAATGTGAAACACTTCTGTCTTGTCATGCTGTGCCTAGTATAAGGTCACCTCACTTTTCAGAGGCAGAACCAGCCTTTTGGGTTTACGGTGTTAGCAGCAGCACTGTTTATTTTTCTCTGGCTGTTGGAGACCTAGTGGGGATACATTTGTCTGGACGCATGCACGCATGCAGAGTAAACTCCTTTGTTAATTTTACTTAGAGTGTAAACATTTAATCCAAAATGGACCATCCATTTGGTTCAAAACAACAGGATTTCACACACACACACACACACACACACACACACACACACACACACACACACACACACACACACACACACACACACACACACACACACACACACACATAAGCCAGTCTGTCTTTCATAATATGTATTAATTTGCTTTGCTTTTGTGTGCATGTGTATACTGTATGTTTATGTACTTCTGTGGTTTGGCTGGGATTATAGGAGTTTGGAGACAGCGATCACATGGGTTTCAATGTTTAATTAACCGGGTATATTCTGACCTGGCAGAGCTCACTGGCTCCGTGTGGTAGTGAAGGCTTCAGTCCAGCAGGGGGTGTCAAAACAATCACAGAATCCCTGCCATCCCTGCTACACAGGAGCCACTCGTTTCACAGAGCGTTAACTAGCTGTGTTGTTTTTTTGTTCACATGGAAAATGTGCTGGACCCGGTCTGTGTTAAATACTATTGATTGATTGAATGTGATTGTATGTGTTACAATGACAGAAAATATGTAGCTTACAGAAGATATTTTTCAGTTCCAATGATATTTTTTCCTTTTTAATTTGATTTAGGCAACGCATATCTGCTGTATATTCTAGCAGATAAGTGTTTTGCACAGTACATTGTTAGAGACAGAGAATAGAAAATAATGAATACACAAACTTAACCTTCCCATCCTTGTATACAGATCTGTAATCATTATTTCCCATTACATACTATAAGGAGAAGCATCAATCAGGTCACTTGTGCTTTTGGACATGAAAAGTGAGAGTGTTCTTAGAACCTAGGTAAGATGACTCCAGAGTGGTTCCTTGGTGAAACTAGCCATTAATCAAGAAGGCACACTCTATTATGCATTTAGCCTTATGGGCTATATCTTGCGCCACCCCTTAACCCTTATCCCTAAACTAATTTGCCATTTTTTACTATTTTAAAAAACCTTTTAAAATAGTTCAAATAGCCGATCTACAAGCTCACAATGTCTCGATGTAGATCGGCTAGAACTATTTAAAAATGTTTTTCAAAATAGTAAAAAATGGCAAAATACGTTTAGGGATAAGGGATAAGTGTGGCGCAAGATGGAGCCCTATGTCCGCTCAGCACATTTATTACATACTGCCCTGTGTTATTGTAAAGGATCTTGCGATGATGTCACAGGGCTCGTCCTTTGCGTCACACACTCACAGCTGCAGAATGGCCTTAATCCATATGTCTTGAGTGTGCAGCTGCAGGAGTCAGGCGCGTGTGTGTGTGTGTGTGTGTGTGTGTGTGTGTGTGTGTGTGTGTGTGTGTGTGTGTGTGTGTGTGTGTGTGTGTGTGTGTGCGTGCGTGCGTGCGTGCGTGCGTGCGTGCGTGCGTGCGTGCGTGCGTGCGTGCGTGCGTGCGTGCGTGCGTGCGTGCGTGTGTGTGTGTGTGTGGTGGTTGATTTATAGTTGGTAATGGTGTTACTGGAGAGAGGCAGGAAGCTACATTGGAAAGGCTTTAATAATATCATTGTTTAACCCAGAACAGTCAGGCGGGGGCAGGAGTAATGACAAGACACATGCGCGCACATGTGCAATTGTTCATACACACGCACGCACGCACGCACGCACGCACACACGCACGCACGCACGCACGCACGCACGCACGCACGCACGCACGCACGCACGCACGCACGCACGCACACACACACACACACACACACACACACACACACACACACACATCCCTACACATCAGCCACAGGGGGAGTAATGGGGAGGACAGAATTAGGACTATGGCCATGGAGGGGGGAGAGAGAGAGAGAGCGATGCATTAATGGTTGTGACATTGGTCAGTTCTTATTTATTCTCTGGATTTAAATATGGTTTGCAAAATGCGTTAATTTAACCATAAGTAACCTTCAACACTAGGAGCGTGATGAATAAATTATTACGTTTGAACATTTGACATAAATTATGAATTTGGTGCTGGGGACAAAGGCTATGGTAATGCCTCATTCATGTTTAATTTGTGTGAAAAATGTTTCAGAAACGTAAATTATGTCACTTTATTACTGAGTAATATTTACGTTTTGTGTGGATGCACTTATATCTCATGAGCTATGCCAGGGGTTCTCAACCTTTGCTGGGGACCCCCGTTAATGCTTTTGCCATGTCTCGTGACCCCCACCCTGCCCCCCTCCCCACCACCATTACAAACTGACTGCAAAAATAACCTTAATAATAGAGAAAATATATCATAAATGAATACTAAAACCAGATATAATCATTAAGGAATGTTTATGCATGCACCACGTACTATGTAAACTCTTAATTTCCATTTCCCAGCCATTCAGTTGCAAAAAATAAAATAATAAATAATTTTGGGGACCCCCCAAAATAATTTGGCGACCCCCCCGAGGGGTCGCGACCCACGGGTTGATAACCCCTGAGCTATGCCACGAACAGCAGTTTAAACGAATGCAAATGAATCACACTAAATAAACGCTACCAATAGTAAGTATGTCATCTTTGTTCACTCAAGGGCCAATTATTTTACAGCAATAGTGGTTCATGGAGAGGTGCGATCATTACAAATCTGAACCTTTGATGGAATGAATGGGAGCTGTATGTGTGGATAAGTGTATGAACAGCATTTTTGAATGGCGTGCGTTCGTGCGTGTACTTCAAAAAATTCAAATTCAAATTCTGTTTCCACCTGGTTGGACAACATCCATTGTTGTTGCATGAAGTGGATGGTTTGATATCTGGCATGCGGTGATGAAGTGTGTCACTGTGTTGGGAGTGTGTATTCTACAGCCATGAGAGTACATAGTGATCTGCTGAGCTGGGCTCCGGCCAGATTCCCACAGATAAACAGTGCCAGTCCATGTAACCTCATCTTATGTGTCCCTGCATCCCAATACTGATTCTATTACTAGTAATGAGAGCCAGAGAGGGCCGTCTCGCCTCACTGAGCCCACTCCACTGACCTTGGACTTTGGGCTACTTGGGGCAGCCCTCGATTTGTGCGTGTGTTTGTGTAGAGGGCTTCAAGCAGAAAGGATGAATTTGTGAATTTTAATTTGAATGCATTAATGTGGTGTCCTCGGATATCAATACCATTACCTGTTGTGCACAGCAGACAAACTACAACACCAGATCATAACTGCATCATCATCATCGTCGTCGTCGTCGTCGTCGTCGTCGTCGCCGTCGTCGTCATCGTCAACACATACAGTACATTGACTACAACATAACTATATGACACCTACTGTAACTATATGATCATCATCAATAGGCCTACAACACATACTGTACGTAGCCTACAACATAATTACATACTGTAATGGTAATCATAAATGTAATACCACATCATGACTGCTCTGGTGAATCATACTCTGTAGTACACTCACCTTGTGTATTAGCATCGTGCTCACTGATGCTCAACTCTTGTAATGTAACTAACTCATCAGCCACAGCAAATTGAAATTAACATGCAAAGCCATGCACGGACATACGTATACTCCATACTGGGATTCCAACTCTGTCAGTAGACAAGCCAAGTTATCCTAGACTCTAACAGGGAGGAGGGAAGGTCTTTGGGGTCATCCTGGGATTTGGGCTCAGGTAGGGCTCAATAGGTACGGCTGCACCTGCAGTGTACCCCACTTGTTTTTTTTAGCTATGCTAAAACATTTGTCTTGTTATTGCATTGCACATGAGTAATTTGTTGGGGACTCTGTCTACAGGCTGAAGAGTATCGGTCAGTAGAGATTCTCAGTGATGCTAATCTAATTTGAATCACTGTCTGATCTAACTTCCCTCACTCCAAAGCTTTTCTATCATACGCATTACGCATAGCATGTTCCAGCAGCAGTGTGCTGCCCACGGCAGGATTAAAACACAGTTCTTCTGCCAGCAGAGCTGTGTGAGAGGGCTTTGCATTCAGAATGAAGCAAATTGATTTGAGCTGTATTTTTCCTCCAGGATGATGTAATGAATCCTAAATTCTGTGTTCAGGTGCATCAATGTGACCCTGGGTGATGGGTCTCTCCCACCTTCATCTGTAAGGCCTTAGGCCTTTCAGCGCATTTCTTATTTTTTTCTTAGAATCTAGCGAGCAAAATCCTATTTAACTTTAGTGTTATCTAGTGTCTACTCTAGAGTGTCGAAAACTCAAAATGGACCCATAATGATCCATTAACACTGACAATGTTTAAAGTGGATGATATGGACTTCCTGCTAGTCTGCTGTTCTGTTCCTGTGTACGTATCATGAAATGCATACATTGATGGGCTATATCGAGTACATCACATAGTAAAATGTGGTAAAGGGACATAATTTCTCAGCAAAATGTGGAAATAAAAAAAATAAAAAAAAATAAAAACATACAATGCCCAGCAGGTATAGACCTCGAACCTGTATCATGATATGTTGTTGTATGTCATTTTTCTGAGTTATTCTGTCACATTTTGGACACATTTGGTCTCTCATAGCTATCTAATGTCCCTCTTGCAATGCAATTGTGCAAATCCATCATCTCTTAGTCTTCCCACCATCTGTTTGAATAATTACATGGTATACATATTTCTGTCTCCACCAGGCCGAAGGCATGGGGAGAGAGTATGTTACACTTACAGATTTTGTCCAAACATCACGCAAATTGGTACACAGTCTCTATGGCCATTCAACGAAACAGGTCTTTCACATTTTTCAGATTCCATCCTGATTGGCTAAGATGGGCTTTTAAAGTATGCAGGAGTGCTCCGTTTCAAACAAAATGCCGCAAATCATGAACACATTGTGTGATTTCTGTGAAATTTTGCATGCACATTCCCACTAGGCCGAGGAAGAAATGCCACTTTCAACTCAGCCTCGCGCCACCAGGAGGCCGACATATGTAAAACACATTTTCTTCCTTCCAGATTTTATCCGAATTTCACACAAATCGGTACACATGATCTCCATAGTCATGTGATCAAGATGGGTTTGTTTCATTTCTCATATTCCATCCTGATTGGCTAAGATTGGCTTCCAAAGTTTTCAGGAGTAGCCCGTTTTGTACAAAATGCCGCAACTCATCAACGCAGTGTCCGATTGCGGTGAAACTGTGTAAGTAGTATAAGAGGGAAGTGGTAACATATTCTTTTGTTCTATATATCTTTTGTTCTATTGTGTGTAATTATTAGACATACAGTAATGGACATAATTTCTATAGATTTCTATACATGCTTTGTGTGCTGTTGTCTATAGTATGTACAATAGATTCTATTCATCCTCATGTGTAAACAAGAATCTTTAGAAAAAGGGTGTTCTTTTGTGTTATAGCTTTTGTGGTTTTTGTTCACTGTTTGTGCATGTTTTTGGTGTACACTTTCTGTTAATGTGTGACCCTCTCCTGCAGAGAGTGGGATGCTAGAACCGTCTCATGCCTTTTTGACTCTATTGACAAAAGGCACTCATTAGGAAATAAATTGAATTGTAATGTCTGTCTGGCTGAGTGAGTGTGTGCGTTAGTGAGTGATCCTTTGGAAAGAGGGGCTTTCTTTTGTGTTATTATTGTGTACACTTTCTGTTAAAGTGTAACCATGTCATGCCTTTTTTGTCTCTATTGACAAAAGCCACTCAATTGGACTTGTGACGACTCAAAGCCATTGAATTGTAATGTCTGTCTGTCTGGCTGAGTGAGTGTGCGTGCGTGCGTGCGTGCGTGCACACGCGCGTGTGTGTGGGTGAGAGCTGTAAAGGAGCCATAAGCCTTTGGAAGTAGGGTCTTTCTTTTGTGTTATTAGCAATAATAACCTTTTTGTGTTATTATTGTTCAGTGGTTTGTACAGGTTTTTGTGTTCACTTTCTGTTACACTTGCCTTTTTGTCTCTATTGACAAAAAAGCCACTCATTTGGTCTTGTGACGACGCAAAGCCATTTAATTGTAATGGATAGGTCTGTCTGGCTGAGTGAGTGTGCGTGCGTGCGTGCATTAATTGTAAGGGCTCAGTCTGTCAGCCTGTGTCTCACTCATAAAACCTGTGTGTGTGTGTGTGTGTGTGTGTGTGTGTGTGTGTGTGTGTGTGTGTGTGTGTGTGTGTGTGTGTGTGTGTGTGTGTGTGTGTGTGTGTGTGTGTGAGAGATGTAAAGGCCAATCTATAGAAAAAGGGGGGCTTTCATTGTAATTCATGAACAAAAGCCTTTTGTTATGGATAGGTGACTGCTTAGAACTAATGGACTAATTACTTAATTAGATCTCTCTCTCTCTCTGTGTGTGTGAGCGTGCGTGCATGCATGTTTTAGGGTGGTTGGTTTATCCAGTAACTAGAAAGTTATATAATATTATATATTTATTCCATGGTTGTGCAACAGTGTTAAAACGGTGTTCACCCCATAACTCTGAGACATCCTGTGACATAACAGCTGTAACTAAAGTACTAAAAGTAAAACATTTCGTAAAATACATATAGGGCATGCATGTTTAAAAGTATAATTGACATGATTATGGGCATGTCTTTTAGACCACTAGATTTAGTTAAACAGAACTGTCAAACATTCATGTTTGTACAGACTGCAAATAATTCCAGTAACTGATGGTCATTTACACATTTTAACCAAATACATGCGTACATGCGTACATACATTTACACATTTTAACCAAATACATGCGTAGATGCGTACATTCATTTACCCATTTTAACCAAATACATGCGTACGTACGTACGTACATACATACGTGCATACGTACATACATACATGCATACATGCATACATGTGTATGCTATTATTATTGTCTTTTTGCTTGATTTTATATGACTGGACATGACTATATTCTATACCAAGCACCAACATGATGTTTGTTACATTTATTCAGTACATAAGTCTAACCATTTATCACTGATACCATTTTTCCTTGTGTTTTTAAAGTTACTAAAGTATGTAGAAGTATGAAGAAAATGTGTTAGACACACTTTTAAAAATTATGCGAAAGTAACAGATCTACAATATCCCAATGCATCACAATTCACTGCCATTGTTTTATAGAATGCAATGGCAAATTATATTGAATACACACCATACAATTGCAACGCCTAGGTCATTCTGCATTATGCTGTATTCTACAGCAATAAGCATGAGCAGAGACCGTTTTTGTTTTCTCTAGTTCTCTAGTTTCTCAGCGACTTGCAAAAGTCACTGAGTCAAGTTTTTAAAACTGTAGTGTTTATGATAAGTTTATGATATAAATATGCTCACGTAAACAACTAGAATCATTATACAAGCTTTATAACATCAGGTGTGTTTTTAACACATTTTGTATGCCTATGCATACATGAAAATCTACAGTATCATACATATTTTATTCTTACATGTCCCCCGTAGTCCATACTCATACTCCATACACCATACAAACTTAGCTGTAACATTATTCCATGTCTTAATATCGGACAATGTTCATTTCAAATTCAATTAATTTGAAAAATCTATATCCATTATGACAAACCATTAGTATATATATATTTAGGCTATTGTATGATCTGTCAGTGGTCAGGGATGGATTAACCCAAGCATTATATGTGAAGGGTGTGCAACAGGGCCTACAGTAATTAGGCAACTAATGCTAGAAAAGCCATATGCTAGAAATGTTCTCACAATGATTGGTATAGCCTAATTGTATTTGTAGTAATTAGTGTTATGATTAGGCCTAATGATCCAATCCTTGTAGGTAGATCGGTAGCGAGACAAGTTTTATGCCTCCTGGTAAAAGTTATACCCATTGTAAAGAAAACTGTGATACGCACACATGCTATGGTAGAATATCAGCATGTGAATGTTCTTGTGTAAGATAGTTAATTACTAAATTTGTGTTTTTCTAGGACATTACAGTAGACCTAACTAATTTCACTTGTAGGAATTCATGAAGAATAAGCCTATAGCCTTTTACTAAAGAACAGGCAATATTTTGAAATAAGGACTCAATATGTCCCATGGCAACGCATATGACTCAACAAGTTACAGTTTATGCTCAAGAGACAATCTTATTATGATATTGTGTTATACAGTAGGCATGGTGAATATTAACGGTTGTCTGTACCGTTGAACATAGGTATTATACCAGCAAGTATAGCATGACTACCAGTTATTCAATGTAACCTATTTACCTCTAACTACTCACACACTAATCACTCACACAAATCACAAATCAAACTCACAACAACTACAAACCATTAAAAACCTCTATACCATACACCCTACATTACGAGAATGCAAAACATGAAACAAAAACATGCAAATACAGAACAGAATGTTCTGTTACAGCCAGTGTAATATCAAAAATAAATTGATACAGATCCTATACAGATCAAAGAAAAAACAAAACTATACATGCAATCAACACAATGGACCAATACCAGATCACCGAAACATAAGTTCATCACAAATGTATAGTGACACCTACAGTATCATCAATAAGGCACTAACATCAACACCACACAATACATCACAACACGCAAAAACACACGTAACATGAAACATGCAAAAATAAAAATAAAAAAGTGCCATCTGACTGACTGCTCTATAGTTCAACAACAACTCTTAAGCCAATGCCTCCAATACACATCCATTATCAAAAGGCATCGTTATCAAAACGTAATATTTTGAATAGTATGATATAGACTGCAAAGGCTGCAATATGTATGAATATATATATGTATTATAGCATAGAGGTCCATACTATAATCATATAATACACAAAAACAACTATTGCATATTATTCAGAACCAATACACACCACTACCCAACAGCATAAACACTGTACAACACCAATCAATAATAGCTGTACATCTACACATCATTATGACTAATGAAGTGCTCAATATACTAGTTCAACACAGCTTAATAACAAAGTATGTAAATATCTGAATACTTTGCCTTGGCAACGTAACTGTATATGATTTCTCATAGAAAACTAATTTGAAACGAATTGACCGGACTATTTAATTTTAGGTGAACACATTATGGTGGTGAAGATAGATAGTAGTAGATATTGTTGGTTATAGGTAACGATGACTATAGGGTATATTGATTGCATGATATTTGATTGATTGACATTTGATAGTTCATAGACTATAGTCTAGACTACAGGGGTATAAGCTATGCTGCTATAGGCATACAAGGATGTATTTGCAGTATATTACAGTATATTTTCAATCCAAAAACTGTAGATAGTGTCTGCACACAAAACACACTGTTTTGTGTTGACAATAACTTTTGACAACAACAACCCAACATACTAGTATATATGCAATAGTATCGAGCATATATATATATATATATATATATATATTTTTTTTTAAATAAAATACTCTGTACTGTGTATGTGTAGAATAATAAGATATGCTTGAACGGTTCAACTACGTGCTAATATATATATATTTTTATAACCTCCTAGAAAAAACTGTATACAAAACACATTAACATCAGTATGTCTGATGGTGCAGTGTGTAAATGTAACAAAGATCATTATAACAGGTTATGTACACTATGCTTATATATGGTAATATGGTTTTCCAAGAATTCAGAAACTACAGTTTAGAAAAACGTGTATACCTAAACCTGCACAAAAACCATATGGTATGAGTGACATCCTATAGTGTTTATCGTTTCAACGTTCAGATTATTGATATTCCATGCATTTGATGCATTACCTCGGGGTTCCTTGCTAACTGTAAATCGGTCAGAATTAAGAGTACACCATATTGTTCAAGATTGTTCAAAATACTATATGTATAATAATGAACAAATATTGATGCATGTTCAGATATAATCATGTACTAGTTATGTTGACTTAATTAGTTTAAGAATAGCGTTAAAGTGTCAGAGAATAGTTGTGCTGTAACTGTAATTGTAACTTTAAAACCATATGGATTATAATCATATGGATAATAAACTTAGGCTAAAGGATTACTTGGGGCAAAAGCTGTCCACTTCAATTATTATTATTATGTATTATATATATAACCTGTAGGCTACTGTCTCTACATTTTTCTGTAAGAATCCATGTAATGTACCATCTAGTAAAACTAGACTCATGTTTACACTCATGTTTACACTCATGTTTATGGGTTATATGTTATATGTTGTTCGTACATTCTTCTAGACACTTAAAACTACTATGAGTGTATGATATTGTTGTTTGACAAGAAAGTATGTACATGAACATATAGTTTACGCAGATATGCTATGCATAACGACTGAATGTTACAATTATCCACCAATGGTGGTTGTTAGTTACAGAATATATCAATTCTTAGTTTCATGAGTTTCAGAATGGTATTTAGTCAAATTCCATGTAACGGTAAAATATTCTGATCATTGTCATGACAATAAATAAAATAAAAAAACTGTGTATAATGATAAATTACTTATCTGATATACTGTACTGTACAAGTAGTACTGTATGTAGTACTATACCATAATATTGAAAAACATAGATATTCAAATCCGTACACTACCGTACAACCCCTAACCCAGGCATATATTATCTACATCTAGACATCTACTATATGTCTGCTCTACTCTATGACCCCATAAATGATTCTAAATGTTAGGATTGCTTAAAGTAGTATTGTATTGTAATATTGTTCAAAATCATATATGTCTAATAATGAACAAATATTGATACATATAGAAACCTGCACTATTTAGCGATAACTTTGTTTGAAAATGCTGTTGCATCTTGAATTGTGACATTGTAAATGTACGTATGTAAACGATGAATTGAATAATCAATGAGAGGGTGTGGTGTTTGGAGTCAGGTCCCTATTTAAAAGGGTGGTCACAGAGCTGTAGGCCTGCAGAGAAAAGACAGCTAGCCTTATTTGCACCAGATAAGTTAGGAGATAATTCCTCATCAATTATTTCCTCTCAATTTTGTCATGGAGCCTATGGGTAAAGCACGTACCCCTAATGAATCAGTGGAACTCCAGCAGTTATTGCCTACTGAAACAACCGATGGCAATAAACCTACGATACCTAGGTACAGATCATACAACCCTCTCAAAGTATGGGGGTATAATCCGCCAGAGGACAGCTTTGTCTATACCCCTGATTTCGAATTATATGAAAAGAGAGCGGTGGACGAGGTTATGACCAGTGAACTGTTAAGCATCCATATGCCAAGAGATGATGAGGAGGACCTGGTGGACTCTGATCTGGTGGACTTAATAATCGATACGGATGACGAGTACTATGACCAGAGAGAACCGTTAGATTTGACTACAAGCAAGAAAACTCCTGGACTTTCCGAAAATGCACAACTACCCATCACAATCCCATCCTCCCCAGCACCGAACTATGAAACACAGAACTATTCCAAACCACCGCCATCCCCTGCAGACTCTGGTGATGAGGATGCAACATCCCCTCTAGTTGTACCCAAGGCCTGTATCTTGGAGTCTGCTTTACCTACAGTCAAAACTAATTGGCTGAAACAGGTCCCCACATACGGAATGGGTCGCATGAATGTTAAAGATATAAAGATTGCATTAAAGTTATGGGATATCGAAAATGAGCAGAAAAACAGAGATTCACATGAAGGGACATAGGGAATAATAGATATTAATGTAATAGACTTAGTGTAAAAACTACTAAAAGTCATTGATTTGTAAAATAATGAGGTAATATTGAACTGTGTACTACATGATTTAATATGGATATCTGTGTCTATTAAATGTTTCTTCAAATACATATTCTTCCTCTTTTTTATTACGTGTTGTTACCCATGTTAAATTCTAGTTAGATTCTGACAATGTAATGCAGGTACTAACTTGGTAAGGCTATGTCACTGTGGGAGTGGACCTAAAAACGCAAAATGCAAAATTTGTGCTATGATTATTGTGCATGTACACGAACAGAAAAAACAGAGATTCACATGAAGAGGTCTATTAGAGTAACATTAGTACATTAATCTCTGTATCAGTGAATTAGTGTATTGGTTTTACACTACACTTGTGTACTCAATGACTCTATGATTGCATACTAATAGTATTGAACTAATAAACTATTAATTATGATTTAATCTTGGGCATCTGTGTCTATTACATGTAAATATTATAGGCCATGCCATGTTTCTCGTGAAACAAAAAACAATGATTCAATACTGATTTATACTATCACCCAGTATGACCTCAAAGGTAATAACAATGAATAACAAAGCAGTTATTCTTAGAAGGCTCCGCCTCTCTGAGTCATGGTGTTAAATACTGCGGGGGCATGCCCCCAATGTACTCAGGGGACACTGCACTGTCCCCTGAGTACATTGGACTCAGGGGACAGTATCTTTGAAGACAGATTGCCATACATACGAGTCTATGAATCTGAATTTGAGAGTTTGGTAAATGGTATTTTGGAGTTCTGCAATTATCTGCAGTTGGAGCAGAAGCTAAACCCTACCTATATCAAACCATCTCGAAGGGTGCGAGTGGACGATACAATACCAGCTCGTAGTGATGATGAGGGCTTCATCGTTGACTGTTCTAAGTCTAAAAACTATGGCTGTTAGTGAGATACAAATCTCAATGCCATAATCTTTTTGAATTTCCTAAATCTATAATGGAGAAAGAAAAATACTTTCCAATCCAACTATCCGTTGGTTTGGACGACTTAGGGATTCTAAGACATGTGTTAAGGGAAGGTACTGTTTTTTTCAAAGCAACTAAAGAGAGCCGAAAGATAGCTTTGATGGAAGAACGGATTAGAGGCATCAATCGTATAGATTCAGGGTATTCGGGGGATTGTCCTCGTGTAAAACAGAGGCGTGTGGATTGCCAAGCATGTCCTGGACCTAATAGGCATACTGGTATCGATTTCGCAAAACCTGGGGGAGCTACATTATTCTCAATGCCTGATGACAGCCTGGAAACTGACGCATCAACATATGCAACTACTACCCCTCCTACACTATAGGTAAAAAGGCTCACTCCGCAACCTCTACCTTATACTCTGTGTATAATTGTGATATCACCATTCACCATGGAGGACTCTACTTTTTCAGTGGGAGAATCCAGCTCAAGTGGAGGAGACAAAGCTTGGTGGATGGACCCTCGGCGGGTTGTGTATGAGGCACCATCATGGTGGAATCCCACCAGTACTGGGGATAAGTACGAAGACGCTGAATATGATGATACGGTTATTGTTGTGTTACACTGTATGTATTGTTTCACTTGTTTGTTGTGGACCCCAGGAAGAGTAGCTGCAACTTCGGTGGCTGCTAATCCATGATCATCATGACAATGATACATATGAATAATAATAATGAATGCTGTGTTCATTCTTGAATATGTAATGATAATAAATATGTAATCATAAAAATGTATATTTTGTTATCATTTTTACTACATACATGGTGTGCATACATAGAGTAGATGTCTAGATGTAGATAATATATACCTGGGGTTAGGGTTGTACGGTAGTGTACGGATTTGAAATATCTATGTTTTTTCAATATTATGGTATAGTGCTACTTTTACAGTACTACTTTTACAGTACAGTATATCATATAAGTAATTTACCATTATACAAACAGTATTTGATATTTTTTATTTAGCAAGAAACATTTAATAGACACAGATATCCATATTAAATCATGTAGTACACAGTTCAATATTACCTCATTATTTTACAAATCAATGACTTTTAGTAGTTTTTACACTAAGTCTATTACATTAATATCTATTATTCCCTATGTCCCTTCATGTGAATCTCTGTTTTTCTGCTCATTTTCGATATCCCATAACTTTAATGCAATCTTTATATCTTTAACATTCATGCGACCCATTCCGTATGTGGGGACCTGTTTCAGCCAATTAGTTTTGACTGTAGGTAAAGCAGACTCCAAGATACAGGCCTTGGGTACAACTAGAGGGGATGTTGCATCCTCATCACCAGAGTCTGCAGGGGATGGCGGTGGTTTGGAATAGTTCTGTGTTTCATAGTTCGGTGCTGGGGAGGATGGGATTGTGATGGGTAGTTGTGCATTTTCGGAAAGTCCAGGAGTTTTCTTGCTTGTAGTCAAATCTAACGGTTCTCTCTGGTCATAGTACTCGTCATCCGTATCGATTATTAAGTCCACCAGATCAGAGTCCACCAGGTCCTCCTCATCATCTCTTGGCATATGGATGCTTAACAGTTCACTGGTCATAACCTCGTCCACCGCTCTCTCTTCATATAATTCGAAATCAGGGGTATAGACAAAGCTGTCCTCTGGCGGATTATACCCCCATACTTTGAGAGGTTTGTATGATCTGTACCTAGGTATCGTAGGTTTATTGCCATCGGTTGTTTCAGTAGGCAATAACTGCTGGAGTTCCACTGATTCATTAGGGGTACGTGCTTTACCCATAGGCTCCATGACAAAATTGAGAGGAAATAATTGATGAGGAATTATCTCCTAACTTATCTGGTGCAAATAAGGCTAGCTGTCTTTTCTCTGCAGGCCTACAGCTCTGTGACCACCCTTTTAAATAGGGACCTGACTCCAAACACCACACCCTCTCATTGATTATTCAATTCATCGTTTACATACGTACATTTACAATGTCACAATTCAAGATGCAACAGCATTTTCAAACAAAGTTATCGCTAAATAGTGCAGGTTTCTATATGTATCAATATTTGTTCATTATTAGACATATATGATTTTGAACAATATTACAATACAATACTACTTTAAGCAATCCTAACATTTAGAATCATTTATGGGGTCATAGAGTAGAGCAGACATATAGTAGATGTCTAGATGTAGATAATATATGCCTGGGTTAGGGGTTGTACGGTAGTGTACGGATTTGAATATCTATGTTTTTCAATATTATGGTATAGTACTACATACAGTACTACTTGTACAGTACAGTATATCAGATAAGTAATTTATCATTATACACAGTTTTTTTATTTTATTTATTGTCATGACAATGATCAGAATATTTTACCGTTACATGGAATTTGACTAGATACCATTCTGAAACTCATGAAACTAAGAATTGATATATTCTGTAACTAACAACCACCATTGGTGGATAATTGTAACATTCAGTCGTTATGCATAGCATATCTGCGTAAACTATATGTTCATGTACATACTTTCTTGTCAAACAACAATATCATACACTCATAGTAGTTTTAAGTGTCTAGAAGAATGTACGAACAACATATAACATATAACCCATAAACATGAGTGTAAACATGAGTGTAAACATGAGTCTAGTTTTACTAGATGGTACATTACATGGATTCTTACAGAAAAATGTAGAGACAGTAGCCTACAGGTTATATATATAATACATAATAATAATAATTGAAGTGGACAGCTTTTGCCCCAAGTAATCCTTTAGCCTAAGTTTATTATCCATATGATTATAATCCATATGGTTTTAAAGTTACAATTACAGTTACAGCACAACTATTCTCTGACACTTTAACGCTATTCTTAAACTAATTAAGTCAACATAACTAGTACATGATTATATCTGAACATGCATCAATATTTGTTCATTATTATACATATAGTATTTTGAACAATCTTGAACAATATGGTGTACTCTTAATTCTGACCGATTTACAGTTAGCAAGGAACCCCGAGGTAATGCATCAAATGCATGGAATATCAATAATCTGAACGTTGAAACGATAAACACTATAGGATGTCACTCATACCATATGGTTTTTGTGCAGGTTTAGGTATACACGTTTTTCTAAACTGTAGTTTCTGAATTCTTGGAAAACCATATTACCATATATAAGCATAGTGTACATAACCTGTTATAATGATCTTTGTTACATTTACACACTGCACCATCAGACATACTGATGTTAATGTGTTTTGTATGCCCCATACAGTTTTTTCTAGGAGGTTATAAAAATATATATATATTAGCACGTAGTTGAACCGTTCAAGCATATCTTATTATTCTACACATACACAGTACAGAGTATTTTATTTAAAAAAATATATATATATATATATATATGCTCGATACTATTGCATATATACTAGTATGTTGGGTTGTTGTTGTCAAAAGTTATTGTCAACACAAAAACACTATCTACAGTTTTTGGATTGAAAATATACTGTAATATACTGCAAATACATCCTTGTATGCCTATAGCAGCATAGCTTATACCCCTGTAGTCTAGACTATAGTCTATTAACTATCAAATGTCAATCAATCAAATATCATGCAATCAATATACCCTATAGTCATCGTTACCTATAACCAACAATATCTACTACTATCTATCTTCACCACCATAATGTGTTCACCTAAAATTAAATAGTCCGGTCAATTCGTTTCAAATTAGTTTTCTATGAGAAATCATATACAGTTACGTTGCCAAGGCAAAGTATTCAGATATTTACATACTTTGTTATTAAGCTGTGTTGAACTAGTATATTGAGCACTTCATTAGTCATAATGATGTGTAGATGTACAGCTATTATTGATTGGTGTTGTACAGTGTTTATGCTGTTGGGTAGTGGTGTGTATTGGTTCTGAATAATATGCAATAGTTGTTTTTGTGTATTATATGATTATAGTATGGACCTCTATGCTATAATACATATATATATTCATACATATTGCAGCCTTTGCAGTCTATATCATACTATTCAAAATATTACGTTTTGATAACGATGCCTTTTGATAATGGATGTGTATTGGAGGCATTGGCTTAAGAGTTGTTGTTGAACTATAGAGCAGTCAGTCAGATGGCACTTTTTATTTTTTATTTTTGCATGTTTCATGTTACGTGTGTTTTTGCGTGTTGTGATGTATTGTGTGGTGTTGATGTTAGTGCCTTATTGATGATACTGTAGGTGTCACTATACATTTGTGATGAACTTATGTTTCGGTGATCTGGTATTGGTCCATTGTGTTGATTGCATGTATAGTTTTGTTTTTTCTTTGATCTGTATCAATTTCTTTTGATATTACACTGGCTGTAACAGAACATTCTGTTCTGTATTTGCATGTTTTTGTTTCATGTTTTGCATTCTCGTAATGTAGGGTGTATGGTATAGAGGTTTTTAATGGTTTGTAGTTGTTGTGAGTTTGATTTGTGATTTGTGTGAGTGATTAGTGTGTGAGTAGTTAGAGGTAAATAGGTTACATTGAATAACTGGTAGTCATGCTATACTTGCTGGTATAATACCTATGTTCAACGGTACAGACAACCGTTAATATTCACCATGCCTACTGTATAACACAATATCATAATAAGATTGTCTCTTGAGCATAAACTGTAACTTGTTGAGTCATATGCGTTGCCATGGGACATATTGAGTCCTTATTTCAAAATATTGCCTGTTCTTTAGTAAAAGGCTATAGGCTTATTCTTCATGAATTTCTACAAGTGAAATTAGTTAGGTCTACTGTAATGTCCTAGAAAAACACAAATTTAGTAATTAACTATCTTACACAAGAACATTCACATGCTGATATTCTACCATAGCATGTGTGCGTATCACAGTTTTCTTTACAATGGGTATAACTTTTACCAGGAGGCATAAAACTTGTCTCGCTACCGATCTACCTACAAGGATTGGATCATTAGGCCTAATCATAACACTAATTACTACAAATACAATTAGGCTATACCAATCATTGTGAGAACATTTCTAGCATATGGCTTTTCTAGCATTAGTTGCCTAATTACTGTAGGCCCTGTTGCACACCCTTCACATATAATGCTTGGGTTAATCCATCCCTGACCACTGACAGATCATACAATAGCCTAAATATATATATACTAATGGTTTGTCATAATGGATATAGATTTTTCAAATTAATTTAATTTGAAATGAACATTGTCCGATATTAAGACATGGAATAATGTTACAGCTAAGTTTGTATGGTGTATGGAGTATGAGTATGGACTATGGGGGACATGTAAGAATAAAATATGTATGATACTGTAGATTTGCATGTATGCATAGGCATACAAAATGTGTTAAAAACACACCTGATGTTATAAAGCTTGTATAATGATTCTAGTTGTTTACGTGAGCATATTTATATCATAAACTTATCATAAACACTACAGTTTTAAAAACTTGACTCAGTGACTTTTGCAAGTCGCTGAGAAACTAGAGAACTAGAGAAAACAAAAACGGTCTCTGCTCATGCTTATTGCTTGTAGAATACAGCATAATGCAGAATTACCTAGGTGTTGCAATTGTATGGTGTGTATTCAATATAATTTGCCATTGCATTCTATAAAACAATGGCAGTGAATTGTGATGCATTGGGATATTGTAGATCTGTTACTTTCGCATAATTTTTTAAAAGTGTGTCTAACACATTTTCTTCATACTTCTACATACTTTAGTAACTTTAAAAACACAAGGAAAAATGGTATCAGTGATAAATGGTTAGACTTATGTACTGAATAAATGTAACAAACATCATGTTGGTGCTTGGTATAGAATATAGTCATGTCCAGTCATATAAAATCAAGCAAAAAGACAATAATAATAGCATACACATGTATGCATGTATGCATGTATGTATGTACGTATGCACGTATGTATGTACGTACGTACGCATGTATTTGGTTAAAATGGGTAAATGTATGTACGCATGTACGCATGTATTTGGTTAAAATGTGTAAATGTATGTACGCATGTACGCATGTATTTGGTTAAAATGTGTAAATGACCATCAGTTACTGGAATTATTTGCAGTCTGTACAAACATGAATGTTTGACAGTTCTGTTTAACTAAATCTAGTGGTCTAAAAGACATGCCCATAATCATGTCAATTATACTTTTAAACATGCATGCCCTATATGTATTTTACGAAATGTTTTACTTTTAGTACTTTAGTTACAGCTGTTATGTCACAGGATGTCTCAGAGTTATGGGGTGAACACCGTTTTAACACTGTTGCACAACCATGGAATAAATATATAATATTATATAACTTTCTAGTTACTGGATAAACCAACCACCCTAAAACACACACACACACACACACACACACACACACACACACACACACACACACACACACACACACAGGTTTTATGAGTGAGACACAGGCTGACAGACTGAGCCCTTACAATTAATGCACGCACGCACGCACACTCACTAAGCCAGACAGATATATCCATTACAATTAAATGGCTTTGCGTCGTCACAAGTCCAAATGAGTGGCTTTTTTGTCAATAGAGACAAAAAGGCACGGGACTGTTAAAGTGTAACAGAAAGTGAACACAAAAACCTGTACAAACCACTGAACAATAATAACACAAAAAGGTTATTATTGCTAATAACACAAAAGAAAGACCCTACTTCCAAAGGCTTATGGCTCCTTTACAGCTCTCACCCACACACACGCGCGTGTGCACGCACGCACGCACACTCACTCAGCCAGACAGACAGACATTACAATTCAATGGCTTTGAGTCGTCACAAGTCCAATTGAGTGGCTTTTGTCAATAGAGACAAAAAAGGCATGACATGGTTACACTTTAACAGAAAGTGTACACAATAATAACACAAAAGAAAGCCCCTCTTTCCAAAGGATCACTCACTAACGCACACACTCACTCAGCCAGACAGACATTACAATTCAATTATGTCCTAATGAGTGCCTTTTGTCAATAGAGACAAAAAGGCATGAGACGGTTCTAGCATCCCACTCTCTGCAGGAGAGGGTCACACATTAACAGAAAGTGTACACCAAAAACATGCACAAACAGTGAACAAAAACCACAAAAGCTATAACACAAAAGAACACCCTTTTTCTAAAGATTCTTGTTTACACATGAGGATGAATAGAATCTATTGTACATACTATAGACAACAGCACACAAAGCATGTATAGAAATCTATAGAAATTATGTCCATTATGTCTAATAATTACACACAATAGAACAAAAGATATATAGAACAAAAGAATATGTTACCACTTCCCTCTTATACTACTTGTGTACGCATATTCCCACTAGGCTGAATGCCACTTGACAGTTTTCAAATCAGCCTCATGTTGGCGCTAGAACAGGCCAAGTTGCGTCTTCACATATAACTGCACCGATCTGCGTAAAACATTGCATGCACACTCCCTATACAGCCCAAGGAAAACAATCTGGCCTGCATTTTTCAATTCTGCCTTTTCGAGCGCCACCAGGAGGCCCATTTATGTGCTACACTTTTTTATATTTTTTATTTTATTTTTGTGAGGAGATGCACAGGCATAGGCATAGAAAGGGGCTCAGACATATCCGTTTGACACAGTTATTAATTGGAGTAGCGCGTGGAGCTGACATTTTGTTGGACATCCCCTGAAGCGGCGATGACACTACTGCTGCGATGGTTTATCCTCCTCAGGCCAAAGGCTAATCTCACCTCAGGGAGCCGTTTTAAGTGGCCCGTCCACACCAATGTACTGAAAGTGTAACCTCAGCCCTGATGTATGTGACACGTTTTGCTGATACGTGTGGATGTCCCAGTGAGGCTCTGGTAGATGATTTCACCATATGGCCCAGTGTTTCTTTCACTGTGGTACTGTATATATAAGGGTCAGACATAAATGCTTTATAAAAGAAACGGAGAGGGTGGGGGTGTGTGTGGGTGTGTGTGTGTGTGTGTGTGTGTGTGTGTGTGTGTGTGTGCGTGCGTGCGTGCGTGCGTGCGTGCGTGCGTGCGTGCGTGCGTGCGTGCGTGCGTGCGTGCCTTCACTGTGCCTGAGTGGTCTTTCCCCCGCCTGGTCGTTAGAAAGTCACATCGTGAGCAGGAAAGAAGAAAGCTAGCAGGTGGAGGCTATTATAATACTAGAAGCTTGCATGCCTTTGGCGTGCTCACGTCTAGAGAGCACACCACGCGTCTATATGGCAGTGCGATATGAGGGAGAGACACACACAAACCGTACATTTTGAATGAAGGCAGACTTCTTGGGCCACTGACAGTGTATTTGAGCGGTAGCTGCTCCCAACAATGACTGTGTGTGTGCATGTCTGTCTGAGCATGACCTAGTATTGACCCCTAGTCATAGGCGGATCTAGAAATGATGGGCCCCTGGGCCACCGTCATGCAAAAGGGCCCCCCCACCCCCCCAGAGCTTTTTTTGTTCTCTTCCCGACGTGGCGCATACTGTCTGTACACATGTACGCATAACAATTATGACATATAGGCCTGCGATATTCAGATTTACAGCAAGGGATTGCTTAAAAATAATAAACAGACAAAAACTAAGCCAAATAAATGCAAACTGAGGGTTTAAACACTTGCAGTAATGTACCGTATCATGATGGTTTAGACTTTTGGGGTTATTTGAATAGGCCCATTGTTAATAACAATGACAAGGACCGTGTGTCACTGTTATTCACTGTTACCCCTTTTTTGGGGGGGGGGGGGGGGGCTGGGCTCAGGGGCCCCTGGGCCTGGGCCCAACAGGCCCGTTGGATAATCCTCCCCTGCCCCTAGTGAGTAGTATAAGGAGGGGTCACAGGCGTAAACGGCCCTTCCGCACACTCCGCATATGATACATCACAGTGTATGACTTGGGCAACAGAACCGCGCACAATGCTGTGCTCAATGCACATAAACACATGTACATTGTGGGCGTGGAATTAAGATGATTGTAATATGTTAATAGATTTTTGACATCTTCTCCCCATGTCCTGAGAGGGGAGGCGGGCAAATGAGGGAGGAAGGGTACAAGAAAGGAGAAGGAGGTGAGACTACCTGCAGGTTGAGTTACTTTGAGATGTGTGTGAACTCCTTGTCCTGGTCATCTGGTAGGGACATTAAGAGACCTCCTGCCTTGGTGAGATGTGCCTTATGGGGTCCTGCAGGAGCAAGGTTATGGTCCTCCTGAAGACATTAAACCAGTTTAAATAGCCTGGTAGGACCAAGGCTGTTTAATGCACAGATGGCTGGTAGTTGACAATGGAAAACTCTCTCTCTCCCCCCTTGCCCCCTATCCCTCACAAACCTCTCACGTTGTGAGAGGTGCTGTCTTTATTAGTGAGACTCACAGGGGCAGCTCTTCAGCCTGGGACGCTGTGGTCACAGGGATTACACCAGCAAGAGAATGATAAGCCCGTCTGGCTGTTTTCTCTTTCCTTCACTGACCATGTCCTACCTAGAGAGAGAGAGGTGGGGGAGGGGTCAGACAGGCATGCATACATGATGACACAAAAACTCAAGCCTGTTTTTACACTAAATCAAATGGGAGCCAGATTCCCCTTCACAGCCCACCCACAAATGTTTTTCAACAAGATTTCGAACCTAACTTCATCAAGTCATACTCAATAGATGTGTACCACGCTCACATAAATGGACAACCTTGATGAAGAGCTTTGGTTTGAAATTGTATTGGAGCAGAGAGTGCAGGTTCTAATCTTTTTCCTTATGTTATTTTTGTCCACAGCACAAAAACGTAGGGCAGGGTGAAGAGAGATGATGCTGTCAGTCATCATGTATAGTCACAGATTCCCTCGTCATTCATCCATACATTGTCGCCTTGCAAATCATGTCATGCATATAAACAGTTAAAATGCATGATATCCATTCAAGTTATTCTATGCCCTGCCTCTCATATTCACCAATCAAATTATCCATAAACAACAAGGAAATCGAACAAGCAACACACATAACATTCCTTGGAATCATGATTGACAATAAACTCACCTGGAAACCCCACATAGACTACTTATAAACTAAAAAAACTAAAATATCAAAAACAACATTCGTCCAAATGTTGATTGTTTTGTAGACCCAGTACATGTTCTACGTTCTTATGTAATGAGGATAGGCATACATAAGCTATAAGCTTCTGCCTATTCCTTTTCGATCATGCTTAAAAAAGATTTTATTTTTTTGAAATTGTCTAACTGAATAGCAATCCTATATAAACAAAACATCACTCCACATACTGTGTCGAAGTCTGGGGAAATACATAAAACAATAATACACCCTATTTCTATCCTACAAAAGAAAGCAATAAGAATTGTCAACCGGGCCGATTATTATGCACCAACAAACCCACTATTCATTAAAAACGCATGTTGAAATTTGAAGATTTAGTCAACCTCAACACTGCGAAAATAATGTACATATGTATATACATATATATGTATGGTATATAATAAGTCGCTTCCATTCAGCATGCAGGAGTTGTTTAAGCCCAGGGAAAGCAGGTACGAACTCAAGGGAATCGGAATTTTCAAAAAAACTAAAATATCACGAACCAATATCAAAGAGAGATGTTTATCTGCCATTGGGGTGAACCTATGGAACAAACTAGGCACCAAACTCAAATTGAGCAACTCCATCACAACATTTAAGAGAAGATATAAAGCAACGGTAATTGATAAATATATAGAATCAATCTAATTATATGGTGGTATATGGTGGTGAGTGATGATTGCATAGTATATAGGTGTATCCCGTACGCTTGCATGCGAGCACAGGTTAAGGTATTTGTATGTATATGGGTGTGTGTGTATGAGGGAATACACACTCATAAAACAAAACATAGACCTTATATTCATGTGTATGAGGCAACCACTTCGTGTACTTCGTGTGTGTGTGTGTGTGTGTGTGTGTGTGTGTGTGTGTGTGTGTGTGTGTGTGTGTGTGTGTGTGTGTGTTCATTCATACACACACCCATATATATATATATATATATATATATATATATATATATATATATATATATATATATATATAAATATGGGTGTGTGTGTATGTGTGTTCACATAAAAAGCGATCCTATAATATTATTGTAATTACTGTTACTATTATTACTATATTATTATTATTATATTATTATTATCATCATTATTATTATTACTAAGTATCATCATTATTAAGTGTTATTATTATTGATATTAATAACACAAACACAAATTGATATTGATATTAATATCAATATTGATATTGATATTAATATTAATATTATTGGTATTATTGAGAGCAATATTAATTGCTCTCAATAATTAATTGCTCTAAATATTAATATTATTTGGGGGGGTAAGGGTTAATTAATATTAGAAAATATTAGAACGGTCATCATTTTCTCATCAATCAGCTATGTATCAAGAAATCTGGAATTGCTTTTTCTGTCAAATCAAACGTCCAGCATTGTTTTTCTTTTCACTCTATTTTGTGCTTTGTTTTTGTATGAAGTGCAACAACCTTGAATCTTGTTTTTCTCATTTTGGCTTTTGTAATAATGAATGTAATAATTCAGTAAATTGTCAATAAGATGGGCATAATAAGCTTCGGCTTCAGCCCTTTCCTTTTCGGTCAATTGTAAAACACAAACCTTTGTATATTGTATGTACAACTGATGTGATAAATGACCGAGACAAATAAACTAACTAAACTAACTAAGCTCTGCACATGAAACTTTTGTTTCATGTGCTCTATTTTTCTGCGTGGCTGTGGGGGTTACGCAGCCCTTCAGAGGGAAAAAACTGTAAATACGGAACTCCGGATACGGAGAATTGTCGGTGGAGCCAGCTAGCTGCGTACAGTTCCGTTCCATTCCCAGTGTAGCCCCCCCGTAAGTCTACAGTAGGTCAGAGTCCTCATCTAATTAGAGACAGAAGAATACGGATGGAAATATGAATAAAAAAAGAAGTTCTCACCTCTAACCCATCTGCCCATTATCTCTACTCAGGCTCTCCAAAGTAGCGGATTGTTAATGTTAATTACAGGCACTTCTCGGTTTCTCACACTTTTCTAATCATCCAGCGCCAACTGTATGATCTCTCTGAGAATGTGGGCAGGACAAATCCAAGAGCATTAGGGACTAATATGCTATTCCCTTTGCAGGGAGCACCCCTGTCTTTGTTAAGAGAAGATGAAATGGAAGATGGAGGCTCTCAGAAGACACAGCTCTTGTACTAATCACTACTTGTGTCCTGAACTCCCTGTGAATGTTCTCCCCATTATGTTCTAAAGTTCAGAACAGCAAAATCAGTGCCTTTGAGCAGAGCAGCAACACTGGGGATATAGAGATGGAGAAAATGCCAGTAATGATAATTAATCAAAAGACAATAATGAGTCCCTCTGTATCTTGCTGTGCACTATTCATCAGGCTAAAAGTGAATCAGGGGCCAACCAAGGGGCTTTGACAGGCCCATGAACGTGTGATGAGGATGTCTGATGATTCATGTATACATAGTTGCCTGGCTTTTGATTAAGTGAATGGATGGACAAAATACTTGGTAATGTACAGTATATTGCTCATGGATAATCTTTATTCACACATGCATGCACGTACTGCACAAATTGAATCGACAGAAGCGTTGGAGAGATAAAACTCAATTAAACTTTTTATTTTCCAACTCTTTTCACAACCTTTTATTGTTCGGTGAAACAGGGGTAAATATACAGAACCACTAGTGGTGCGTGTGTGTGCTTGCACAAGTGTGCGTGTGACGTGTGTGTGCTCGCGCACGATCACGTGCGACTGCACATGTGTTCATAATGTACTTCGTGAAAATGTAGTGCAAACCTTTGAATATATATTCTTTCAGAGCGTTTTTAACTCAAATCTTTGCTTCTGGGGGTCCCTGAAACTACATATTTTGAGATGGGGGTCGGTGGCCAATTACATATGTTTTTGGGGGTCCTTGACATGAAAATGTTTGAGAAAGACTGACATAGAAACATTAGGTTTTTCAGAAAACTGTCAGCATTTAGAAGGCATTTGTAGAATCGTTCCCAGGTCTACATGGGTTAAGATCAAATGGCGTTCCCCGAGGTTAAATGGACACGCCACACATGTCACCATTATGTTGTCTTTGACAGCCTCGCTTAAAAAACATCTTATTGTAGTACCGTCTCTCTATATTGTGCGTTTTAGCTTAGCATCAGTTGTGATATTTGCCTCTTCAGACATTTATGATTTTAAGCATTTAACAGAGACTCTCGTGTTTAGGGGTATTTATTACCTTTATGTATTGCTTGGCTACAGTTGAATGTGAAAGTAATCAAAACATTTTTTTGAATATGTTCACAATTCAGTTTTTAGCTTTTTTCATTTGTTTTCCTTCATTTCAATTGCCTACTACATGAGACTCTTGTCAAACAATTAGCTGGGAATCTTGTGCAGCTTTCTGAGGGCCCCCAGAGTAAACTTCTGACAGAAAGTGAGCCTGCATTGTCCCTCTAAACATGTTACAATATCCAATATCCAGATGTCTGAGGTTGAGTGGAACAGAGAAGCAGAGGGTGGCATTGCCAGAACTATCCACAAAGCACAAAGCTCATCCTCTTGAGGTAAGCTAGTAGAGAGGGAATAGTAATAGTAAGTAAAAGTACGGAATTGAAAATGTACTTGAGTAAAAGTACAAAAGTATCGGCATCAAAATGTACTTAAAGTACTAAAAGTAAAAGTACACATTTAGTAGTTACTTTCCACCACTGGTAATAGCACTAGGTTCAGTGATCTGCTGTTGTTTTGTAACCTGACTCTGTTACAAACCTGTACACAGGGTTCCCCGGGGGGGAACCCTGTGTACTCTCTGCTGCCCCATCTGGCGGAGTCAGGTTAGTTGTTTTGGTACTGCTCAGATTCTCTTCCCATCGAGGTACACAACCTTGATATGCAACTCACAGTGAACAATGTGCCATTATATTTAAAGCTGTGGAAAGTTACAACATTGTTCTCACCTCAGCGTTGATCTGTGCTCTACTGAGCGCATGTGGTAACGTCAAATATAGTCCATAAGCCATAATGCTATATTCTGTCAATAATTACACTATACACTTTGGTTATTGTGCTAATGTCATGGTTCATGAGAGTGGAGACTCATTGTCTGGTCAAAAGTGCTTAATCTGGGGGCCTTCCTTCATTAGAAGTCCTCAGTGAAGTACCTGTGGCTAGGCTTTGTTCTAAACTCTTTGAGGCTTGGCCAGGTGTTGGGAGACACTTAGTATTCTATTGTCCTCCAGGAACCGTCAAGATGTTTCTGAGAGACGGCTATCTGTCACCAAACGCTGTATGTAAATCTGTAACCACACCCAGAGTTCAACTGTGAAAAGTATATATCTTCTCTGTTACTGCAATGTAAAGGTCATGAGTCTTAGCTGGCTACGGTCAGTGCTGGGAGCTCCTGAGCTTCAGCTCAGGGCCCACGGCGAAGCTCTCTGTCTTGGGTCTGAAATAAATGGTCAACATGGATCTTCAGTTCATCTCTCTCTCTGCGTTCTTCATGTAAGGTTCTGACTGAGTTTGCTTTAGTCTAGACAGAGTTCATTTCTCTAGTTTAGTGAGTAAACTGGGTTAGTTGTGTGTGAAAATACACGACACGCACCTTTCACTTTCAACTTCATTTAGCTTCAGATCCATAATTCATATATTCCTTGGCAAAGTGCTTTGAATTTGATTTCACTAGGGGGGGGGGAGTTCACACTGCATAGTCTCGCTCATGCTACACTCATTGCATCATCTGACCCAGATTATGGTGTGTGTGTGTGTGTGTGTGTGTGTGTGTGTGTGTGTGTGTGTGTGTGTGTGTGTGTGTGTGTGTGTGTGTGTGTGTGTGTGTGTGTGTGTGTGTGTGTGTGTGTGCCCATATATGGACCTTTTATATCTTCTTTTTTAACATTTTTGGGCCAGGTAGGGCATACAATGTGTGCTAATTAGTAAGGCTATAGGCCCCCACCCATTTAGGGCCCAGTCAGGGCCCAGGTATGTCCGGGCATTCATTTCCGGGCCTGTTGAGAACTATAGTTTTCGCCGGCTGCTGGGCGCGGCTGCCGGGCGCGGCTGCGCTAATAACTTTGGGGCAGGCCCGTCTAGAGTTTAAATGGACAGGTATCAGTCAAAAAGGGAGACATCGAAGAGGAAGGACAGGTGTGGAAAGATCAACCTATGGAATGTCAGAACAGGTCAGCTCCATATTTGGAGATCTAACGGTTTGAGGTTTGAGGTCAGATGTAGAGTTGCTGGCCGGCTCCATATATGCAGATCTAGGTGATGATCCAGTCTTCTCCATGTATGGCTATCCAGGGTTTGATGAGGTCAGTGTCGTGATCTTCATATATGGAGATGGCCATATATGGAGCGTGTCATGGGGCGTGACGGACTGACAGCCATATATGGTGGCGTGACATGTCATGAGGCCTGACGGACTGACAGCAGTAAACAAATACACAAATCACAGTTTCCTTGGTCTAATCTTAAATGCTTACCATACTTTTTTATTGTGTGACCACTTTGGATCCATTGAGTGAGTATATCTGGGGAGGAGGGAGGGTGGAGGACAGTATGTTAGACTGTGATTGGTGGAGAGATGGTTCTATTGTTCTCTTAGTCAATCATTCAAAGCAGTTAGTGGCTCTCTGGTATAAGAAGACTTGGTCTGTGTCATTTCTCCACAACTCCTCCAGGATAATTTCTGATCACATCTGACTGTGGACTGCAGACTTCGGGTGAAGATGGACTCTCTTGAACCCACCAGGGACATTTCTGCTGAACAGGAGGAACCCAAAGACCTTGGTATGTTACTCAACCTCCCTTTTCACTCCCACTGTTCTGTTTTTATTCCCTCAACATTCTCAATAGTCATTTTATTATGAGCTTATTATTAGTAGCTTTGCTGTAGATCATTTGCGTTTTGCATCACAGCAACAACCAAAAATTATAGTATTACTTAAGGATTAAGTAACCACTTAATTCCTATATTTTAGTCATGCTAAGGTTTGTATGGTCATTGTTGGTTAACTACATGCCAGGGATTTGTTGCACAACAATTACTACAACAATTAAGTCTTTCTACCTATCAACAATCTTTATTTTGTTTCCAATCCAGGGTCACATCATCAGTCTGACTGCCCTGACCTACCAGAGGTGAATGAACAAAAAAGCTTGACAAAGAAAAAACACCATTGCTGTGATCAGTGTGGAAAACACTTTCCTTACATCTCCGCACTTAGGCCCTCATTTATCAATCGAGTGGAAATTCTGCCCCAAATTCGAGTGTAGGATTCGTAGTACACCCACGTCGGGTCGGCATTTACAAAGTGATCGCAGACAGCTGTTCCTTCCTAATTTCATTCCTAGCAGTGATAAATGTGACGGCTGAAATCAATCTGGCACGCCCTATAAAATCTAGCCGCACCCTCGGTTTTGCGACATGAACAACTGCAATACGACCTGGAAACCATGGTTACAGGGGAAAAAAAGTTTCTGCTGCCCCCTCCCATACACACACACACACACACACACACAGACGCACGCACACGCAACTTGTTGTATCTTAAATAAATAAACCTGCATGAATTAAATAAAGCTGTAGGACTACCCTGTCTGTTTCTCCTCTCGCTTCGCTTCCCTTGCTGCCCACCTCACCCCCCCCGCACGCACGCACGCACATATCGCAATTTGCAAGCAACTGTCACTGTGTTGTTAGTTGTATATTAAATGATTAAAGTCTTTATTAATTTAATATACAACAAGATATATTAGTGAACGAAAACCTGAACCTGTGAACCATGAATTATATAACAAATAGGCGCGCACACACGCTGCTGTTTTGCAAGGTGCATGTCCTGTCTGTCTCTCTCTATCACTGTGGTCCGTCCGTGACACCGTGACCAATTGACCATGCACGTTCGACAATTTAAATTGCCTCGCTGTCAACTGTCAATTATATGAATATTGCAGCCAAACCCGTAGCCTCATGTGGCACTGGACAGTGGACAGTGGTGGTGGTATGGTGGGCTGCAGGCTGGCGTAGCCTATAGGCTACTATCTCCGATGCGTTCCCACTTGCGCTGGCACGGCACATTTGGCATTCGAGCGACGCGTCGGGTTTATTAAACGAGGAGGAGATTGCACATACTGTAACTCCAGAAAGACATCGGCCTGCTGTAGATTAGGCTACAGTAGGCTGTGGGACTCTCCGCAGCTGCACTAGCCTATAGTAGCCTACTCTCCAACGTCCCGTCATGGAAATATTTCAGCACAAGACAGCCCAAATCCTCGCATGTATGCGCTCATCATGCAAAACACTGTTTAAATGGCTTACGCATCTAACTTGCAACATTGTTTTTAAATGCGCGATTTTAATTGCTTGCTTGTAAAGTTGGAAATCTCCTACTAATTTCATATGACACAAAGACACATCGTTGATGTATTCCTTTACTTTTTTTTGTATTTCTTTTTTTACATTTAGCCCATACATACCTATACAGTTTTATATAAACATTTTAGGAGTGAATACATATGTTTAGATGCCTGTGACAGCCTCTCAGCTGGTCAAACAATGCTGCTCCGCTGTTCTACGACAGAAAAACAGGTGAGGACAAAGCGTACGACAGCTCCCGACCAGACGTGGTTTTTGTCTTGGCTCAAGTTCAAAATTAAACGTTGGCGCAAATCGTAAATGCCGAAAATTGCGGTAATTTCGGCGTACACCCATATTTTGGCGTACGCACGGTTGATAAATGAGGGCCTTAAAGTACACCAGATAATTCACACTAGAGAGAAACCCTATGGATGTGATCAGTGTGGACAACACTTCTCTCGAATGTCCAGCCTTAAAAGCCACCAGAGAATTCACACTGGAGAGAAACCCTATGGATGTGATCAATGTGGACGACACTTCTCTGAACTGTCCAGCCTTAAAAGCCAACAGAGAATTCACACTGGGGAGAAGCCCTATGGATGTGATCAGTGTGGACAACACTTCTCTCAAATTGCTGGCCTTAACACACACCAGAAAATTCACACTGGAGATAAACCATATGGATGTGATCAGTGTGGACAACACTTCACTCACATTGCTGGCCTTAAAACACACAAGAGAATTCACACTGGAGAGAAACCCTATGGATGTGATCAATGTGGACAACAATTCTCTCACATGTTCAGCCTTAAATGCCACCAGAGAATTCATACTGGGGATAAACCCTATGGATGTGATCAGTGTGGACAACACTTCTCTCAAATTGCTGGCCTTAACACACACCAGAAAATTCACACTGGAGAGAAACCCTATGGATGTGATCAATGTGGACGGCACTTCGCTCAATTGGTCAACCTTAAAACACACCAGAGAATTCACACTGGAGAAAAACCATATGGATGTGATCATTGTGGACGACACTTCTCTCAATTGTCCAGCCTTAAAAGACACCGGGCAGTTCACACTGGAGAGAAACCCTATGGATGTGATCATTGTGGACAACACTTCTCTCAATTGTCCAACCTTAAAACACACCAGAGAATTCACACTGGAGAGAAACCCTAGTGTTTACATTATGACAAGAGCTTAGCACATCATCACGTGTTGTGATGATTATGATTTCTTTTTAAATTACAAGTAAACTTCTATACTGTTTAATGACCTGTTTTTTGTGTTATTTTTTATTCACTGGGCCTTTAAGATAGTTTTTCAGGGAAATTATTAAAACCGAAAAGTATGGCGGTGACTTTGTTGGAGTCTGTTAGACTCTATTTTTCCACCCATTGTAAGAATCTATCTACATTATTTCTGACAATCATGATTTATTTCTGCTTCATTACATCTGATGCTACATGTTTCATTGTGATGATACTGCTGTTATACTGTATACTGAACATGTCACCTGAAGTACATTGAGGGGAAATGTACTTATTTGCCACAATGTCATATTTGTCATTCAGATGGAATTAAGGCCACTTTTACATAGCTTCAGAGTAAACGGCAAAGTCCCGTTGCATTCTCACTTTGTATTCAGCGTTTACACGGAGACACAACAGTGATTTTAAAATTTACA
Source organism: Electrona antarctica (assembly GCF_951216825.1). Classification (NCBI taxonomy): domain Eukaryota; kingdom Metazoa; phylum Chordata; class Actinopteri; order Myctophiformes; family Myctophidae; genus Electrona; species Electrona antarctica. The sequence continues at coordinate 29,792,276 of NC_136807.1, forward strand.
ATTTACAATTTAGGCATTTAGCAGACGCTCTTAATACATAGCGATTTACATTAAGCAAGAACAAAAAAGCATGGGAATACATCACATATATAAAATGCATTTATCAAGATTAGTGGGGGGGAAGGAGCTGTAGTGTGCATGCCAGGTGGTTAGGTGACGGTGACTCACTGCCAGATATACTAGGCACGCATGCATACTAGAACCACTTCCGATCTACTTCCTATGACAAGGCTGTTTGTTTACATCATGGTTTACATTCACCAATGCAGCGGCTCACTAATCACTACATTTGTATTTGTAGGATGAGTGGGGCGAGGTAGCGCTTGCTCATTCTAGGAACTCCAAATATCGCCTACGGCTCTGCACCAATGTAATAAACATAATCGACTTGAGCCGGCGTGAGCCATGATGTCACACGTTTTGCAGATTCATGGTTTTGCCCGTTTGTGTTTTCACCTTTGTTGTGTTTTCAACAAATTGTTCAAACAATACTTGATTTTGCCGTTTTCTATGGAAACCGTTCTTGTGTAAAATCCACCATATGCCTATATGATTACATTGTCTGTGAGAGGACATTTATCATATGAATTATGCTTTTACAGATTGAAATTAAATAAGATGGTTCAGTTATTTTTTGTCATTCTCTTGTTTTTCACCAATTATGCCTTTGCCTTGTCTCATGTGTTGGTTTGTGTTGTGTGTTGCAGTTGGATTCAAACATGACAAGTCAAATGACTACTTTCCATAACCTTTAAACTCAGTGTGCATGTTTCTATATGACACTGGTTCCAATAGGAAATGCCATTTTTCTCCTAAGAGCAAACTAATGTCCTTGAGCAAGAGGTGCAGAGTTGTCAAGCCGCCAAAAGCAGATTATGTAAAGTTTGCCTGGGAAGAAATGACAAATCCAGTTAATATGACTGATCTGCGGTCCTGCGTGAGAAGCATTTATCGGTTCATTGATGTCTTCTGCTGAGCCAAACAGAACTTTGTATAGTATTAATGTAGCCTACTGAACATTCGATAAAGATAAGCTAAATGCATTATGCCTTTGATTGTCTCCATGTGTCACTCATGATGCACAACAGCTTTGTTGGACCCAACAAACCCATTCAACTTTTGCCATGTGACACAAGTGCACAGTGCAGTTGAGGACACGGTTCAGTGTGTAGAGAGCGTGGGGACATGGTGCAGTTTGCAGTGTTAGCCAGTCATTGACTGCAGGAAGTGGCTTGTAACGGTGGAGGTCAACCCTGTTTCTAAATATAGGCTAGTGAGCCAGCCTTTATTTTTGAGCGGTGCCTAACCTAACCGCTCCAATGACTGTGTGTGTGTGTGCGTGTGCGTGTGCGTGTGCGTGTGCGTGTGCGTGTGCGTGTGCGTGCGTGCGTGCGTGCGTGTGTGCAGGGACGAATAGTTTTCATAATCCTCATGGGGGCCCGTGCCTCCCCGCCTCTCCTCTCTCTCTCTCTCTCTCGTCTTTCCCATACTTCCCCGGGTAGATACCCCCTTCCCCAAGTTCCCCCGCCTCCTCGTTCTGAAAGAACACTGCTGCTGCCCAATGCATACACGCTACACGGAATGTTGACAGACAAGTACTATATCGTTATAAACTCTGCGTTATTCTTGACTAATAGAAATAACCTGCCTGATGTGAAAATCGACCTTGAGACTTAACATTTTGTTGTTCCCTCCCCTCCTCTCTCTCTCTCTCTCTCTCTCTCTCTCTCTCTCTGTCTGTCTGTCCGTTGTGTCATCGGAATTCCTCTCCGCCTTATCTTCTCATTTTCATTCATTCCCTCTTTCTCCCTCTCTCTTCCACCCCATCTCTCTCTCCCGCGGGGAAGTATGGGAAAGACTTGTTCGGCTCTCTTTCCCCCCCTCTGCACATCAGAGGGCTGCATGGGTAAAAGAGGGAGGGTAATACAATCCCCCCTGCTTTCCTCCTCTTGGCCTGGGAGAGCACAGAACTGAGAATGATCAAACCACAGTGAGTCCATCAGCCGCTGCATGGGGGAAACACGCTCCTGGGAGAGAGAGACAGAACAAATGGGAGGGAACAAGGGAGTCTCCCTCCTGTGAGGTGGAGGGAAAAGACGATTCCTTGACCTGAATCAAGCGTAGGTAAATTAACTGACACACTTTGAATTCATGCACGCGCAGGCATACATGGCGTTGCTTGGCCCCAGAGGCAGGACTGGTCTGGAAGGTGATTATCCTAAATGCAGAAATGAAAGGATTACAAAGCGACGGTGTAATCCAGCTGTCAATCCCACACCTCATTAGCAAACAAAGGGCTGGGGGTTTAAGTAATGGAGGCAAGGGGGAGCGACAAGCTCGATGCAATAGACCAGAAGGAGGAAATGGAGGAAGAGAAGTAGCAGACTTCTGCTCCCTCCTGGTCTGAGGAGTTTTTAATATTAAGCTTTCTACCGCCTCTCACACCTTTCACTCCACCACCCCAGGCGATACCACAGAGGGGGCCGTGGACCCTCATGACGGTCGCGTCTCAAACCCACACAGCTTGAAATTCCCTGATTAATTACAGCGGCAATTTGTTAATTTAATTGTTCTGTAGGTGTTCAAGAGTTTTCTTCTTTTTTTCATTCCACCTGACTCTTTCTTTCTTCTCCCCCAGGCTTGTTCTCTCTCCTAACTTTTGGCGGATTCTGAGCACAGGAGTCATCCTTCATTCACACAGTTTATTAAGAATTGATTTGCTGGGGTGAGAATAATAAGGGGGATAGAGAGAGAGAGATATTGACTGTTTCCCACAGGAAGGCTTTCTTTTATATAAAAATCTCTCCTTTTCATCCCAAATCCTGTCTTCAACAGGGGGTTCGGGACGCTAAAGGGGGAGCGCAAAATCTTTGTATGATTAAGATTACATCATATGGTTACGTAATTTGGCAGCCAAATCTCAAGGTTCAACTTTATTGTCAACAATACCAATTACAGTAAAAGGCACGTGGAATTTATTGTGCTCGAACAGGCTGTGACTGGGATGGTGAACATCCTCAACAATCAGGATTCCATCCGTCAGGATGCTTTCGATGGTGCACCGTGAGCAGTACAGGCGTTGTGCCTTTTTCACCACATGAGGGGTGTGATTGTCGCAGTTAAGTCTATTGACTTAAATGTTTGTTTAGGGCAGCAAATGACAACGTAAGATGTCATGTGGCCGATAATACATCTTATATCGATTGGGCTAACAGACCAACTGAACTGAACTACAGACACTTATTTTGCAAATTTGTATTAGGATATAGCAGGGATCCCTGCTTTAGTTCTCAGATAAGGGGAGGGGACCTTGGTCTTCTGAAGATGAAGATGGAGAGACAGAATAGGAGAAGGGTAGAGAGACAGTGAGAGACAGATATAGTGATCGAGACACTGAAAGCACGAGACACTGAAATATCGAGACACCGAAAGAGACATAGACAGAAGGTCAGAGAGACAGACAGATCGACAGAGGAGGAGGGCAGATAAAGACAGAAAGTGAGGCAAGAGAGAAAGAGACAAAGACAGTGAGGCTGAAAGAGAGGGGGCGAAACGGTGACCTCCATCCCCAACAGACTACACTATGTTCTCACCACGGTCCAAGTATAGCAGCAGCTTTGACAATGAACCACCACTCCTGGAAGGAGTCAGGTCTCAGTCTCAGGTTTCCAGTAGGTCTCAGTGTCCATACACCTTCCCATCTCAGCTAACTAACGTTTCGACCTAAAAGGTCTTCATCAGAGTCATGAAGATGACTCTGATGAAGACCTTTTAGGTCAAAACCTTAGTCGTTTGTATACTAGCACCTAAATAAAAGGCTTAAAATGTCCGTGCTGCTCCAGTGTCCTCTCCTCCTTTTGCATGTCTGTTTCTCTACCTTGCTTAGTGTAATTCTCTCTCGATAAGAGCGTACTTCGTCGTTAAGTGTTGCACAAGAATGGCCAATCTGATAGGCTGTAGGCCTATTCGCTATGGTTGATACATTTTGAAAGTGAAATTGGATAAAGGTGGCCTTACACTAGCCGTTTTTTTTTTTCAATCTGAAATCTGATAGCACCACACACTACCGGATAATCGGAGCGGGGCAGAGCAAATATCAAACATTCTTGATGTTGAGCGTCAGAAATGCCCGATTATCGGCTAGTGTAAGGCCACCTTAAGTGTGTGCGTTTTATGAATATCAAACCAAAATTATTAATGAGAACTTCTTTTTACATACTTTTTCCTATGTCCAGCTTTTAGTGTGTGTGTGCACCAACTTTCCTACACAGACATTAAATTCCCATTGAAAATGAATGGACAATTTTATGTCATAGTGTAAACACAGACATTGCGTAAGCGTAACACAAATATGTTGCATATATAGGAGGCTTTCAACTCTCAACTGTCAGTAAGAAGTCGGCGATGATGATGTACCATGATAAGAGCGCCCCTCACTTCACACAGGTGTGATTTTTCTGTTTCTGCCCAACAGTGATAATTGCCTTTGGATCTATGCACGTTAGTGTGTGTTTGTGTGAAGCTAAGGACTAGCCTGGAATCCACTGATGGATTTATAATTAAGATAAAACCCATTTGTTGCATATAAAATGCAAAAGGGACCAAAGATATAAAGGACTGTATTATACTGAATTACTGAGCCACACAGGGCTAAACTATAAAAAATACTTTAGAGAAAGTACTCAAAGAGTACACAGAAATACTCAGCACCACAACTAGGCAGAGAGCCTATGACCAAGTTAACCATAGCTTTAACAGGATTACTTTAAGCAGGAAATACTCTTTTAGAAAAATACCTTCAAGTCAATTAAAAAGATGAGTCCACCAGGAAGAAGGATTGTCCAGTCAGCAGATTATGGTTTAGTTAATTCATTTTCAGATCAGAGAGACAGAACAGATCCGCATACAGCCAAATTACTCTCCCCTGTACCACCAAAAGGGCACAGGGTAGTCTCTGACGAACAATTCATTACAAAGGCATTAATACTGTAGAATTACAATTGTTGATACACATTTCATTGGCTGACTACACAGTTAATTTCCACTTTGCCACGCTGGCACTAGGTGTCGAACGCTGATTGGACCAGCACATAGATGATGGGACTGATATTGGGACAACTTCCTTAGTTTCCGTCATGAAAGCCATAGACCGGGAAAGCGTGGACGCTGGCGTTGCCAGGCAACCTGTAGATAACATTCTTTCCCTGCTAGCAGAGACAGAGAGAAATACTCCTATCTACTTTCTCACTGGGCACCAAGGTCAAATACATGTAGTGTTTATCCAAATAGACCTCTCAATATGCCAGCTAACTTTTGACTACAGGCAGACAGTATGGAGCCTAATTAAGATATAAAATCTGAGCTTGGCGTCAGGCAATCCATAATATAATATGATATAATAATATAGGTCTGAGATGATTAGGCCTGTGGAGGGTGATAAAACTGATGGTCAAAGGGCAAGATGACAAAATATGAACACTTGACACATGTCCACAAAAAATACCAAAGTAGCAGATCTACAGATCCATCAACTCCATCACGTTTTGTGGATGAAGTGTCAAATGTGATCAATAATCAATAATCAATCTTCAGGGAATTAAATTTAAATAATATAAGGGTCTCAGGAGGGGAATAGAACCAGAATGGAAACAGTGGAACCAGGAACCATGAAAAATAAAAAAATAGTTTTGACTTAAGACTAGGCAAACAATCACTCCTTATTTAGATGGTACTGTGGGAGAGAGACAGAATGACTTTTCTCTCTCGATCTTCTATCTTCGGGGTTCTCAAAGAACTCAGCAATGTTGCAGCGTTCCTACGCCGTCGAAAGTGTCAGAGTTTGACAATGTTCATGGATGGTCTTTCTTTTGGCTCGTTGTCGGAGCCGAATCTTCGCCCCGTCCCCCAGGATGGGTGACATAACAGGTGACCCATAGGTGACAATCTCAGCCTATACTTTCTCAGTGACAGATACTGGATCTCTGTGATTCAAACGGGAGAAAACGGCCGGAGATGCCCCTAACAGTTCTTATACCAAGCAAAGCTTGGAAAGGGGGGGGACAGGGTAATTGATGATGTCGTGTCGCTTCCTGGCGAGTCCATTAGTACCATGAAGGCCAAATATAGAATCAAGTCTATTCAGGGGAGGATATATATGCCTAATCAAGTCAAACTCAAGGTGATGAAAACAAAATAATAAAATGAAATGGAAGGGAAAGATGTCCCTATTCTAAATATCTCAATGTAAGGTCAAGGGGTGGTTCGGGGATAATAAAGGTTAAATGTTTACAATGGAGGGATATTCCAAATTCAGAGGTAAAATATGAATCAAATCTAAAATAATAAAAATATAATGAGGTGGGATAATGAATCCTAATGGAAGGAAATTTAGATTGTCCAAAGATGGGATAATTCAGTTTACATAATCTATATAATGTGGCAGATCTGGGATCTGGAAAATGAATAGTCAAAATACCATATTAATCAATTGAGGGGAGAAGGAATGATCAAATGAATCCTAATACTAGGTAGGGAAGGGTAACAGCGTTTTAGCAAAATACAGTGTCTTAGAAAAGAAAAACATAGAACAATTATGTGCATGGTGAAACATGAGTGGAATTCTAATTTGTTCCCGATGGGAAATCTATGAGCAGATGGCATAAGGCCTATACTGTTCTAGGGGGGTCGGGCCTAATACTGTTTTTTAAACGGTTCTGAGTGGGTCGGGGTCTAAGGGCAAACCCTAAACTTAAGGGAAAACTTAAGGGTCCTTCTGGCCGATCCACACGGTCACGACTCTTTTCTGTTCTGGCCCCACAGTGGTGGAATGAACTCCCCACTGATGTTAGGACAGCAGAGTCACTGCCCATATTTCGCCGCAGGTTGAAAACCCACCTCTTCAGGAAACACTACCCTTCCTCTCTGCCTGACCTACTTGTTGTTAACTAGTTGTACGAACGCTTGTTTTCTATTGTTGTATTGTTTATTGGATCTTGTTTAGTCGATACACTTAATTGTTTTAGCTCATGCTCATTTGATTTAGCTATTTTGTCTCATCTGGTTAAGGAAATAGGTAGCTGATATATTGCACTTTTACCTTAGCGCTAGGTATACTCTTGGTTGCTTGTTTTTGCAGAAAATGCACTAAAAACTTCTGGTGATTAGTAGTTTTTGTTCCCTACCTATGTTGAATACACTTATTGTAAGTCGCTTTGGATAAAAGCGTCTGCTAAATGACTGTAATGTAATGTAATGAAAAGGGATCTCGAGGTCGACAACACATTCCTTCACTATTCTCCATCACTTCTTGTTGACCTCTAGATTACTCTGTCCCGGGTTTGTTCCTGACCCACGAAACCACCAGAAATCCGTATCTGTGAGATAAAAACAGAAAGAGAAAAAAACAACTGGTGAATGAAATGAAACAACCATTATAAACAATTCATCAACAGGGTAAACATCCACAGGGTATGGTTTTAAAAAAAATAAAAATGACTGTTCTACCAACCGCGCATGTTCCACAGCAATGGTGAAAGTAGGGCGTGTAGGTAGACAGGGTATGGTTTAAAAAATTAAAATTAAAATAATAATAAAAAATAATATTAATATTTGTACTTCTCCTGACCGTTCTTACAGTACGTATTTACACATTTATGGAGGGAGGATACGCAGAGAGACAGACGTTCTCAAACGCATGCATTTCACAGTTATATGGAGGGAGAGTACTTAGAGAGACAGGTCAAGGAGAGAGAGATAGAGAGAGAGAGAGACCCAGCGTTCTACGTACGCATTTACACAGAGATAAACAACTGGAGGGAGGTTACGTAGAGACAGGGAGAAAGAGAAAGATAGAGAACCAGCATTCTACGTATGTATGTGCACCTTTAAAGATAAAGGGCAGGGAGAATACAATAAAACGATATCTCAAGTAGAAAACAACGTTGCAGTGATAAATCCGTTAACACAGGAAACACAGCTTGATGATGACAGAATAAACGCACAAGTCTATTTTGCCCTGTATTTGCACTGGACTTTAAGACTATCATGCATAATATGGCATGGCATTGCAAACACGGACAGAAATAAACAAAATGTAGGTCATCACTCCTAAAAAAACACATGTATGCTAATGTACTTATCAAATACGCTATTAATGACGTAGCTAATGTCACGTAAAAGACGCCAAAAAAGAAATTGTGAGATCACAAGTTCTACCTGTAGGAGCCTATAGTTACTCGTTCCAGGCAGAGAAAAAGAGAGAGTAGAGTACAAATAAAAATAAAATAATAAGTATTATAATAATAGGGAATTTAAAATGTCTTGGGAATGAATGGTTGACACCACTCAAAAATAAATGAAATTAAATAATACAACATAATAAATGAATTTAAATCAATAAGGGGATTGGTTGAAATCAATAATAAATTGTCATGATAATGGGCCTTTAAATGTTCATGGGGTCCTATCTAAAATTGAAAAACCATGGCACGGCCACTAGGCAATTATAAAGTGTATGAAATGATGATAAATGGAACAACGGAGCCTGACAGATAAATAAATCAATAGTAAATAGTCGTCGCGCATCCCTAATATCATCACTAATCATTAGAATGGAGGCTATACGTAAGTACCCGTACTGTCACACTCTAAAAAACAAACAATCAAATGGTGTTTCACCCACACACATATACACATGAACACGGACAAACACATATGCACGCACACACGCACCCTGTGCGTAATTGTCTCAGCTACTGACACACGCACGAACGCATGCACACACATAGACAAGGCAACATATCCGCCCACAGGACGAACGTACTCACTCAGTCACTCTAAATACAAATAAAATTATATACAATATACTAGGTGACATTGAACGAATGGCACGCTACACACACACCCACATCATTCAACTATTAGGCCTAAAAGAAGAATAACTGTTCTACAGGACAACACACACATCCATTCCAACACAAGACAGTGATATACACACCTACGCACGAATACGCACGCAGACAGACAGAGAGGCCCACAGGCAGATAGAGAAAAAGGAGAGAAGGAGAGAGAGAGTTGGAGGCATGCGTTATCACACGCACGCACACGCACGCACTCAGTCCCAGAGAGGGAGTGAGAGACTAAATTCCTTAGATAAGGAGCCTACACACTCTAAAAACAATGTAAAAAGGGGTGATAAAAAAATAATCATGTGTAATGTAATGGTGAAAGGAATCACAGACCTTTTATGGTATAAAAAGAACCTACTCTACTCTCGCACCCTGGCCGAGGTTTGAGAGAAAGAAGACTATAAATTAAGTAACATCTATGGATTCTTACAGCGATATATCAACAAGGGTGTCCTACGAATGATAACCGTATGCTGAAAGGCATAAATATTATAAAAAGACAAGAAATCGAAGCCGATAGATAAAAAATAAAGAATTAGGACGCAGCGCACGCGTAGCGGCACATCCTGAAAATGTAAAGAGGAGGAAGAGTAATGTGACTGAGACATGTTCAGGGATTAAGTCCCAGACATGAATGTACGGCAATAAATTATAATAACAGTATAATCTTTGAAAGATATCAGAAAGGTAAATTACTTAACTTCAGAAAAGCAAGCAGCTGAGAATCAGGCAGGCAGGAGGTGGTCCCGGACAGGGTCCACCGAAGCGGAGAGGAACCGTCGTACGGACAGACGATCCAGATGGGGGGGGGGAAATCTGTGGAGGACTGGTTCAAGCCGTCGTGCTTCGTCCGTTCGTCCACAGATCCGCGGCTTGTATGTTCCCAAAAATGGGGAGGATCGGTTCCAGAACTGAACATGGATCGACCAAACCACTGCTCCAAAAATATGACCATGGACTTTGTTCTTCCGGCAGGGAAAAAAAATAAAAATGGGGATGGGGCTGGTTCCTTTTTGTCGGAGGTGCTAATTAAATAAATTAGACTTATACTCGGAAAAAAGACGGTTCGAAATGGACCAATTTGATGGATTTATAATTAAGATAAAACCCATTTGTTGCATATAAAATGCAAAAGGGACCAAAGATATAAAGGACTGTATTATACTGAATTACTGAGCCACACAGGGCTAAACTATAAAAAATACTTTAGAGAAAGTACTCAAAGAGTACACAGAAATACTCAGCACCACAACTAGGCAGAGAGCCTATGACCAAGTTAACCATAGCTTTAACAGGATTACTTTAAGCAGGAAATACTCTTTTAGAAAAATACCTTCAAGTCAATTAAAAAGATGAGTCCACCAGGAAGAAGGATTGTCCAGTCAGCAGATTATGGTTTAGTTAATTCATTTTCAGATCAGAGAGACAGAACAGATCCGCATACAGCCAAATTACTCTCCCCTGTACCACCAAAAGGGCACAGGGTAGTCTCTGACGAACAATTCATTACAAAGGCATTAATACTGTAGAATTACAATTGTTGATACACATTTCATTGGCTGACTACACAGTTAATTTCCACTTTGCCACGCTGGCACTAGGTGTCGAACGCTGATTGGACCAGCACATAGATGATGGGACTGATATTGGGACAACTTCCTTAGTTTCCGTCATGAAAGCCATAGACCGGGAAAGCGTGGACGCTGGCGTTGCCAGGCAACCTGTAGATAACATTCTTTCCCTGCTAGCAGAGACAGAGAGAAATACTCCTATCTACTTTCTCACTGGGCACCAAGGTCAAATACATGTAGTGTTTATCCAAATAGACCTCTCAATATGCCAGCTAACTTTTGACTACAGGCAGACAGTATGGAGCCTAATTAAGATATAAAATCTGAGCTTGGCGTCAGGCAATCCATAATATAATATGATATAATAATATAGGTCTGAGATGATTAGGCCTGTGGAGGGTGATAAAACTGATGGTCAAAGGGCAAGATGACAAAATATGAACACTTGACACATGTCCACAAAAAATACCAAAGTAGCAGATCTACAGATCCATCATCCACACTGAGGATTATTATTATTAAAAAAACGAATTTAGTCTGGCAGCTAGTCTCCTATTTGAGCCTGATTTCCAAACTGTTAAGCAGACACGTCATTGCTGATTGGATAGTGCTCGATTCACAGTGTACACACACACTCTGTCTGTAGAGATGAATACATTAGGCAGAGTAAAACCTTCAAAGCACTGAGTTCTGGCTGGTGGTTCATGACAGATAAGGCCGTACCCTTAATAGTGGTATTCTTACGCATCTAAGAAGCTTATATGCCTAGCAGCTGGCACTGTCTTATTGGTCCAGAAACCATTAACCGGGACAGCGGTGTATGTCCAGACTGTTATCTTGACTTTTAATTGATATATTTGGCCAGAACTGCTCCACAGGAGGCCTTGTCTGCTCAAAGGTTGGTGTGAAAAAATGCTGAGTCGGGCGGGCCACCCACTAGACAGGACAAATAGAGATAAATGATACCGCGTTAAAGGGCAGAGCAGTAGAATGTTTCCCTCTTATGGAAGATAGATGTAACATCCTTCATTCTATAGCAGAAGAGAGGGCAAGCTATTTAAGTAGCAGCAGGGCTCAAGCCCTTTTCAGTGTGCTTTTAGTGTTTTGACTGCAGCCTGCATCGCAGAACTGCTTCACACAGTGATTTAGTGTGAGCATATACTGTATATGGGAAACAATTTAGCAAGTTAAATATGTCAAGTAGAATATATCAGATCAAATTCACTCAATGTTTATTGCATGACACGGCCCACGGTTTGGCTTCGATGCCGTGTGTGTTTGCATGTGTTGTTTGTGTGTGTCAACACTCAACACAGTAGTGATTTGTCCTGCAGAAGCAGACTAATGAATGGGGCGTCCTGCTCGTGGACTGATATTAGCCTGGGTAGCAGGTCCTTTGATGTGATTAGCTCCATGCTCTCTCTTGACAAATTAGGCTGTCCTCTCCTCACAGCCAAAGCACTAATCTATGCCAAGACACCAGTTAACACTTTGATTGCTACAAGATCTCGGCAGGCCTATTTGGATGTTGCTACCGTTTAACATTGCACAAAGGCCTTGTTCGGGGGCCCACAGCAAAATGTTCTCTTATAGTGAGAATCACACACATACATCAAAAGAAAGCTGAACTTGCCCACTTCAATTTAAAAAATACATTTTGATTTTACCATGTTCCATTCTGGAGATATTGACCTTTTTGCAACACCTGCATTTGCCTGGAAGTGGTTATCTTGAACAGCGAGCAGAGTTATGGATGGTTTAAAGTCAGAGACATTGACAGGCAGATATAAAATTTAACCCAATAAATATCCTATACATCCTATACACTGAATGAAAGCCCTGAATGTGTACTTTTACGAGGAAAACAGTATACATTGATCCCATCTACAGTTAGACAGTAATTGGTTATTGAATGCAGCTTGTGCCCACCAGATAACTTCAGAGAAGACATGGACGTGAACTCCTCAATATTCACAAAATAAGGCCTATAGCGACATATAAATACTATATACCGTATGAAACAGAAGACTCTCTGCTTTCATAAGAAAAAAATCACACCCGTGTGAACTGAGTGGTGTAAGGTTTTATATAGCATGATCAGCTGTGGTCTGACGTAATGTCTGACGTCCGATGTGAGGTATTATATAAGGTAAGGTATTATATAGCCTGATCAGCTCTGATCTGACGTAATGAAATCACACCCGGATGTGATTTCACAACTGGCTTTTTTTGTGCAGAAAAAATGACCATGGTTGCTACGGTCATCCAGTTCACCCGGGTGTGATTTAAGTACGTCAAAAAATATTTTGAACATAGCAACCATGCTCATTTTTTTCTGCACACAAAAGCCAGTTGTAGGAGTGGTTTACACCACTCAAAAACTTCTACTGTAGTAATAATAAAAATCACACCCATGTGAAGTGAGTGGTGCAACTCTGTCCCATATTCTGTTCTCTGCTTATTCAATACAGCTCGCTATATACGGACTGAGGCAGAAAGTCATGTAAACCTTTTATTTACAGTTTGGTCTGTAAACTTCTACTGTAATAATAAAAATCACACCCCTGTGAAGTGAGCGTTGCAACTGTTCTGTACTTATTCACTACAGCTCGCTATATACGGACTGAGGCAGAAAGTCATGTAAACCTTTTATTTACAGTTTGGTCTGTAAACTTCTACTGTAATAATACAAATCACACCCCTGTGAAGTGAGCGGTGCAACTGTTCTCTACAGTTGCGCGGTGCAACTGTAGAGAACAGTTGCACCGCTCACTTCACATGGGTGTGATTTTTATTATTACTACAGTAGAAGTTTTTTTCTTATGAAAGCAGAGAGTCTTCTGTTTCATACGGTATATAGTATTTATATGTCGCTATAGGCCTTATTTTGTGAATATTGAGTTCGGGTCCATGTCTTCTCTGCAGTTATATCTGGTGGGCGCAATGTGCATCCACCCAGTAGCCAATTTATGACAAACTGTACATGGGATCAATGTTTACTCTTTTCCTCGTAAAAGTACACATTCAGGGCTTTCATTCGGTGTATAGGATGTATAGCATATTTATTGTGTTTATTGTTATATCTGCCTGTCAATGTCTGACTATAAACCTTCATAACTCTGCTTTCTTTAGATGATGAATCGATGATGATGATTCACTGCTTTCATTGTTTTGATCGCAGTAACATTGGGGGGGGGGGGGGGGGGGGGGTCATGGGCACATTGGGCAGCACAAGTCTTGATCGTACGGCTATAAAAAGTCCCATTCCACCGTTCGGTTCAGAACTATAGTATAACGGTGAGACGTGTTGTCATCATGAGCTGATTTTGTTTTTCAAGCTACTATAGGGGAACATGCCTGGGCATGCACGGTTTAGGACGCGGAAAAGTTCGTTATACATTACACCCGGGTCGATTACGTCCCCGACGCGTTCATTGCGGTCTTATCACTACAATTATAATGAATAAAAAAGCGTTACAATCATACGTCCGAGCGATCTCTGATTATGACGGCTCTGCATGGCGATACGTGATCCCCCAACGGTAGACTGTCTGTTGTCATGGCGGCCCCTCTCGATACTGTAGTTCGTTTGTTAGTTCGTAGTATTATAGGCTCGGGATCGTTTGGTCGCTACAGTATGAAGAAGTAAACATGCATCTGTCCATGTGTGTTGCAGACGTTGTGCAATGCCGATCTGGTGCAGAATCTGCAGATCATGTGTTAGGCAGCGTAACAGCGTTCCGTATGTTTTTTTCCGAGACATGAGCCCCCATCTCGCAAGGCCCTCCTCCTGCAGGAGAAACAGGAGGGGAGGGGGGAATCGGTAAAAGCCAATAGGTGGAGGAAAGCCTGGTGAGGCGAGGTTAGGTGAAATTTGATTCTTTTCACACACCGGCTAGATCGGCATGGGCGCATCCATTTTACACTGGTTTATACACGTAAAGCGGCCCGCCCTCCTGTTTTCAGGAGGGGAGGGGTTTTTTTTTTTTTTGGTTTTTTTTTCTGATCACGTGAGCGGGACTAAGCAGCAATGATAGGGGGATGATTCTTCATTGTCCGGGTGGGTAAAAAGATGAATGAAAGTATGCTATAAAAAAGTGATTGAAACGTATTGATACGTGATTCGCACCCGACGTTTGATTAATTGATAACGTATTGATACGCGATTCGCGTCGGCTGTGTTAACTGAACATGTGATGCTTTGTGATTTTCATGCATGAGCGTACACAAGTATGTGTGTGAATTTGTCTGTGTACCGGTATATATGTTTCTATGTTCATCAATTAGCAAGATTTATTGACTGACAATCTATAGTCGGCCTATACTTTATTACTCTTTGGGAAAGTCACATAACTTGAGAACCGTTCGCCCCACCGACTTCAAATTTGACACACACGTTCACACCACTGCAGTCGGTCGGACCCACGGCCGTCCAAAATAGGCCTCTGCCCGGGCTCTGGACAGGGCCCCTACCCAGGCTCCATATATGGAGCTGGCCTGTTCTGACATCACAACACTCCATATTTGGGCATCCCTGACACAGAACTCCATAGGAATAAAGTGACACAGAGAGACAGATACAGAAATCTCCATATATGGGCATAAAAGGGTGGAACGGGTACTCTGACATGGATACAACGGGTATTGCATAGCCAGGTGGGGCATGGATCTCCAACTTACAGGCGTCTTACTGGTGTTATGATATCGCGATGATGTAAAATGATAAGGGTTGGTAAAGCGCCACTCACTTCACACAGGTGTGATTTTTATTATTTATTTGCTTATTTGTTTCCATAATTCTTTCTCTTTTTTGCCTTCCTTTTTCGATGCATAATCTATTAATCTTACAGTACATCTGTGTGATCACTTGCAGTGGCTATACTGTATGTGGTGTTGCTGCTGTGCTGAGTAGGCTCAGTTTGTCTTTCCATGTACTGTTCTGCCTTCCCCTCTTTGTGCCTCTGCTTTGGTGAAAAAAGCCCCACCCCACTGCCTCCCATGCAGTTTGGGTTTCGGGCCTTCCACTCCACCGAATCAGCAAACTGCCTGTTCATAGAACAATTAAAGTGTGTTTTGAACAAAGCTCCCTGTGCAATGACGGTGTTCCTGGACTTCAAGAAGGCGTTCGACACCGTCTGTCACCAGGTCCTCCTGTCCAAATTAACACATTTTAATTTCTCTCCAGAAGCTATAAAATGGTTTAGTTCCTATCTATCCACCAGAAAACAGCGTGTAAGTGTCAACAGTGTAAAATCTCCCTACCACACCTGTTCGGTCGGTGTCCCCCAGGGCTCAATAGAGGGTATGCGCATGCTTAAAGTGAATGGCACATCGAGTGGCAAAGCAACAGACAAAGTGAGTTTAACATTGTTTAATGTTGTTTAATGCAATCAGATTTTCTGTTTGGATGCATGGGCTGTCAAGGCCAGAAAGTAGTTTTTTGCCACTCAGTAGGCATTCCTGCATAACTTCCGGGTTTGATGATGATGTCACGCGCATACTCTCTATAGGTCGTATGCAGATGATGCTGTTGTGCTTGCCCATGCGGTAAAAGCTATGCAGATGTGTCAATAATTTGAACCTCAGCTCTGACAAGCATTCAAGTCTGGCTTATAGACTCATGTCTGCTCTAGCCTCTTGTGTGCCAAAAAGACAGTCTGCATGGCCTTCTCCAAAAGACCAGTTGTGTTGGAGTCCTCAAATGTGTTTCTGGGTGGGGAGGAACTTGAACTTGTCCCAGAGTTCAAGTACCTCAGAGTCATATTAGACCCTAATGTTTAAAAAACATGTGAAGAAAGTCACAAATACGATTAAATTCAACCTTTAAACAAATTAGACCCTTCCTGACAGTTGGAGCTGCCAGATCGTATTTTCACTGTATGATCCTATCACACATTGAATACTGTTTCACAAACTGGTCTTGCACAGGCGTGACTATTCTCAAACCCATAGAACAGCTCTACAAGAGTGCGCTCAAAGTGTTTGACAGGAAGCCTCACTCATATCATCATTGTAACATCCTCCGGAGGCTCAATTGTTTTAGCTAACAGGTTGGGGTCATATACAAGACCCTACATGGTCTGTGCCCGCCCCCCCTAAATTAATTCATTAAACGGAAGCCTGATAGGGGAATCAGTACCAGAGCAACCACTCGAGGAGATTGCGAAGTGCCGCACCGGCAAACAACATTCGGTCAAAATGTCCTCTCGGTACAGGGTTGTGTAGCATGGAATGGCCTTCCTCTGCGTATAAGGGATTGTGCTACATTTCCATCTTTTAAATTAAATCTGAAAAGATGGTTGCTTGAAAACCAAAGCTGCAACCATTTGTGATCTTGTTTTAGGTTTATTTTTATGCTGTGTTCCCTATGTAATGTTATGTAAATGTATTCCACTGTTTGTCTGTCTGTTTTCGTGTTTCTTTGTGAGGACTGCGGATGAAAACTAGCATCTTTGCTAAATCCGGTGTATTTACATCCATGCGACGTCCATTAATATGCATTGTCCTGTCCAAATAAACAAATAAAGTAAAGTAAAAACGGGGCACAGCACACTCTCGTTGGATTTCAAGATTGTGTGTGTGTGTGTGTGTGTGTGTGTGTGTGTGTGTGTGTGTGTGTGTGTGTGTGCGTGTGTGCGTGTGTGTGTGTGTGTGCGTGCGTGCGTGCGTGCGTGCGTGCGTGCGTGCGTGCGTGCGTGCGTGTGCATGAGAGAGAGTCTGAGTGTGTCTGTCTTTTCAATAGTTTGAACTGGCATTTGAATCATGGTCCCCGTTTCAATGTGTGTTTTTACACTGACTCTCAGTAGTCTGCTGGACAAGGCCAGTGCAGAGGCTGACATTTACTCAAAGGCTAATGGAATGCCTGAGACTTCCATGTGTTACAGTAGTGGCTGCCTCTTTTGGTGCTTTTCCACTGCCTGGTACAGACTTAAAGGGCCACTTCACCCCTTTTGCAACCAGATCTTCATTATTGTAATGATGTTTGGGAGACGAGAAATTATGCTTTGCTGCACTCACCCCACCTTGTGGAGATGGGGGGGGGGGGGGGGGGGGGGCTGACTTACTGAGACAACATGTAGTCCAGGAAGGAAGTGAGACCAGTGTCCATGACATCACAGACACTTTGAAATGATAAAATATCTAAAATCACATATTACCCACATAAAAACCCCATGCAGGAAAGTGTTTCTTGTCTCCCAAACATCATTAAAATAAGATCTGGTTGGAAAAGGGGTGAAGTGGCCCTTTAATTCTATTCAAATTGTTTGCTTTTCCATTAGGCAGAAGTACATGCATGGTGTCATCTCTGTTGGGGTGCATGCGTTTGGTCCGACATACCATTGGTCCGAACGACAACCTACCTCAAACCCTCACCCTAACCCTAACCTCCCACGGGGCAGCACACCTAAACCTAACCCTAACCCTCTCCCGACCCTTAACGCACCTCGGACCAATGCTCCTTCGAACCAATGATATGTCGAACCAAAGTATGCCTCCCTCTCTGTTGAGGTTCCAAGAGAGCTGAGTGGATACCAAATATATACTTGCATCATTTTGTCTATGCGGTCAGGGGAGTAATGTTAACCTTTATTCTAGACATATTGCAAATGTGAAATGAATCAATGTGCAACAGCATGGCCTATGGCTCGTCTAAAATGTAGTACTTTTCTAAATGATCATTTTATCACTGGTTTAATAGAGAACATCCGAAAAAGCTTAATATTTGGCCGGTGAATTGCGACACGTATATGCGATTATATTCACCACTCCTCTCCTCCTCCACGCCTCTCCTCCTCCTGCTATATGTCATTGGTATCCTTTCCACCACTTCTCCACTGCCGTGATGGGGCCCAGAGTCATTTGGGATCATAAAATAAAATTATAAATACATACAGAGACAGTTGAGATGACCAAAGTTTGGCCAACAGAGCTGTATCGGGGACGAAGGGTGCAGTGTGCTGCTGACTGCTGTGCTCCCCCGACCTCGCAGAGCTGCGGGGCCGGGTCGGCTGCTGCTCTGTTCACAATTACTGTACGGTACGCCACTGTTTATAGACAAAAACGCAGTTTGGGCTGCATTTTCATTGGTCAGAGCCTAGAGGTGTAGCATTCACCAGCGAATGTCAGCAAAAAATAAGGAGCGGTCACTGACTGAATTTTTGCAAATTCGCACATTTGCCACTGATGTGGAAGCTTGCATTGATTTTATGAGGTTTCAAAAAAAGCAAATTATTCGCGCTTTAACTTCAGCCATGTTTTGCTACGCAGAGGGTGTATGTTGCTATGCTGAGCAGATACATCAAGGGGTTCCTGTCTGCACTGGAAAGTGAAGTAAAGGGAGCAGAGCTGAATTGAGCCTATAGTACCATTCAGTGGAAAAGGGATTTTTTTGTGAGCTC
Source organism: Electrona antarctica (assembly GCF_951216825.1). Taxonomy (NCBI): domain Eukaryota; kingdom Metazoa; phylum Chordata; class Actinopteri; order Myctophiformes; family Myctophidae; genus Electrona; species Electrona antarctica. Next base: position 29,811,152 of record NC_136807.1, read on the forward strand.
TTAGATGAGGTTTGACATAATTATGGTCCCTCTCCAGACACAACGTGTTAAAATGCGGTGACTCATTGATCAACCTTAAGGTCTCAATGGCAGCAACTGGGCTGTTAGTCTTGGCACCCGCTGGCCTAGTGGTCCAGGCACATGCCACATATAGGCTCTTGCCTGACAGCATGTCACGTGTTCGAGTCCCGTTCATGCTGTATGTCTCTCCCTCTGTCCTGTCTGTATTCACTGTAACTATCAATAAAGGCACAAAAGCCAAAACTAAATCTTAAAAAATACATATCTCTGATCATCTCTCTGCCGCCTACTCACGAGAGAGAGAGAGAGAGAGAGAGAGAGAGGTGGGGGTCTTCACGAAAGAGAATATATTTTCTGGCCTTTACTGTGGGTAAAGGACGGCCTTCCTCAGAGGAGTCATTTATTCTGTCCACAGGCTCATTTATTCTGTCCCAAGGCTATGTTGTGAAAAGCCGCCATAATGATGATGGCGATACCCAGAGTGTTAAGACGTTGGAATGATCTCTCATCTCCCCTGAGAAGCTGCATAGCTTGATCTGTTGTCTGACCCCCGGAGGCCTGCACTGCTGCCTGTTGGAGCCACAAGAATCATTTGACATAGCTCAAAGGGTGCCTTAACCCCTGCAGCACTGTCATATATCACCATCGCTTGTGCTGGGAATATTTTATCATCACAAAATATCCCTTTGAGGCTTCAGGCATTTTTACACTTTATAATATCGGTTGTAATAGCAAAGCTCACGCTTGTATTCCATTTCATATGCTGTTTTATTATGTCACAGGAGTCGTTTTTATCTCTCTCTCTCTCTCTCTCTCTCTCTCTGTCATTCAGTTCAATTCAAAGGGGCTTTGTTGTCATGAGAAAGAAGTCATTGCTAAGCTAAAGTGGAACAGAACAGTCAAAACAAATTAATGCAATTAAAAGGGAATACAGTAAAACAGAGCTGTTATTTTGCAGGTTAGGAAAACTATCTTACCATGCCATAAAAATGGTGCATTTGCTGTCAGAAATTGTTATATACATTTTATATACTATATCAAAATAATAAAAAAGTATATACGGTTTAAATGGTTATTGTATCCTTTAGTGCTATAAGCTTTATTATTGGGATTTTGCATATTGCCGAATCTATATACCTCGTTCTCCATTTTCATTTAACTGAGATCCCAAATGGTCCATATATGACCACACAAACAATGGCATTCAATAAAATGCATTGACGTATAAAACAAGAAACGACTAGCCTCCTGGCTGCTGTGGTGGTTGTTTGCCGTCCCCCGCGGTTGGCTTGTCAATAGCGCGGTATTGCAATATTGTGGTTATTGCGGCCCTACTGCTGCCTGAAGCCTCAGGACACTAATCATAGGGTTGTGAAAATGTGTCTTAAAAGAGGATGGTTTCTGTGCTTGGAGAGAGCTCTCAAAATGAGCTTTGAGTGCACATAATTTAAAAAAAAGGAAACGAGGGGAAAGGGCAGGGATGAGAGAGAGAGAGAGAGAGAGAGAGAGAGAGAGAGAGAGAGAGAGAGAGAGAGAGAGAGAGAGAGAGAATAGAGACATTGGAAGAAAGAGTGAGCGAGGTTTGTTTTGCTCCAGGAAGGATCAGTGTAATTAGGAGTAGCATATCATTTACAAATCAGGCCTGACATTTTGGATGCTGGCATTCTGTTACAGATGTGGTGATGAGAGAGATATCTGCTGATTGGAGAACACTGAACTTTCCCCAGGTGTCACAATCAGTCCTGTAGTAGCAGATGGAACACCAGCCAGGCTGTGTAGGGCTGTTAGATTTCTCTTCTGTTCACTGAGTTCAGCCCATCAGTGAATAGTGATCTTATAAAACCTTCTCTGGTCTATGAGGGAAGTTAAGGATTCAGCTTCAAGCTGATCAGAGCAGGTGGATTTTAATCAATCTTTGATGAGAGAGATTTACTGATTGCCTCCTGACATCCTGTAATGAAGATGCGAGACTAGTATACACTGAGATTGCTTATCTGAGAGAGCTAGAGAGAGAGAGAGAGAGAGAGAGAGAGAGAGAGAGAATTATATCAAGTGTTCCATATAATAGGTCACCTCACAAGAACTGGAGCTTGATACATACTACTACTACACCTGGACAATGGCTTCCTTTGACATTGTCTATTTTCAGCTGTTTTTGGGGGTTCGTACACAAGGCCTGTCGACTTACACAGAGTGAACCCTCTGTTCCAATCACATCACTTAATGTGTGATCCAGTTAGGCTGCAGCATGGCGCTAAGTGATGTGTCCCAGATACAGCATGAAACATCAACACAAACCGACAGCTCTGCGTCTTACATACTGTAAGGGCTTTGCAGGATAATGCTGGTGTATCTGCAGTGTGCTGATGGGAACAGGTCCACGGGCAAACCACAGGCCACCGAAGAGCCCAACTCCACCATCCTCCAATCTGCTAAACTTAAAAGGGGGAGGGTGGATATACAGTTTATAGCAGGAGGGGGACATTTCCATTCATCTTGCACAGATGGGATTAAAATGCAGTAGTACTGGTGGCAGGTGGCAGTGGGCTATGATTAAAATGGCTGAAGATAACTGGGCTATATGCTCTGCAACTCACACTGAAATCGACCTCTCCTACAGTACTAAAATAAATAAGCATGTCACCTGCAGGCTGTATGTAATAAATACACATTATCTGCAATTACTTCTGTACTTTATAACCGCAATTTCAGTGATGGCGGTGCAGAGGGTCTAGTCATTTGTATCATTATTTATGATGGTCGTTGGGTGCAGCTGTGTCTGGATAGTGGAACTCATGGAGAAAAGCTGTGCTCGGTCCAAGAGTGCCATATGGCACCAGGGCTGCACCAAATAGATTGAAGCTTAATTTATTACATTGACATTAATATTCACAATCAACATTTGAAAATGTTTGCAGAGCACGCTTTTCATCTGCAAAAGCTATAGTTTTGAAATGTAAATCACAGCAGTTAATTGTCTTGTCGACATGTAGGCATGTCTGTCATGCAGACGAACAGACAAACACAATCATGCAGTTTGTAACTTTGTAACACGACTGCTGCCTTCAAGCTTCTCTTTAGGGAAAAGGTGACTTTACTCAATGAATACAGAAACAGCATATATATGATTAACATCAGAATGTTAAACTATCTCTAAATGCCAGGGTTCTACATGTTTATTTCTTCTTCATACAGCTCTATTTTATACGGTGTACTCTGTTATACATGTGCATACATACAGTCAATACTTGACCACACACCACACTGAGACGAGCAAAATAAACAATTCACCAAGTCACCAATTTGAGCCTGATCTCACCAAAACACAGTGAAAAATGCATGGATTGGCAATTCCGTATTATACACGCTTCGAAAACCCCAAAATCCGTATATTGCACTACTACGGTTTTGACCGCGATGGAGGCCAGGTTTGACATTATTTGCGATTCTGTGCTATTGGGTTACAACTCGGACGGGGCTGAGTTGGCTCTACCGAACTTGGCAACGTTCGACAAGGCAACTCGCTCGCTTTAGCCCGCTCGGTGGTGTCTCTTGTGGCTCAAGTTCGGTAGAGTCGGTGCCCATCTGTCACAGTCTATGGGGAGGATTTCAGTGTAATATATGTACGGATTTGGAGGATTTTTAGGCATGTATGTACGGAAATGCCAATCTGTGCTATTTCACCGTGTTTGGGTGTGACCGGGTTGCCAATTCCCTCCTGTTAAACTTGATGATGGAATTGAGTTTCCGTTAGACAGCCTTGCAGAGCACACTGTCAAGCTGTGAGAGGTAATTTCTCTGAGGAAGCAGTGTTATCTGTCTCACCTCTTCTTCCTTCCTTGCTGGTGAGGAGAAAAGAGGCAAAGAGAGGACAGGAGATGAGAGAACATCTGATAGAGATAGGACATGTGATATGGTAGCTGTCTGCCCACGCTGGATTCTACAAACACCCTGTAAGGTCCAAACGCCTACTACATTGGCCCCAATGCATAGAACTGGCTGATTTATCGTATCGAAGTCCTGACGTCACTGTTATGTAAATCTTAGGGATACATATTTGCCTATTATGAATATTAATAACCCAACACTTTAATGTCTAACTCCGTTGTAAGGGGAGGATTGGAAGAATGTAATAGAGTAAAAGTACTCAAGTCAGAAGGACTGTAAAACCTTTTAAACCAAGTGAATATTAACTTTATCTTTAATGTTATAATGTTAAACTTATAAAACTGTAATCCTATATTAATAAACCTTTTAAAGAGAAATACTTTAGAGGAAAACTACAATACTAAAATGAGAGAATTAGGCAGAGTAAAAGTATTTCAGAGTATACCAGAATACCTTAGAAGGATTTGACACCAGACACGAAAGAAGAGAAGTCCACACCAGAGCTAAGGATTTTCCATTTGATATATTACCAATTACATCGGGAGAGAAATGGCAGGTCCGTACAACGTTAAAAAGATCTCTCACTGACACATCATCAGTGAAAACAATTTATAGTACATAAGTCATAACATCCTTTTGACATGGGGAAGTAATGTATTTGAGTTCAGAGGGTAACCAAAAGTGAATAATAGCGGCACCTATAGCTGGGAGGTATACTTGGCACACTACAACTGACGGCCGAGACGACTAATATAACGTCTTTAAGACGTAAATAGGAGAGCGAGGGAGACGGAATGTCTGCTGAGCTAGAAGGTAAAAAAAGATGTTGTTACAGTTACGCTGCGGTGTTTTGGCAAACAGGAGAAAAACAACTCTTTATCTCACGCTGGCTAGGGGAGAAGTGAGAACCGAAATCAGTGGGACAGTGTGACCTGAGGCATGAAAAATACATGGGCATGGGACATAAGTAACGATTCATAATTATGCAGGGCACAGGGCATATGAAGAATAACTCATTGGGAATGTGTAAACTTCCATCCACAAACAATTAATGTCTTAATAATTCAAAATTACCCATCAGTCACTTTATCCCTGGGTCACAGAAGTCCTTTTTCTATTGAAAATGCATTAGGCATTAGGGTCATCTTAGCGTTGCATCATATAAGTGTGTGTGTGTGTGTGTGTGTGTGTGTGTGTGTGTGTGTGTGTGTGTGTGTGTGTGTGTGTGTGTGTGTGTGTGTGTGTGTGTGTGTGTGTGTGTGTGTGTGTAAGTGTGTGTGTGTGTGTGTGTGTGTGTGTGTGTGTGTGTGTGTGTGTGTGTGTGCGTGTGCGTGTGCGTGTGCGTGTGCGCGTGCGCATGTGCGTGCGTGCGTGCGTGCGTCCGTCTGTTACCAGCTAATCTCCGGCACCGTTAACCCGGTCGGTGCCAAATTGTGCGCGCACACTCCCTGGATATCAACGATGAATCTCTGCCCCAAATTGTCCAGAACGGCCTGTTATAGCGCCACCAGGAGGCCAACTTTTGAAAAACACATTTTTGATATTACTCCTCCAGATTCATTCCAAAAATCCCACAAATCGTTACACACTATCTCTATAGTCATTTGTTCAAGACTGATCTGTCCGATATTTCATATTCCATCCTAATTGGCTAACATTGGCTTTCAAAGTTTGCAGGATTGGCCCGTTTTGAACAAAAAGCCTCAAATCATGAACGCAGCGTGCAATTTATGTGAAATCTTTCACAGACTTTCCTACTAGGCTAAGGAATATATCCCACCATTTTCACATTGGCCTGTTATAGTGCCACCAACAGGTGGATTTTTGCAAAAAACTTTTTTGGAACAAAATGCCTCAAATCATCCAATTGCCATCCAAGGTGTAAGAAGAAATGCCACCATTTTCACATTGGCCTATTATAGCACCACCAGGAGGCCACAACCTGACCTGCCTTGGTGGAGACCTGTGCCCAGAAGGGCACTTTATCTAGTTTAACTTTGTGTTTACTTACATGGGCCTATTGCATTGTCCAGCTACATGGCTGTTCTTAGCAGGATCTGCCATGAGAATGTGTCCTTCACAGCACCACACTATTTAGTCCATGATTGACCACTAAGGTCAGTGTAACTAGATTAGGTGGCTGGCGGGTGTCGGTTTGACAAATTTTCACTTAACAAATATTTTTTTCATTTGTTCGTGACATTCAAACGCAAGTCTGAATGTGACCTTGTATTATGGCACCATTCTCTGTCAGAGGTAGATTGGGTGGACAATGCAGCTGCAGGCGTTGAGCTCCACATTTCTCCTCTATCAGAATATCAGTCCATCTGAGGCATTTTTTGACACCAGGGATAATTTTTATTCTGCTCCCACCAAAAATGAAATTAAAAGGAATGGCTCTCAACACTCTCACTCAAGATATGGAAACCTCTGTTGGTCCAATTAGCATAGCAGTTAGACAGCCTTGTATGACCCAATATGTGTTTCCATAATTTCTGAGGTTTTGACTTTATAGGCATGAAATTGGCGAGGATATTTCTTGCACTCAGTGATTATAGTTCAATCGAGAAAGAAAATGATGAGAAGCAAACAAGAAAATTGTAGAATTCACATAGATTTAAATCCGAATGGATTTATTTATTAATTATTGTATGGAGTTGCTCGATCACAAACACCCTTATATTTTCTTTTCAAGATTCAGCTAAAAATCACACGCTGTGTTCATGATTGGAGGCATTTTGTTTAAAACCGAGCACTTGGAAGCCACACTTAAGCATCTACTCTACTGGCTGCATGCATGACTAGAGAGATATTGTGTACTGTTTTGCGTGATGTTTGGACAGAATGTGTAGGAGTACTATCAGTACTTCGGCCTGGTGGAGATGATGCCAAATATATCACTTTTTACAGTATGGCCAGCAAAAGAAAACATGTTCTGCTCTACAGTTGAATTATTTGGTCTATTATTTGCTATATTGTCCTCATAATAATATGGAGAAAACATTTTCTATGAGCACTGTGCCTGCCACCAATCCTTTTTCTCCAGTACATGGCCTTTTTGCATTCCCAGAGAGAGAGAGAGAGAGAGAGAGAGAGAAGGGGTTGTCACCTCCCATTAGCTTTATAGAGATGTACAGTAACGAGTTCAAGTTGAAACAACATTCAATTGAGGTAGGGGGAGGTGAGAGGAAGCAAATGATATTTTCTGTCCCCTGTTGACAGGCATTTTCTGAGAAGCTCATAATCTCTTTAGTGGCAGATCAAAACATCAAAAGAAACACAAACTTTGCAGGGACATCACTATCTCTCTCTCTCTCTCTCTCTCTCTCTCTCTCTGTCCGACTCTCTCTCACTGACTTTCTCTCTCTGCATATTCCTCCTCTCCTGCCCAACTATCTACCTAGCCAGCCATCTGCATCTGACTGTATCCCCATACCCCCCACCCCAACGTCTTCTCATCTTCCTCCTTTCTTCTAGTCTCTGCCATCTCTTCCATCTGTTTTATCTAGCAGGCCTCTGGGCCTGTTCTGCTACCAGGAGAGATTTCACACTCACTCATATCATTCCCATTCTATCTTACACCAACCCCCACACCCCCAATCGTTCACATCTCAAGAACCAGTGTTGCCCATGGTAACAGTAGTACTGGGCGTGGTGACATTTCTGATCTCTGTAGCAGTGACCCTAGTGGCAGGATCAGGACAGAAAGAGGCCTGTTGTGGATGCTTTTCTCTCTGAGAGAGAGAGTGAGAGAGAGAGAGAGAGAGAGAGAGAGAGAGAGACAGACGGACGGACGGACGGACGGACGGACGGACGGACGGACAGACAGACAGACAGGTCATTCATACTAAGAGAATGGATGAGGTCTCTGTTGGTTTGCTTGTCTCCCTGTAATTGTAGTGTGCAGCTCAGTGTGCAGCTCATTATCCAGCTCTCCTCCAGGTATAAAGTCTTGTTTTGATCAGAGAGCCTTTAATTAGATGCTCATTAGCATTGTTTAATTAAACTCACCCCATGCCTTTAATAACATGGCAGTAGCGTTTACGCCGTCTGACATTCACATGGGGTTATTCTAGGACACCAAGGCAATGTCTGGACAAGAGAGTTATTTGTTTTTGCATGATTAGTTAGTAGTTAATTTAGTATTAAGTTGCGGATATTATAAAACAATTCTCTTTCATTCTGCCATTCATTCAAACGTTTCAAAGCTTACGCTTCCTGCGGTGGCCTTGCACAACACAAGCTCTGAAAAGAAAGCAGGTCTGAGAACTGTGCGTGCGTGTGGATGCGTCTGACTTTCTGTGCACGCACATTCATAAACACATGACTTTTGTACTGTGATTGGACATTAGTATTAGTTTTGTGTTTGTAGCAGATCCTGGTGGAGTATAATCTCAAATGGACACATAAAGCTGCACATATTGTACACAACAGCACACAAGTACCGGTATCTTTTAATCACTGCCTCAGCAAAAGATAATTATACAGTTGTCAGGCATTCACTAATATTTTTTTTTCATTGAGCTTTGCCTAACAGGCTAAAATATGAATTTCTTCATCTAAGCATTTGGCCTCAGGGCTTGAATTATAATTTAACGCTGTATCTTGAGATATGTGTTCAAGCACACAACAGATCATTTGTTTGGGAATCACTGATCTGTTGCTGTCAAAACTAACCAGGAATCATTTAATTTGACCTTGGTGCATACTATCTTTAGCCCTGTGGCTAAAGACAAGTATTATAGCTTAATAAAATATTGAATACTTGGCGCCTAACATGACCCTGGGGGGCAGAACATGGCCCCTGTGTGTCTATACTCATGGTAGAGTCCTGAACAGTGTTTGTGCCAGTTTGGTGCAGATCAGAGCAAAGGTTCACCTGTGGCCCCTGGAGGCCCCTACACATGGCCCCTGGTGTGCCTTGTAACACCTCTAGGCAATTTTAATATTGGATTTTGCTTCCATCTTGTCAAAGTTGAATTAACTCTGGCTTTTTGCCTCTGGGTGTAGCATGGGGTAGTCAGTGATGAGTCTGCATGCAGGCACTGTGATTATGGAAGATGGTTCAGACAAATCAATCTAAAATAGTCTCTCCAGCACACCATGCTCAAATAAAAGATTTCAATAAAGCTTAATCACAAAATAAATATTACTCTGCCACTGTTCAGCCTTGATATTAAACAGTAACATCCTCACTGGAATCCTCTCTCTCTCTCTCTCTCTCTTTGACTGACAGACAGACAGACAGACAGACAGACAGACAGACAGACAGACAGACAGACAGACAGACAGACAGACAGACAGACAGACAGACAGACAGACAGACAGACAGACAGACAGAAATAGTGTGAGTAATGAGAGAGTGGGAAGTGAATTTAAAGGAGACTTCTCTTGATAAGATCATAGATGTGAGTGACCTTCAGGTGCTGCTGGGTCCTTTTCATGTGCAGAGCAGATTACCCAGTGATTTTCAGCGGGGGGGAAATGAACTCACTGATGCATTGCGATAATTTAATTTAACATTTAACAAAATGATAGGAAGAGGTCCCAGAGCTTTGCCGTGGGCAGACGGTGGAGAGGAGGTGAGGAGGGGGTCATGGCCAAGTCAGCAGTTTGTGTTGAATTGCGAGAGAATAAGAGGTGAGCCCGGAGCAATCAATTCATTACTGCAACATACTATATTACCCATTTACTCTGCTGACATCTTCATTCTTGTCTTTTTTGTCCCTCACCGACCATATTCATTTTGGAACTTGTTCAAAGCCAGACTAAATAATAATTGAATTCACCCAGTGCCACAATCTTTCATTCTGAGCTCTGAAGGCACTAATCTCCCAGGCCCTGAACCGGAAGTAAAAACCAGCTATGTATATTTTGAACTGGATCAGTCTGTTGTTGTTGAATCCTTTTCGTTCTTTATTGTGCAGCCAGCCCAGATTCCGTTCCTTGTCTTTTGTCCTTCTTTTCAGTCTACCAAATAATTAGAATCGGACCTGCCTGACCCAGAACTTGCATGACTGTGTGGTATGTACAGTGTTTGTGTGTGTGTGTGTGTGTGCGAATCCACAGTGCAAACCTAGTGTGCATGTATAGTGCTTATGCTCTAGTATGTGAGTGCATGCATGTGTAATTGTGTCTGTGTAAACTTGTGTGACTGCAAATATTTGTGAGTGCATACTCTGCACTTGCATGTGCAGGTATGTACGTGTGAGCGTGCGTCCGTGCATGCGTGTGTAGTGCATGTGAGCTGGAGTTCAGGAGTTCAAAAGGTAAAACTCAAAGTGTCAAAGAGCAGGTTCTTCACATATGTTCTTGCTCCATCTGCAGAGCTTTAGTGGCCACAGTCGAGATGCTTCTCAGTGATTTCTGCAACATGACCGGTATGGCTGTGCTCCTGCCTATTCTAATACTATTACTACATTAGTGCTGCTGCTCTTATAGAGGACTCCAACCTCGCTTTTATTGGAAATCCTTTACTGTTAAAGCCTTTTAGCCTTTGGCTGGGCTTTTGCACTCATAAATCTAGTTCTTGGCCTGCATGGGGGCAAATCGCCAAATGTTTGTGTTATTGCCATTTCAATTACAAATGTGTGTATATATCATTCAGGGGTGAGTTTTTCCGCTGTGCTCATCTTTTTTCTTTATTTCCTCACTAGTTGCTTTTAGCTCCACAGTTTTATTACTGCCATCCAGGCCAAAGCAACTAAAACGCAAAAGATGGACAGCAGATCTAACAAACAGGGATATTGTAATGCCTCTCATTTCCTCCTTAGCCGATGTCTAAACACTTGTGCTTTGTCACTGCCACTACAGTGAAGTATAAATGCACTCTTTCTCCTTCCCACGCCTCTTCTCTTGTGCTCCCTAATTCATGTAATTTCCTCCTGGTTTTGTTCCAGTCCCCCACTTCCTTCCTAGTTCCTATGCAGGAGCCACTGCTCTGTATTCTGGGACCATCGTGTCTTCGGTGGAGAGTGATTGTGCCGGTGGCAAGGAGGTCAATTGGAAGAAATTGCGTTGCAGCCACCGTGAAGCTCAAGCGAGAGGGAACAAACTGGATATTAGCCCAATCCTTGTAGGTGGCCGTGTTTACACCATCTACCAAGGCCCCTCTCCTGGCTTCCCCTACCACAACCTCCGAACACATGCGAACACACACACACGCGCGCGCGCACACGCACGCACGCACGCACGCACGCACGCACGCACGCACGCACGCACGCGCGCACACACACACACACACACACACACACACACACACACACACACACACACACACACACTTAACATCTTTATTTGCGTTCACATTAAACAAGAACACAAACAATAGTAGATGGTCAAGCTTGGGAAACTCAACAAGGCTGTGTTTCAGGATACAGATCACGGATACAGGAAGCATCATTCATCTCCTCTCCTCCATGTGTGGCTAGACTACCTATTATCATCACAGACACTGAACAGAAATTTGCCAATGCCTTATTAGCTCTCGGCTTGGGCATTCCTGCAATCTGCAGGCCTCTCACAACAATTAAAAGTACATTACAGAGGCTTCCAAATCAGGGGTCATCAATATGTCCGCACACGGACAAATCTGTCCACTAGTAGGCCTACTAGTTGAAGGTGACAAACTGACAGTGACAATTGAGCCTTAAGCCCTAACCACAGCAAAGGGACACCATGCAACTCCTTGCAACCGTTTGGACCCAAGGAGTTGCATGGTGACCCTTTGGTGTGGTTAGGGCTTTATGGCAGAACCCCTACAGTAGGGGAGGCCTTCATATTCAATAGATCCTGTGATCTTTTGTGGCCAGATGTGTTCCTGGGGTCTAGTAGGACTATAGTAAATACTAATAATAAAGAAATGATTAAAACAAAATAAACTAGAAAAAGTGCCCTTCTGGGCACAGGTCTCCACCAGGAGGATAGGACTGTGTGAGATGTTTGGCAAAATGTTTAGGATTAATATAAACATGTTTTTGAAGAATTTTGTTCCAAAAATGTGTTTTGCAAAAATCAACCTGTTGGTGGCGCTATAACAGGCCAATGTGAAAAGGGTGGGATATATTCCTCAGCCTAGTAAGAAAATGTGTGAAAGATTTCACGTAAATTGCATGCTGCGTTCATGATTTGAGGCTTTTGTTCAAAACGGGGCAATCTTGCAAACTGTGAAAGCCAATTATAGCCAATTAGGATGGAATATGAAATATCGGACTGATCCGACTTGAGCACATGACCATAGAGATACTGTGTAACGATTTGTGAGATTTTTGGACAGAATCTGGAGGAGTAATATCAAAAAATGTGTTTTACAAAAGTCGGCCTCCTGGTGGCGCTATAAAAGGCAGATGCGGAAAATGCAGGTCAAATGTTTGTCCTTGGCCTCTAGGGAGTGTGCATGCAACGTATCACACAGATTGGTGCAGTTTTAGGTAAACAATGTGAAAAGCTGCCTCATGGTGGCGCTATAACATGCCGTTCTGGAAACTGTGGGGCAGAGGTTCATCGTTGGCATCCAGGGAGTGTGTGTGCAAAGTTTGGCATTGATCGGGCCAACGGTGCCGGAGATTAGCTGATAACGGACGGACGGAAGGACGGACGGACGGAAGGAAGGACACACGGACGGATGGAGTGCAAACAATGTGAAAAGGGTGGGATATATTCCTCAGCCTAGTAAGAAAATGTGTGAAAGATTTCACGTAAATTGCATGCTGCGTTCATGATTTGAGGCTGTTGTTCAAAACGGGGCAATCTTGCAAACTGTAAAAGCCAATTATAGCCAATTAGGATGGAATATGAAATATCAGACAGATCCGACTTGAGCACATGACCATAGAGATACTGTGTAACGATTTGTGAGATTTTTGGACAGAATCTGGAGGAGTAATATAAAAAAATGTGTTTTACAAAAGTCGGCCTCCTGGTGGCGCTATAAAAGGCAGATGCGGAAAATGCAGGTCAAAGGTTTGTCCTTGGCCTCTAGGGAGTGTGCATGCAACGTATCACGCAGATCGGTGCAGTTTTAGGTAAAACATGTGAAAAGCTGCCTCATGGTGGCGCTATAACAGGCCGTTCTGGAAAATGTGGGGCAGAGGTTCATCGTTGGCATCCAGGGAGTATGTGTGCAAAGTTTGGCATTGATCGGGCCAACGGTGCCGGAGATTAGCTGATAACGGACGGACAGAAGGACGGACGGACGGACGGACGGAAGGAAGGACACACACACGGACGGAGTGCAAAACATACTCTCTCCCCATGCCTTCGGCCTGCTGGAGACAATACTCTCTCCCCATGCCTTCGGCCTGGTGGAGACAATAAGAAAGCAGCAATATACATATAAAGTAACATTTTTAATCCGTCTACAGGACTTTTTTTGCCAACTTTTAACAGTATTTCTACATTAAGGTGTTGCTATACTTTAGTGTCTCTCCTCCTCCTCCTCTGCCTAAAGTTATCTCATCTTGAAGCACGTCTTCTACTCAAAGCACATTGCAAATGTGCATTGTAAACGGTCCATTTATTCTTCTCCCACGCTTCAGAAGCATTCATCTCGTCCATAGCCCCAGAAAACATTATCCTGGCTCCAAAAGCATAACATTACTAGCGGTTAAAAACGTATCCACCGCATGTCCCTTTGCATGCCCACAGGAGGAAGTGGTCAAGTTGGTTATTCTTCCTCTATGGTATCCACACTGCACAGAATGTTTCCCATGGTCTTTCCAGGAAAAACACAAATGCACAACCATCCACACTGTTACTGCTGTCGGGATGAAAATGAAAATCAACAAAATCTAATGTTTTCTCACTGTCAGGTGACTGTCACCAGGCAGTCGTTCTCAAAGTGGTCCTTGGTGGGGAGGGAGTGTTCCAGGGGGTCTCTGCTGGGGGTCCCAAGCACACTTTTTCAGATGGGTGTCTGCAACCGAATACATATCAATTTGGGGGTCCTTGACACAAACAAGTTTGAGAACCACAGGACTAGGGGGCAGAACTGTAGAAACAACGCTGGTAGCACTTTAAACTAAGGTCCTTGTTGTAAGCACTTATTAACTGTTAATAAGACATTTATAAAACATGAATTAACTGTTAATAAGTTATTTATAAGACACTTATTAACCTTAGTATTTGTTATTATACATTTAACAAACATATTTATTAACTGTTAATAAGATATTTATAAGACATTCATTAACTGTTAATGGGTTATTTATAAGACACTTATTAACCTTATTATTTGTTTATATATATTTGTAAGGAATTTTACAAACATTTATTAACTGTTAATAAGATATTTATAAGACATGAATTAACTGTCAATGGGTTATTTATAAGACACTTTATAAGACACTTTTTTACCTTATTATTTGTTAATATGCATCTGTAAGGAATTTAACAAACACGTATTAACTATTTATAATATATTTATAAGACATTAATTAACTGTTAATAACTTATTTATGTATTTGTTTATAAACATCTTTACAAATATGCAATAATCCTATAAGATCCATTCAAAGTGCTACCAAAACGCTATTCCAAGGCTTTTTTTTTGTTTATAAACATCTTTACAAATATTAAATAATCCTATAAGATCCATCCAAAGTGCTACCAAAACGCTAGTCCAAGGCTTTGTCACAGAGATCGATCTGTGATTGCAGTAAGAGACAGAGTGAGACTATCTACGACTACGAGAAAGAAGAGACATACAGGGTGGAAGATAAAGGATGCTGTAAAGTGAGGGATGGGGTGGGAGATAAAGGGAGGCATGGGTGGGAAGGGGAACAGATCAGAGCTCCACTTTGGAGCAGCTGGAGACTGTGCACCTACCGATACATCCAGGGACATCCAAATCTGTACAGGCTTAAACTGACTGACAACTGTATAAGGCCAAGGCCCCATTGATCTGTCTAGTTATTTTGTCACTCGTGGTTGTCCTCACAAGGCTCTTTCCTGCTATCTTCTCCTGAGAGGCAGTCATGTCCTAGTGGACACTGGATGTCTCTATTAATAACACACTGTTAGTTCCGCACACTGATTAAATAATTAAATTAGAAACCTAACGAGGCTGGAATCTCTGTGGCCACACAAACGTCCCTGGCAGAACAGATGTGTCTCAGTCCTAAACTGCTTCCAACCCCCAACACAATCCTACACCCCCAAAAGACAAAACCTCCATACTTGACCACTGCCATCCTGGCAGCCTCACTTGCCAGGACTGTGGTGTCAGGATGACATCAGGGTTCTTGTGAGTCGTGCATTAGTATTAGTGTGGCTAACCAGGGAGGCTGCAGATTGTATTAGGACGCTGTCTTATGTGGTCAGGATGTACACAGGATGTGTCACTGTCTGTGATTTAATGATCAGCAGATTCACTGGGACACTTCACATACTGAATCAATGAAGAATCTGAATGAGCAGTAAGAAGCTGTCAGAATATCAACACCTCATCTGTTCTGAAGGGATTACTGCCATGCATGGAGTGGAAGCTGTTTAGAAATTCCATTTTAGTCAAAATATTTACAAATGCTTTTTGTGTTGGATACTGGATAGGCAGGCATGTAATGATACCAACAACTCAAGATGCGATAATATCATGAGAACAATTACACAGCACTATATTTGTTATGATTTAAGATAGTGTGAGACACTGGCGCGCAACCAAGCCAATCAGAAGTAAAGTATGACTGTTGCAAGCTGGTCTTTCACCTTCCTACCTCTATGCCTGCCTATCTGTCCCAAACCGCCCCTCAGGTCCTGATATGCACATAATGATTGCTATAAACACGAGGTCACGCTCATTACTCGTCATCGTAGTAGAGTCACAGACTAAGGTTCTGTGACCATCCTCTGGCAAGGATGTTTTGATGATTGATTTGACCTCTATGGACCCTTTATAAAAGATTTAGCCCCCAGGTCCCGGCATTTTTTGCTAGAGGGCCAAATTCAAAATGGCGTCCGGCGCCATAGCCAAAAATGAACTTTTGATCTAGATGACCTAGAATCATGTATGAAGACACTTTTCCATACAAGTCAACCATGAGGATTCCAAATCTGACACCATTTTAATCATAAGACCTCGTTTTGGCCCCGGAATTAAAGATGGCCACCATCCATTAGAGTGAAAACATTACTTTTGAATAGGAAAGCAATCTATTTGGGGGTTGTAATTTTGTGTCAGATAGCATTCTGTGTCACTGGTTTCTGAATCATCAGATTCAGATGACTCCACCCTCCTCTGTGCATCATCCTCCTCCTCCTCACTCAACTTCCTCGTCCTCTTCAACTGATGCAGGTAGGTGTGTTGGGAGTGCAGGCCGCATGTGGCAGACAGGACGACAGCGACCACCCACCACTCCCAATCTGTCCGAGTGGTGAGGGGTGGTGCTTCAGTGTGGGGTGGAGCACTAGATACCCCAAGTAGTTGGTGTGGAGGCAGTGTTGGCGTAGGCTATCTCCATCTGGAGGGAGACAGATTCATTATTTTTTCTTCATTCTCTTCTACTTGGCTTCTTTTCTCCATAGATTACCTGTCCCGTATATGCAAAGAACTTCTCATGGTCAAGGCTATCTCCACACCGTGAGAGCTGCTGCTGTGCCATAGAGCTCTTTACCACCTTGTCATACACTGATGATTTTCCTTTGCCATAGAAGAAAAGGTTGCTGATGAGATTATTGAGATCTGCATCATCCTCCAGTGCTGCATGAGCAGCAGCAAGGGTTTCCTGGGAGAGACTTGTATTCCTCAGAATATCAAGATTCTCTCGTCTCCTCTGTTAGGTTGGATATCAGCCTCTCCTTGGCCAGCTGACTCAGTCATAAGTGCCTCATACATCAGCCTCAAGCAACGCAGCCCCTCTTATAATGCTTGCCTTTCAGAGCACAATCAACAGATCCCTCAGCAATCACTCCCGCAACAAGTACCCTCCCACGACAAGTATATATCTGCCGGGGGGAGGGCTGACAGCTGCCGGGGTAGGTAGATGGATTATGACAGGTCCATTCTGCTGCACTGTCGGTACATTCGGCAGCCGTGCTCCAGACGCCGCAACTGCCGGTAAACTGCTGGTAACAGCCGCGGTGCTGCCGGGGGGAGGGGCGGCATCTGCCCGGGGATTATGTCACTCTACTGCCGCTCCATCTCGTGGCCGCCGCTCCACGCCGCAACTGCCGGTTAACAGTGCCAGGAAAAGGAGCGGCATCTGCCGGGGAAACTGAGATTATGACACTCAACTGCCACTCGCTTCCGCGGCAGTGCGTTGGTCCAACATGCGTTGCATCGTGATTGCGGTTAGGGTAAGGGTTTGGCATAGAGTGTCGGACTGATGCCGCAGAGAAACACTGTCGCCTGCCGCGGGTGTTCCGCGGCTGATGCCATGCGTTGCGTCATGCTTGCGGTTAGGGTTAGATTTAGGGTTTGCGGTAGAGTGTCGGACTGATGCCGCTGAGAAACACCACTGTACCTGCTGCCATGGGTGTTCCGCGGCTAATGCCGCTGCCAGAAAATGCACTCGCTCTCTCTCCCCCTTGTAGCGCTTGTTGATGGCACTCATCATCACACACTGTGTATGGAAAGGACCAAGAAAGGACCCAATGTCATGGTACTTGTCTGGGTTCTCTGCCTTGATCAGAGTGATGAGGACGTACATGTACACAGGATGATCTCCCAGTAAAAAGGCAAAGGGCATGCGTTTTGTGATACGTGCAACAGGGCCAGTTGAAGACGACGAGGAAGTTGAGAATGAGGAGGAGGATGAGGAGGAGGAGGAGGATGATGCACAGAGGAGGAGGGTGGAGTCATCTGAATCTGATGATTCAGAAACCAGTGACACAGAATGCTCCGACACATGTGTTTTGTGTCTGTAAAAATTACAGCCCCCAAATAGATTGCTTTCCTATTAAAAAGTAATGTTTTCACTCTACTGGATGGTGGCCATCTTGAATTTCAGGGCAAAAACGAGGTCTTATGATTCAAATTGTGTCAGATTTGGAATCCTCATGGTTGACTTGTATGGAAAAGTGTCTTCATACATGATTCTAGGTCATCTAGATCAAAAGGCTATGGAGCCGGACGCCATTTTGAATTTGGCCCTCTAGCAAAAAATGCCGGGATTTTTGCGAGGGACCTGGGGGCTAAATCTTTTATAAAGGGTCCATAGAGGTCAAATCAATCATCAAAACATCCTTGCCAGATGATGGTCACAGAATCTTAGTCTGTGACTCTACTATCGTAGATGCTGACACAGACCCACGCCGATATCGCTACATTCCTCGTGTTGGGTCATTCGTGAATGATTCATTACTGAGAATTATTCTTTCTCTTTTTTTGTGAGAATTTGTTCTAAAATGACTTCCTGAAAATTATATATATTTTTTCAGTCAGTTGAGCTCTCAGTCAGTTGGAAAATATTGATTGGCTTTCCTTAATGGACTGAAATACTAACCATTATTAGCCAATGGATCCATTGAGCTCTTTGTGTCGGTGAATGGAATCGGTACGATCTCGTTCACAGAATGAACCTATAATCTCATTCAGTGCATGACAGGATTGTACAAAGCCAAATATCAATACTGTTTCCTGACAGGTAAAACTGCAAGGCGAGGTTCACATACCACATGCATGCATGTACATGCTTCAGTTGGCACGGATCAATAGTTATGTATTACCTTCAGCTATAAGAACAGAAAAGTGACAAAGAGAAAGTGGGGCAAGAGTGTGAGTGAAAGGAAATGAGAAAGTAGGATCTGAGCTTATAAACAACTTATAAATGTCAAAGCATAGGCTTTTTTATAATCACTCCATCCATCTTGCTCCACATGCTGCATAGCCTACCTTATATTATCGCTTGCGACTGACCTGTTGTGTGCACGCACACATTCATCACACACACGATAAGAGTTCTGTGAACTGTGTGTGCGTGCGTGCATGTGCTTGCGTGCGTGCGTGCGTGCGTGCGTGCGTGCGTGCGTGCGTGCGTGCGTGCGTGCGTGTGTGTGTGTGTGTGTGTGTGTGTGTGTGTGTGTGCGTGTGTGTGTGTGTGTGAGATAATAAAGTGCAGAGGCATAATGGCTTATTTCTGGACACCACACACAGCCGATCCAAAAGCTGACAATGTGTCACATCTGCCATTTTCAGCGAGTGACACCAACACACTACATACTATAGGCCCTATCTTGCGCCACCCCTTGCTCCTTATTCCTAAACTTATTTGCCTTTTTTACCATTTTGAAAAACTAGGAATGCACCAATATGGAAATTCTTGACCGATACTGATGTTTAAAGTAACAATTTAGCCAATAGCCGATACTGATACCGATATAATTATGTATACGGTAAGTTATCGGTAACTATATAATATATAAACTATATTTCGTTTTTGTTGTTTATATTTCCCCCTTTGTGCTAGGGAAACAAATACATCTTTAAATACACAATAATAATAAATGTTCATAATCTACAGCTTGGTAGGCTGCAAATAACCATCACACCAACATAACCATGTATGCTTATCAAAAACAGATAAATATCGGTTATTGTCAGTATTATTTGGCGATACCGATATTGACCAATAACAGCAAATATCGGTCGATACCGGTCTACATCGACCCGTTGTGAGCTTGTAGATCGGCAATTTTAACTATTTTAAAAGGTTTTTCAAAATATGGCAAATAGGTTTAGGGATAAGGGATGAGGGGTGTTGCAAGATAAAGCCCTAAGTATAATAAAGGCCTTACTCGGCCCCACCCTTCTCCTATTGTTTATATTGTGTTTAGTTTCCAAGATGGCCACAGCACCAGGAGGGGGTGGGGCGGTGGTGAGCGGGTGTGGTCGAAATATGCCCTTACTGGGCTGCATTCACAAATTCAAGACACCTGTCTTGCGTTTGTCTTGTGTCTGTGTTTAATGGCCGCTGGTTTGACCAAATATTTTGTTTGATGGGGGGAGGGTGGCAGAACACATCCATCAAAGCTGTGTTCAGACACAAGTCAGGTGTCAGACACAAGGCAAGTGTCTTGAATGCAGGCCAGTAAGGGCATATGTCGACCCCGCCCGCTCACCTCCGCCCACCCCCTCCTGGTGCTGCGGCCATCTTGGAAACTGAGAGTTTATGCTTACTCTGGAATAGGATCTGGTAAATGCCAAACATGAAGTGGAGCTGTTGTGTTCCTCTCTCACTTGCCTGCCTCTGCAGGGATACTGTGGTCTGGACAGACATTGGAAGGGATTACTGCCATCCCTTCCAGACAAACAACCAGACCAGTTACCAACAGCTGCTGCGATGGAGACAAACGCCACAGTCGATTGCCAAAGATAAAATCGAGTGTGGTGTTCTAGCAACATATTTTGGCTTCAGTTTCCAAATGTGTGTACAGAACCCCCTCCATCGTAGGAACAAGAAATTCCATGTTCCATGTTGGGATCAACATGGAGCATGGGGCCCAGGGATGGCGAGAGAAAGTGGAATCAAGTGCACGGAATCAAGCAAATAAGCAAGCAAAACAGACAGACAGTGAGATTGTGGTCGAGATAGAGTAATTATTGTCAATGCCTATAAATTATACACAAGTTGTAGTTCTACCACTGTCTGCACACTCCCCTGCTTTGTCCCTATTAAATATTCACACAAACATCTTTGTAAGCCACTGTTAATTACTTGTCACAACAATTGCTGGTATCAACCACATTAGTATGTGTGTATGGGACTCCCTAACTAATCAGATGCGTGTCCACTGCCCAGTACCACCACTAGGGCTGCAACTATTGATTATTTTCTTGGTGATTCTTGTTTTGATTTGTCTTTTGACTAATCAGAATAATTGAGAAGTTGGTTTTCATTTATAATTTGTGCGAAAATAGCCAATCTACAAGTTCAGAACGCTTCGTAATGTGACACATAGATCGCCTATTTTCCCTTTTTATTTTATTTTTGTAAAATCGAGTTCCGGCCCCCTTTAAAGTCATGGAGAGAATTATTTATGTTCAGGTACAGGACTATTTTTACAGTTGTGTGTGGACCTCAGGAAGACTAGCTGACTGCCATGGCATCAGCTAATGGGGATCCTTTCAAATTAACAAATAAACAAATAAACGTACCCCCACCCACAAATCATGGGGAGACACTGGTCAGACAAACAGCATGGACAAGCATTGCTTGCACAGTTGCACACCTAGCTAAAGCATTGATTTATCAATATTTACAGATGAGAATAATGAGATATGGACCTGCTGTTGGAAGGAATTTGTGAAGTGATGCTTCATAATTATAATTATATCTTTGACTGTCACATTTATTTTCATATTATTTATTTATTTTGCTTACGGCCATACCATTCAACACGCCCAATCTCGTCCAAGCACTGAAGCTAAGCTGGGTCTGGCCTAGTAGTCTATGGGAGCGTGCCTGCATGGGAATATGAGCTTGAAGCTTGTGTCTGGGTAGCTCAGCCGGTAGAGCACTTGCCTTTGGACAGGAAGGTCCCGTGTTCGATCCAAGGCACCGCCAACTCAGCACGTGAGCACCAGGCTTGGGTAACTAAATTGTGCGGTAGGAACTGATGGCAGGTGTTGCCCGCCACCTCAGAAATCCATCTTCTCACAGGGGTCTAGCGCATTGAAAAGGGCATAGACAATAAGCCGCTATAAATGGTAAATAGTGCATTTACATAGCGCCTTTATCCAAGGCGCTTTACAGATTGTGCATCAATTCACCCATCCACACACACATTCATGGTGCAAGGCATGCCAACCAGCACATCAGGAGCAATTTGGGGTTCAGTGTCTTGCTCGAGGACACTTTGACACTAGCTCTGACCTACTTACATTTATTTTGACACAGATGAATTGTCTGTGGGGAATTTCATATCAAATTAATTGAGCGGCTATGCTGGCTAATGACCTAAGCATTAGACTTCAAGGTATGCATACATGACGTCTACAATCACACAAACACATGAGCGCGTACACACACACACACACACACACACACACACACACACACACACACACACACACACACACACACACACACACACACACACACACACACACACACATTATTATGACTGACAGTGACTGATTATTATTTTGGAGTCACTGATGTCAGGAAAAGCATTTTGCAGCATCCAACACATCCTGTTGTTACAAGGAAAGGAAAGAACAAAGTGAAAAGTGGCAACCCCAGAAGCTGTAGTTTAAATGTTTAATGGTGAATCAAGTGGTGACATAACGACGTATGTTATGTTCGCTTTGCTGGTCTGCCTAACAGGCCTGTTGGGCCATGCAATGGAATAGCATGGTGGACAATGCTGGAAGGTTAACATGAGAATGTAGTACAGTGTGTAAATGTATAGTGCCGGCGACTGGCCACATCTGTCACAGGCTGGATTCACATTTGGATAGATTCTGTTGAGTTTTTACTTTGACAAATGTAATCTGTGTAATAATTTAAATTGTAGAAGACCTACATGCCTGGCACATACTGAAGAAGAGTGCACACATTTTTGAGACCATTGCTCGTCAGTGATAGATATTCCTAAATCGTTTTGAAGCCTATCTTTTTAACCAGCGGCACTCAAGTGTAATCCACCGCCCCAATTTGGGATTGAACTTGGTAATGACAGTCAGAACAAATAAAGAAGCCATTAGTATCCCTATGTGCTGGCCACCAGGGGAAGAAATCATCACACAAAGAAGTATCAAGAACCCATATGCACAACCCGTCCAAGTGTAGAAACAGCTCCCTGAGCCAGAGAGTAGCCTACACATGCACATGTCAGTTCTATGTAATAACATGGTTAAAAAACAGAATTAAAAAGACCAATACTAGATTAGAACTATTTACAGGAATGGTTTGATATCAAACTCCTCGTTAAGCCCATATGGGGCCAAAGTGTTCAAATTATAAATATGGAACATTTCTCGTAGCAGCCAACGCTCTTGATTTCCCCCTCTAGGGGGGGGGGGGGGGGGTTGTTCACTTTTTCAAAGCCTTCTGACTCATAGTGGAGGAGTTAAGGCCGAAAATTAAGCTGTTAACTTCAAGTCATGATACAGAGGTCCCCTTTGGTATGGAAGTACCTTAGGGTCATAGGAAAAGATGTATCCAAAGTGACGAGTTGCTACACCCTTCATTTCTGAAATATACATGTTTTTCAAAATAGCCGCCACCATTATACAGCAATACAGCATAGCCCATATGATGCCATATCTTTGCTTCTGTTAGAGCTATATAATCATATTGGTATCAAAGTGAACATTTTTGGGGCCAAGCAATCCAATTCAATAGGTTTCAAGGCAAAAAAGAAAATCCTTTTCTCGTTACCAAGACAATAGGGGTAAAATATGCTAATTTCATTCAAAAGAAATATGTTTTAACAGGGTAACTTTCCACCCTCTCATCCCCTAAAACTTTAATTTAGTTTTCCCTTTGGCATGGAAGTACCTTAGGGCAATTGGAAAGAAATTATCTAAAGAGACAAATAAGATCACTCTTAATTTCTGAAATCTATGCATTTAAAAAATGGCACCATTCACAGCAATACAGCAGAACCAATAACTTCTGTTAAATGATGTACTGCTATAATAATAATAATAACTAGAAAAAGTGCCCTTCTGGGCACAGGTCTCCACCAGGAGGATAGGAGTGTGTGTGATGTTTGGCAAAATGTTTAGGAGTGATATAAACATGTTTGTTGGTTTTTTGCAACAATTTTCTTCATTTTGTTGAGGAAATGCAGAGCCAGATCACTCATAGCATCTCTGAGGATAGAATTCTGGATGAGCAGGACATCCAACAAAAATAAAGAAATGACCAGGCTTATTCTCACTTGAGTCACAGACTAGTCTGCAGTCATAGTATGGGTTCAGGCTATTGATAATCTTGTGAACAACCAGGTAGAACATAGGATACCACTTTTTGATTGCCTGCTAGTTTGGCCTGCTCCTGCAAAAACCATAGAGCACATGAATCAGTGTGATGCCCAATTTACTCGTCAGTTCGTCAGAGGTAAATAAAGCATGACATTTATTGAGTGCTGGACGCTTTCTTCTTCTTTCTCAGTTTTGTTTTACTGAGCCTTGCACCTATATTCTTCTAACTTGGAGTGTTGCGGGTTGTCTGATTTGGCAGTCTTTTTCTCTCTGCCCAATTTACTTCTCTATGAGTCATCACAAATCTTAGGGACACACCCCAGTGTCCGTGACGACTGTGTTTTGGGGCTGGTCTAACTGCAGTGTGAGGAGACAACCATGTAGTCCCGAAGATAGGGAGACCAGTGTCTCTGACGTCAGAGCCACTATATATATATTTATTTCCGTAATATGGTGTGCGGGCTACATCCATCTGTCAACTTGCACCTTGTAGATGACTTGTGATTGATTGGTCAGACAGACATTCAAGTTGATATAGATATAGTTTTGTTCTGCCTTGTTTACGCATTCTGCCTAAGGCTTCGTTCTGCCTGCAGCGAATGCAGCGATCGTTTTGAAGATAGTTTGGCTGAGCAGGTTAGTCGAGCCAACCTCCTGGAAGCACTACAAACACCTTTGTAATGCATAAACACAAGAAATGGCAAATACTCTGCATAGCATTTCGGAGGGAGATCCAGGTAATACAGCTTCAGTGGCTTGAGCGACGTTCCGCCGTGATAATCTGTTCCATAGTTATGGGCAGTTGAATGTGGCTTGTTTTCGCCCAAAACCACCAGAAAGCAGAGACATGTTTTGGGTGCAGCCTACTCTTCTTTGTTGATCCTGGGATCATTCACGGGCTGCGGTAGAGCGCCATATATCGGAAACCACAGGAAATACGCTACGCCATGACGAGAATCTCGTCATTGCCGGTGTGAGCCTTGGAGTGAGATACTGTATGATAGTTCAAAATGAATACCTTTTCTTGGTGAGACTTTTGAAGTTCCTCATGGGAGGCAGAAAGATAACAGTCTGGATGGATGCAAGAAGGAGGGCTGGATGAGAGAGGAGAGGAGCCAGGAGAGTTCAGTGTGAATTTGGTGAGTCATTACTTTCACTAAAGCAGCAAAGAGCATTTTGTTCCCCAAAGGACCACCCCCTCTTTTCACGTCTCTGTGCCTACAGTCTCCCCGTTCCTTCTCCCTGACAATAGTTTCTATCACTGTTTGTTTTTCGGATCGTACTTTCTCTCGGTGCTCTGTGATTCTTCGAGGCTTACCTCATACGGTGGGCCTGCTCATATATAATACATTATGAAGGCATAAACCATGTTATTCATTGTGTGCTTTTCTAACTGCACTCCCTTTTGCTTGTATACATGTTCATGGGTGAGGACTGAGGCCTTGCTGAGCCCAGTTGATGGACTGTCTGTGAACCACATTGCTTACTCACACACACACATTTGTGGCGGCGCTGATTGTGTCAATACAATACAATATACAATCTCAGCGTGATGAAGAGGAATGTACAGAGCATTATTGTCACTACTATACACATTTGCGGGGGTCACCTTGAGGCCAGCGGTGGCTTCTGTCTCACACCCGCTCGCATACGCTTGCACACACGCACTCCGCCTCCTCAGACCCATTTAGTTCAGAAAGTTACTCTGCTAGTCTGCATACTATTTTTTGGTATGCATAAACAAACGCCTTCACTCCCTCTGGAGTTGGAGATAAGCAGATTGGTGTGTCTTTGGAGAAGACAAAAGGAGATGGATCCAACACAAAAGCCTTTATGAAATGGTTCCACTACGTAGAGAGATACAGGCTACGCTCACAGGAACCTCCAAAGCCTATAACTCTAAAGCTATAGCAAATGCCACTTCACGCTAGCCATAACAAAGGAGTGCAAATTCCACCCAGGGACGTTTTTTTGTACACCTGCCTCTACTGTTTTAATGGGCCTCTGTGTCATGTGACTTTTCATGTCATGTGATTTAGTTTTCCATTGTTTTCTTTAATTAGCAATTACCCCCCCCCCACACACACACACACACACACACCTATCTCTCTCTCTCTCTCTCTCTCTCTCTCTCTCTCTCTCTCTCTCTCTCTCTCTACCACGCCTTCGTCTTTCTCTGAGAACAATGATAAAATCAACTGACAATGGCGGATTCGCTATGCGTTATGCTAATCAAAATTGATCAGGAAGTGAAGATAGTAAGAAGATAGTAAAAGCGTGGGTGTTTGCTGTGACAGATATCTCGCCGAGGGTGCCCATGATGATAACCCAGGGAACAAACTGCACTGTTGATTGAATAAGTTCTGTTGATTTCTGCACGTACGTACGTACGCACGCACGCACGCACAAAATAATATCGAGCACACACAGTAACACCTGGCCCAAAGAGGCAGTGGATTATGATGGTCCACCTCGGTTAATAATTTAGACAGTCCCAATAAGGAAGTCATAAACAGACCCATCTCCTGATCTCAGATCAGTCGGGAGCAGGCATAGATGGAAGCCATTGATTTTCTCCCTGGCTCTGGATGTGGTGAGTCCTGTGTCTGCAGACTGCCAACTACGTGCATCAATATAGACGTGCTCTGCTTATCCAATGGAGCCTTCAAAGAGAGAACGGGGGAGGAAGGAGTCTCTGTTTGTGTCCAGAGGTGAAAAGAGTCATGTCAGAAGATGCTACTTACTCTAAGAAAATGTGTGCGTCCAAGCTGATAAGAGAGAGAGAGAGTGTGTGTGTGTGTGTGTGTGTGTGTGTGTGTGTGTGTGTGTGTGTGTGTGTGTGTGTGTGTGTGTGTGTGTGTGTGTGTGTGTGTGTGTGTGTGTGTGTGTGTGTGTGTGTGTGTGTGTGTGCACGCGCGCAATATACATTATATTTATTTACACAAGTATTTATGCACATAGTCAGGAACAATGCTAGTTAGGATTGCATTTCCCACTCGGTTGTACAATACCTATTGTACCTGGAGTACTCGCTGTACCGAGTACCAAGGGTAGTACGCGTAAACACAGCACAAACAAACAAACAAACTTTATACTACAATCAATGGCAAACGGCACTGACATACTCGGAATGATGCAAGTTGGGAATGCATGGCCTACCCATTTTTTGTAATACCCATTGTCAGTACCTAGTGCAGTACCCACTACCATACCTGCAGATAGACAGACAGACATATTGTGTGCATTGCTCTGTAAAAGACTGCAGGACTTCTGTATTATTGCAGCGGCACAAATGTGATGCGTGCCCAAGTTATGCCCTGGACAAACACACACACATGTATAGATTGTAGATAGATACGATTATAAGTACAAATTGTTACAATCTGCTTTCACCCTATGGTGGTGACTTCCTGGCACCGCATGCTGCTGTTGCTGCATGCTTGGCTCAGGAGAGAGGAGACTGCCAATTTGTGTTGATGCTATAACAAATGCAGGTAAAAATAACACAGCAGGGGCTGCAGGGAGATCTTGCATGTGAACATCATTGTGGGGAAAAAATCGATGTATCACTTGGTCCCATGCATAATAACTCCAGTGCAGTTTTGCCTTTGTCATTTGTCTCAGTGTTTCCATATGCTGGTCTGGTGTGAGCGACTGAGGACTCACCTGTCACAGCAGAAACACAGAGTGGATGTATGTCTGTCGGCCTTGCTGCTTTCCCCTCCAGCTGTCAGCCCAGTCTAATGAGGAGAGGCAAGGCTAATTGAATCCTAAACACTCTCCTTTTTGCACATCCCTCTCTTTCACTCCTTCACTTCTTTGCAGAGTTAGTTTAAAATGTGGGCCTCTACCTCAGCGTCACAGTGTCAGCCATCAACCACCCACCCCCCACCCACACACAACTCAACACATCAATATCTCTCTCTCTCTCTCTCTCTCTCTCTCTCTCTCTCTCTCTCTCTCTCTCTCTCTCTCTCTCTCTCTCTCTCTCTCTCTTTCTCTTCTATCATGTCTTTCATCACTTGTATCTCCAACAGTTAAATCTTTCCCATGGCCTTGGGATTAATTGTTGTTATTTAATTGGTTGCGCTTAGCTGTAAATGTACCTCCCTCCCTTGCGATCTCAATCACAGTAGAGCCGGCTACTGAGGCAGATAGTGAACGACGTTTGGGCCTCTCTTCCACAGCACCTGGCGGTTTTCCTGAGGGAGAACTGTGAGACAGAGGGTCTATGGGAGGAGGATATGGACTACGTCTTTCCTCAGCTGACAATATCTCCCAATGTGGGGCAGTGGCAGGAGGAGGAAGGCGGCTTCCTCTCGTTCGCTACCCCACAGCTCGGCTGGCTGGAGGCCTTGCACAAGAAGGCGAGTTATATTCTGTGCGTGAAGGTGAGGCACTGGCAGTCTCTGCACGCCATGAGAGCATCGAGGTGGACTGAGTTCTTTGGCCCAGGCTCCTCCCCGAAAGGCTGTTGGCGGTGCCTGTACAAGCCACCCGTTGACAAACGGTCGGCTGACCTCCAATGGAGGATAGTACACGGGGCGATAGCTACGAACAGATACAAGGCACACATTGATCCTAATCACAGGGAGGGTTGTCTCTTCTGTCCCCAGACAGAAACAATTTTTCATCTTTTTGTCCAGTGTCCCAGGTTGCTAGGAGTGTTTGACCTTTTGAGAGGCTGGTTTATGGGGTTGGGGGAGATGTTCTCGTCTCAGTTTTTCAAAGTGGGCAATTGAGGGAGTTCTGTGCACAGTGGGAGATCATGATGAGCTGTTTTTCTCTTTCTGATTGTTTTTCTTTGGAAGATGGCTGTTTTACTGTAACCTGTTCCTTTTTTGCTCAAACCTAAGTTAGACTTGTAGTTGAGGGTATGTAATGGTTTGTATCACCCAGCAGTGCTCAATAAAGGACTCTTTAAAATCAAATCTCTCTCTCTCTCTCTCTCTCTCTCTCTTTCTCTTCTATCATGCCTGATGGATAATTTTGAGTTATGGTAGATCTGTTATTTTTGGTGGATGGTAGTTTCCATGTTCCCAATAACTTTGTATCTTCATGCCCTGTGTGCCACTGAGTTTACATCTAATTTCTGCCCAGACCGTGTTCCATATAGGTCATATTTTGTCATCTTGCCCTTTTATCATCAGTTTACTCATAGCCTACTGCCTGTTTACACAGGATTGTTCATCTTATCCTTATATTATTTTATCATATTTATATTATGGATTTCCTGACGCCACATTCAGATTTAATATCTTATGGAAGTCTCCATACTGTCTGCCTGTAGCCACAAAACTCGCATACTGAGAGGTCTATTTTGATATAAGACTGCATGTATTTGACCTTGGTGCCTAGTGAGAGAGTAGATAGGAGTATTTCTCTCGAAAGTTTACAGCTAGCAGGGAAAGAATGTTATCTTCAGGTTGCCATAGCAACGCCAGCCTCTGTGCTTTCCCGGTTTATGGCCAAGGAAGCTGGCATGATACCAGTCTCATCATCCATGTGCTGGTCCAATGAGCGCTCGACAACCAGCGCCAGCGTGGCATATTGCGGAAATTAACTATCTATTCAACCAATGAACGTTTATCAACAACTGACGTGATCTCCAGTATTAAATGCCTGGGACATGATGTGTCAGGCAGAGAGACAACCCTGTGCATTTTGGTGGCACAGGGAGAGAGATTTTGTAATTTGGCTGTATGTGGGTATCTGTCCTGTCTCTCAGAACTGAAAATGAATTGGCTAAACCATAATGCTTCTGACTGGACAATCCTTCTTCCTGGTGGTCTCATCTTTTTATTGGGTACTTAAGGTATTTTTCTAAAAGAGTATTTCCTGCTCAGATTAACATTTGGATGTTGATCATTCTCTTAAAAGTAATCCTGTTAAAGCTAATTGTTAACTCTGTCATCTAAAAGGTTGGGTAACCATTTTTTACCATTGTCAGAGGCTCTCTGCCTAGAGTTGTGGTGCTGAGTATTTTGTTTGTACTCTTTGATTACTTTCTTAAAAGTATTTTTATAGTTTCAGTATTATACAGTCCTTTATATCATTAGTGAATCATTAATTGTCCCTTCTGCATTTTATATGCAACAAATTGGTCATATCTTATATATTTCCAACAATGTCTTTCATCACTCGTATCTCCAACAGTTAAATCTTTCCCATGGCCTTGGGATTAATTGTTGTTATTTAATTGGTTGCGCTTAGCTGTAAATGTGCCTCCCTCCCTTGCGATCTCAATCACAGTAGAGCCGGCCAACGGTTTTCTTGGCCCAAAGGTCAGAGTGATGATTCTATAGCAGAATAATTACTTCCTCAATAAAAACAATAAAGTTGTGAAAAGTACATTATGACTAAGAGATGCCGTATAGTGTGCACAGATGAATCATTATTAAAAAAGGGCCCTTTAAAACCATTTAAACCCTATATACTAGTTGAGTGACAGTCCCCCCAGTGTTCTATCCCAGGACCACTCCTCTTTTTCTGTACACAAAATCTAGCTTGTAGATCTGCTATTTTGCCAAATGTTCACCCCGAAATGGCGATGCTAGTGCTTACTGTAAGTGGTTAAATATTATAATAAACTGTTCTTTCTGGGGAATGTCTAGCATAGCAAGTGCAAATTGGCAGTGAGTGGGTCCCTGTGGCCTGTATAGGTGAACATTTAACCCATTAAATCCGGGAAAGCAAAGCATGTAATTTCAGATTTTAGCTATACATACAGTATACTGTTGCAACTGCAACATAGCGTTTAGAAGCCATTTTTAGAATCGGCCTCAGGTCTAAATGGTAATGAATGATGCACCGAGACTCCAGCCTGTCCCCGTTCACCTGGATCTCTGATGGTAATAGCCTCTGATGCTCTGATAGACAGAAGCATGTCCAGGGATAAATCATTCAGAGGTCACTGGTGAGACTGACTGTCACTCACACAGGAGACGGCAGCTGTGTGTAAGTCTCTGTCTGGTTCTCCATATCTCAGTCGTTTAGAGTCCATCCATTATTTTTCCTCTTGCTTCAGCAGTTTTTTCCCTGTTTCTCATCGCCTGCAGTGGCTTAGCACATGCATGCAGTGCAATCCACTGCAGGCACGATGTGTGCACAATGTAAACAAAGGCACATGCGTGAGTCAGAGGCACAGGTCTCCTTTCACAAACCAGACACTTTGTACACATGCACCCATTTAGCAGAAAAACGCAGTGATAGAATTCACTACCGCTGCTGGTGTGAAATTGTTGTAAACAGTAACATACTAGTACTGCATCTTTCTCCGTTGGTACTAAGAATTAAGATAAAGATTCACTCTCTCTCTCTCTCTCTCTCTCTCTCTCTCTCTCTCTCTCTCTCTCTCTCTCTCTCTCTGTCTCTCGCTCTCTTTGTCTCTCCTTCCCTTGCCTGGTCTAAGGGTTCAGTTGGAGGCTGGAAGTCATGTCAGATGTAATGAGGACATTTAATTTAATTTAGCACACTCTCCGCTGTGTTCGCTTATAGAAGTGATTGTTGTTGTTGTTTGTTGTTGTTTGTTGTTTTGAAATATGAAGATTCATTATTATAACATATGACTATTGTAGGTTTAAGTGGCTGTTCTGTGGAACAAGACAAGCAGTGATCCATAATGAAGTGTTTAATATTTGATGCCACCAGATTTCACAGCTAATAAAAGCTGTGTGCGTGTCTCCATTAGGCCTCTGTCCAGGCTTGAGAATAGTGCTGCACAGTGT
This sequence comes from Electrona antarctica, assembly GCF_951216825.1. Classification (NCBI taxonomy): domain Eukaryota; kingdom Metazoa; phylum Chordata; class Actinopteri; order Myctophiformes; family Myctophidae; genus Electrona; species Electrona antarctica. Next base: position 29,842,652 of record NC_136807.1, read on the forward strand.
AAATCACAATCTGTCCACTATTGGTTAACAAGGGGACAATCTACACTGTATACCTAATGACTAATAACCAATTATAAATTACCGTAGTTGTGTCTTTATTTGATGGTGTTTGGGTTCATGTGGCTGTGGTTGTGTGTTCAAATCCGGGTACCGTCAACTCACCCATGAGTCTTATTTGTTCTTATTGCGTATTGTCTTCTTTCTTGGTCCCGCGGTATCGCTGCTTGCAGCTAAAAAAAAGGCCATGCCTTCTTCAGAGCCTCTAGACATGTTTCGCGCATGCGCACTGCCGTTCACTTCCTTGTTTACGGCCCGACTAAACTGTCTCTTCTCTCTAAATTTACGTCGCTCTCCATGGTTTGATCATATAACGCCGATGTTCTTTCTCACTTAATTAAGCATCTCGTTTGGAAGATAAACGCTTCTAGAGAGACATCAGATGTGACAGCGTGAGGTAGTAATGGAAAATTATAGCTCACGGTTTTGGGGGAAATGGAAGGCGGAGCATTTCAGAGTAAAATCTGACTCATCTGCTGGGCGAGATTTGAGCTTTCCACCCGACAGATGGTGATACATGAAGACGCCACGATGTATACATAACAGATGTGTGAGCAACAATAATGTAACCGAGGGTGGCCGTGATCCCACATTATGCAGATCAGTTTGAAGTGTTTCATAAAGACCTGCTAAGGAAGTGGTTCTCCCCTTCCAATTATTCTTAGATTAGAGAGTTGGAGCTCGTTTGCTGTAAAAGCTATTATTTATGGAAGTGTAAAGGTTAGAAAGACTCCCTCAAGTAATCCCATTCTGAACAGTAATTAGCCAGGGAACCAGGGACATTAGTCTCTCTCTCTCTCTCTCTCTCTCTCTCTCTCTCTCTCTCTCTCTCTCTCTCTCTCTCTCTCTCTCTCTCTCTCCTCTCTCTCTCTCTCTCTCTCTCTCTCTCTCTCTCTTGCTCTGTTCTAACATGGGAAAAGTCATTCTACTACCCAAAATGTGGAATGCCCTGACACAATCCATATTGATTAAACGATGTGAATCACTGGTTTCTCTCAAAACTGGCCTGAACAATCATCTATTAGGAGACCACAAGGGGAGGTAAATGCAAATTCCCATAGAAAGTAGGTGGCAATACTGCATTTTTTTTTCATCTTTTGTACTTTTGTACTGGTTCTACTGAGAGAACCCTTGCTGCCCTTCATTCGTTTTCGATTTGTTTCCAATCAAAGTTTCAGGACTGGAATTGAAAGAATTGTATACAAAACGGCTCTGTAGAAACCAATCCCTTCATCCATATTTTTTTTACAGTCTGTTTTGTGTGTTTTGAGTGGTTCTCAAATTACTCCAAAATCAAAAAATAATGTATTTGGCCACCCACTGCCATCTGAAAATATATTTAGTGCCAGGGACCCCCATACAAGATCTGTGTTGTTGAAATGTTTCAAAAATATTTCAAATATTTAATTTTTTTTGATGTGCTTTGAATTTCTGCGACTAGACGTCCACACGTAGTTGTGTAACGTGTTAAGGTACACGACTAGACGTCTACGCGTAATTGGATGCATTTTGGCGAATGCACGCATTAACGCACGCATGCATAACTGTGTGTGTGTGTGTGTGTGTGTGTGTGTGTGTGTGTGTGTGTGTGTGTGTGTGTGTGTGTGTGTGTGTGTGTGTGTGTGTGTGTGTGTGTCCACGATCCACGATGACATGTCACATTACAGGGATGGATGTCAATGATAATTTGTTTACTTTGCTTTACTTTTTAACCCAGGATGGAGCTTTTTTAGTTGGTGTCAAGTGCTCTCTGAAAGCCAAACAATGTATTTAACGCTGAAAGGTTTGGAACTGGACACGCGCCCATTTAGAGTCAATTTACAGTCACAGACAGCCAAGTATCTCAGCCAAGCAGTGAAACACAGTGTGCTTGTGCAATCTGTCTATCTGCAATCTGTTCCTTAGATGGAATGACACGGAATATATGCTTGTACATTATCACTGAGGATGCATGATATTTTCATATGCTCTTTGCTATGAGTTCCATCATGGCGTGCTGTGTACATTCCTTTGTATGCATTAGCAGCCATTCAAGATGTGTGACAGTGTTTCGGTGTGGTGCAAGCAATGAGGGACCTGTGGTGGTGGGGAACCAGATGGGAAGATTGAGTCTGGTAGGAAGGACTTGCAGTCTGGCTTTTACAGTGAATGTGATGATGTCCTCATTGAGTGCCATGTTCTTAAGGAATTAGTGTGAGATAAGTTAAGCCTAAGGGAAGACATGCAAGTTTCCCCTGGAGTTTTACTCCAGTCCAGTGTTGTTGTTGTTGTTTTTGATGATGTTGACGATCCATGAGGACTCGTCTTAGCACAGTCGCACACACTCACGCACACATAAGTAACTAACTCACTCATAACCATTAACCACCACTCAAAAAAGGTTATCGTTGCCCAATTCATCAACACTTTCATCATGATCGGTCTGTCATCACTGTCATCACACACACACTGAATAAGACATGTCATCAATTGTAAACAGTTTGATTTATGAGAGTGATTTAGCTAAATTCACACAGGTGCTGTACAGGTAATAGGCCTATCCTTCTTGCCATTATATTCATTCATGTATTTCTTCTCTTCTTGGGATAGGTTTAATACCTGTGCATTGTGTCTTGCATAACAAGATGGCTGGATAATAGAATGTGTTAATAGATATTCTGTGAAATGGCTCCCCAGGTGACTGAATGAGAGATAATGTGGAAGAAGAAAGAGATGGTGAGAAGCGTAGAACGACTGATGTTCCCTCTTCTAAAAGTGAATTCGCAAACTTCATTGGCACATCTGGCCTCTGGTGTGTGTCGACAGCGCTGCATGAAAACTCACATAAACAAAATAAAGGGTTATTTTATATTAGTGTTAATTTAAGGTTGCGTGAACTGGAGATGTTTCTTTACTTGAGAAATGCTGAGTCTGTTGAGAACTTTAAGAAGCTACTAAAAACTAATTTGTACCGCAAACATTTTGGTTTGCTTTAGTGATTATTTCTATTTTATGTTGATTTCTATGTACTGTTCTGTTTCTGTTTTTATCTATTTCCATGTACTGTTTTTGCTGCTCTGTTTCTTATTTCATCATTGGTTTATCTCTGATTGTGATGTTCTTGTTTTATTCCTATTATTGTATTGTAGAGCACCTTGTAATAACTGTTTTGAAAGGTGCTTTATAAATAAAATTATCTTTCCTTACCGTACCTCTGTAGCACGGACGCATGCATGCACGCACGCACACACAGCCTTTTCCGAGGCGAGTAAGAAAAGTTTATTAAATGGCACCATCTCTAGACAATAATTGGCCATTTAATTGATTTCTTGGAAGAATATGTACTGCCAATTTTAAAAACTAGCATACATGCAAACCCTGAAGTGCATTGTGCTTTACATGTATTATATGTACACATAAGTAAGTATAGTATCTGTGTGTACTTTATGCATTTTATTTTTATCAGTGGTTTCCAGGAGACAGTGACTCACGTCCTGCAACTAATGGATTTGTCTCTGCTGTGAGGAACACATTGTTGCATGTGTGCACACTGGATGATATGATGCAAATAAATACAAAAAGCATATTATGCACACAAACACATGCATGTGTACAAATTAACACAAACGGTTACACACACCCTCACACACACTAGGGACAAGGATAGGAAGGACTCATAAGGAGGGAGAGGGGAAGGATGAGATAGTTAATGCCATCTAACACAGGTCGAAAGCAGTATTTGCTGGAAGGACGAGCAGGACCTAATGGTAATCAAGGAATTGTCACTTTCTGTTGAGTTCAACAGTTGAGCTGATAATGAGAAAATCAGTGAAGGAGGAGGAAAAGCCTGGTTGTAGAGGGAGAGTGTTAACGGGCCTCTGCTGGTGCTGCCCTCGTTTAATTCACCCACTGCAGTCACTTCTGCACTGTTTAGAGAAAAGATAAATGTTTAGGTGGACATTTTATGTGTATGCACCATAATTATCTGCATTACCACGTGTGCCGACATACAAGCTGAGATGTGTTTACAGTACTGCATGTGCAGATTTGTGTTAAGCCGTAGGCCTACCCGTACTTCAGAATGTTTACATAATTGTCTCCGCCAGGCCAAAAGGAGTGGCTGAGGCTATGTTTTACACCCTGTCTGTCCCTCCGTCCGTGTGTCCGTTTGTGATTAGCTTATCTCTGGCACCTTTAGCTTAATTGCAGTGAAATTGTGCACAAACACTCCCAAATTCTTCACATGGACAGGTTAGCGCCACCAGGAGACCGACTTATGTCTAATGGCTAATCTGTGTGTGTGAGTGTGCGTGTGTGTGTGTGTGTGTGTGTGTGTGTGTGTGTGTGTGTGTGTGTGTGTGTGTGTGTGTGTGTGTGTGTGTGTGTGTGTGTGTGTGTGTGTGTGTGTGTGTGTGTGTGTGTGTGTGTGCGTGAGTGCGTGCGTGCGTGCGTGCGTGCGTGCGTGCATGCATTTTCTGTCAGAGATAGTTATACAATATACATCCATATAGGAGACGTTAGCTTTATACTTTTGATAAACAGTGTACACACTGGTTTGTATTCCTTAAGGTGCTTGTATTCCTGTATTACTTCACAGATATGGGAGTTTTTTGTCATTAGTCATGTTTTCAAACTCTCTCTCTCTCTCTCTCTCTCTCTCTCTCTCTCTCTCTCTCTCTCTCTCTCTCTCTCTCTCTCTCTCTCTCTCTCTCTCTCTCGCCGGTAAAACAAACTCTCAGTCTCAGGCACTCCAACTATAACTAGTCAGAAAAGCCAAGACAGTGCTGTGAATAATTTAAAGATGGCAGTTTTTGCAAATGGTCCAAATGTGGGCCGTGGTGCAGGAGGTGGTTTTACTGCTGACAGGATGAAATGGAGCTGAGTATGGAATGAGTTGTCTCAGTCCACATGCAGCCAAAACACTGCCAGCATCGTTCCATTATTTCCATATTTGCTCAGAATGAAAGGTGTATCAGGAAAGTGTTATCACAATCCCACTCCAAATGAAACATCCACAGATTGGTCCATATTTCAAGTCAAACAAAAACAAAACCATCTACAGTAGAAGTTTGGGGTTTTATTTGGCTGTGTGTATACAGTAGCTAGCCTTCATGGTGAAATATGACACTATGATGATAGTTTCGTTATGTATTACTTTTTTCATTGATAATATAGAAGGGACATTATTATATCTCTGCTTTTCGGAGGAAACCTCATAACTCCAAAATGTTCATTTTTCAGGAAAATAATAAAACCTTATTTTTTAAACGATGCAATACTGCCTCATCAAAGTTGGTGTTGTGAATTATAAATGGTCTATTACTTGCATGAGAAGGAGAAAGGTGGTGTTAGCTGTTTTAGCAGACAGTTTGAGGGTCGAATGGAGTTAAGAGGTTTTGTCCAATGCGTGTTTTACTACTTTCCATTGGTTCAATATTTTCAAAACGACACACAGACGTAAAGGGTGTTCAATAGCACTGATTTATGGGGAAAAACCTCAAAAGTGGAGTTATGAGGTTTCCTCCGGACAGCAACGATATGTACGTAACAACACTAGGTATTGTACCAAGGTTGTTGTTGTTTTTGGAAAGGATAAGAATTTCAGTTGAATGAAAGTTTAATTATAGTTCATTGCATATAGTCTAGCTCCTCTTCATCAGATGTCATATTATGCACATAAGTTCATCCTCTGTCTAGAAATCATTGTTTCTTTGAAGTTGCCAATTTAAATAAATAGGCAACTTCAAAGAAATGCTAAATAAATTATAGTTGTGTTATTTAGATGTAGGCTACTGCATGTTGTGTACATCACAGATGCTGAATATGTTATTTACAGTAGAAGATAATGACATTTAGACTGATATGCTTTGGTTTGTTATCTACCTTATAGTTGTTCTGGCACTCTTGTTGCTCAACCACTTACAGTAAATCTAAATTGAACCAAATATTACACTCACTCAAATATCACTGATGATGAGTTGCTGTGCATCTCTCACATGCAGCTGCATGTACAAAGTTTATGGTGAAACCAGCTATGCTTCCAGACCCTCAGGTACCTCATGAGAGCAAATTAGATGCAGTATAATGATATTGCAATGGCAGTCATATGCTCTCTTAGCTCTGAGAACACTTGCCTCACTATGTACATGTATTACCTATTAGATTGCAATTATATAATTGTAATATGCATTTTGACATGCCAATACCCAGCCCTTCATCACCACCTCCTCCTGAATTTGTTGGTGCAAAGCCAATCTCAGAGCGCTGACAGAGTGGAAATAAAAATGAGAACCAACAAGAATGTGCACGTGTGTGCACATGAGGATTTGCATGCTTGTGTGTCGCACATGTTTAAGGGCATGCAATTGCATGCATGGGCATTTGTTTTAGGTGTTACACAGATGGAGCTGCTGTCAATTAGATGTCTGCATGCGTAGCCAGAGAAAAGGGCATATTGGCTGGAGATGTCTTTCTTTCTTTCTTTCTTTCTTTCTTTCTTTCTTTCTTTCTTTCTTTCTTTCTTTCTTCACCCCCAACACCATCTTTCTTGTGCTGTGCAAGTGTTTTTTTTTTTGTTGCAGTGAAGTGGAGACAGCATTCAAATCATCTTTGATCCGACAAAGGGGAGCAGTAAAACAGTTTGTGCTTATGTTAATTTCTGACCCATTGTTTGGGTTGATACATCGATAGACGATAGGAAATAATATTATTTTCTGCAGAGTACAGGGCACGGAATCAGCAGTGATGTGATGGAGAGTGAATGTGGGTGATGCGGTGAAGTTTCTTATTTTATTCTAGTTGAACTACCGTGAAAACGTCTGTAGAAATGCCTCCTCTCCTTGAACAACTGAAGACTTCTGGTGGCCTTTATACAATTTTCCATCCAGACCCAACTGTTTTGTATATTTGTAACTGCACTCGCGCTCAAAGGGACGCCTCTGGATTTTATCCAAGATGCAGCTCACTGGCTGAGACGATGATGGTGAACTGAGACGTAATGGAGGGGGTGTGTACTGTGTACACACACAGGGTCAGTTGAGATGGAATAACTGTGAGCAAACCTCCATGAGAGAACTGGGAGTAAACCTCCATGAGAAGAACCCTAGTGCCCTATACCTATAATAACATTGCATTGAATTGCATATTTTATTGACAATTTAGTCAAGTAAATGGTAAATGGAGCATGTATATAGCGCCTTGGATAAAGGCGCTATAAAAGATTGTGCATCACATTCACCCATTTACACACCGATGCCGGAGGAAACTATGCAAGGCACCAACCTGCACATCGGGAGCAATTAGGGCTAACACTGAGTCTTGCTCAAGGACACAAGGACAGTCTTGCTCAAGGACTAACTCTGGGGGACCCCGAGTTCGAACTGGTAACCTTGCGGTTCCCATCCGGTCACTCTACCCCTTTCCATTGTGGACCATATAAACATTATATACAAGCAACAATGCAACAAGTAAATGGTACAATATTAGTATATTGAGATGAGATGAGATGAGATGAGATATACTTTATTAATCCCAGAGGGGAAATTGAAGCGTTACAGCATAATGTGGAACATAAAAAGCTAAAACTACTGGACAAACAGAAGAACACAACAGACACAAGTGGACATAACCACAGAAGACCAGGACCACTAAGGACCATATGCCATTTGGGGGAGGCAGTTCTTATGCATTTGCATTGTATAGTCTGATAGCAGTTCGCATATTAAAAATATGCAGTTCACACACAGCATGTGTGCTTGTCTAGCACCTCCATTGCTTAGTTGGACTCCTCCAGTCGCCACACGCTGTCATGCGCACAAAGGCAAGATGGTGAAATTAAAGGCTGTGCACAAAAATGACCTGAAGTTAATTGGGTTTAATCTACTGCATCCAGTATTGAGTCACGTACTGTCCACACTTTACACACATTTGTGGAGAAGTTCCCCTGTTGGATTTGATACACACACACACACACACACACACACACACACACACACACACACACACACACACACACGTACAGTACGTACGTACGTACGTACGTACGCACGCATGCAACCGCACTTCTCCTGGTACATATGGGTGAGCTGGTGAGATGTAATTCATAGGCTATAATTGTATTTTCTCAGTAAATTGCCCAGAGAAGAGAAGCTGGTAGGGGATTAATTCAGTCTGAAGAACTACCATCCCAGTGCACTTCAGCAATCAATTAATTATTGTCTATATGAGCTCTTGATCTATGAACTATTAATAGGATCACAACCTTTACCTGCGTCATGTGAGGAAACATAAATAAAACAAGCATGGAAACGGTTAAGATGGAAGTATGCTAGCTGGTGCCACACTTAATGAGCAGACCCCTCATCCCGCTAATTTACCCTCCTTGAACACTAACACCCAACATCTGCATTATATTTACCATTTATCCTCTTTTTCCTGTCGCAATCAGAAAAGACCTCCAAACATCTGCGTTTTGTCAAAACCATGAGTTATTCAGCTTTTTAGTCAGCCTGTATACAAGCAGTGAACGGCAGTGCGCGTGCACGAAACCTGTCTATAGGATTGCTGAAGAAGGAAAGGTCAAGCAAAAAAAAAGAAAAAAGAAAATGAAATCAGCGATCCGGTTTGATATCAATAATAAAGCCTAATCGACGGAACATTCCGACAGAAGCAGTTGTCAGTTGGATTCTAATTGGCGGAACGTTCCGTCACGAGCAGTTAATTTGTTAAGTTAGCCAAACAACAGGGATATGTTGAGAAATAGTTTGCTTGTTGAACTAGAAGCATCTTTAAGTATGTGTGGATTTGTGGAAGAGATGCTGGAGGAGAATTGCAGAGATGTGTGTACGAGGTCAGAGGTCACAGGTGTGATTGTATCAGTAACTGATAAATAGGCAACACTTCCCTGTGTTTGGTGTGGGTGAGGTGCAGGTGAGCATTACGAGTGGAGTGTTTGGTCTGTGTGAGGTGGAGGTGAGCATTAGGAGTGGAGTGTTTGGTCTGGGTGAGGTGGAGGTGAGCATTAGGAGTGGAGTGTTTGGTCTGGGTGAGGTGGAGGTGAGCATTAGGAGTGGAGTGTTTGGTCTGGGTGAGGTGGAGGTGAGCATTAGGAGTGGAGTGTTTGGTCTGGGTGAGGTGGAGGTGAGCATTAGGAGTGGAGTGTTTGGTCTGGGTGAGGTGGAGGTGAGCATTAGGAGTGGAGTGTTTGGTCTGGGTGAGGTGCAGGTGAGCATTAGGAGTGGAGTGTTTGGTCTGGGTGAGGTGAGGTGAGCATTAGGAGTGGAGTGTTTGGTCTGGGTGAGGTGAGGTGAGCAGTCAAAGGTGAGTGGTTGCCAGCATCTCTATACTATAACTATCTACTGTATAACTACGAAGAACAGCTGAACATACCATTAATTAGCCAAGCATATCTTTGCTAGACAGCCTGTTTGTCTGTTGTACACTGACATATTACGTAGCATTCTGAAAACAAAAGACCATCTGATAAATGGCAAACAATGTGCTTTTCTCTCATCAAGGTTCCAGTTGAGCAGTCTTATAAATCTCTCTGTGTTTTCTTGGCAGCTCTCCGACTGACAATATCTCATGGTTTCCAATCAAGGAACTAACATAGCCTACTGGAACTTGATGACAAATGATGTCACATTCACATTTTCAGTAGAAAAATATTGTTTTCCCACCTCAGGCGATATTTTTGATGTTGATGCTTTGGGTGACATCTGGCGAGGGGTGATGTGTTTGTAGCCCAAATACATCACATGCCATGAGCCATGAAGTGATTTTCTTCAGTGTTCTAGGGAAAACAAAATGGCTTCTTGTTATGTTACAATGCATCTCTATCCTTTTTGAAAACGCCCAAACGGTCCGCTTTGTGAACGACAATGACAATGTAACTTATCCCAATACGCTGGTACGTGACAAATTCACCTTCCAAAGTGAGTGACCCTTAAGTTTCATTTTGTTCAGACTAGGGTCAACACAACAACAAAACACCAGTCGTTAATGGATTTTGAGTTGGTTTATTTTTTACATTCACCTTTTCCTCTTTTCACTGTCAGTGTGCAGCAACTGTGGCCACTTGTGGTGGAAGCAACTCGGTATTGTGCTTTGTCAACAGCTTTGCTCTATTTGTCAGCACTTTGTGCTTGATTAAAGTCAAACATTGATTTTTAGTAGTCATTTTGGTTGCACTGATCTGTTGTAATTACAGCTAGCGTATGTCTTTACAGAAGTACCACTCAAAAAGCAATGCTGCAGGTTTCTAGCGAGCCAGCATACTTGCATATTTTTATATGCATTTTCTGTTTGCTTGTTGTATGCCCATGCAGCGTGTGTACCCCATAGCGATGATTTGATTGGCTGAGCACGGAATTGAGGATAAAAATCACATCTGTGTGAAATGAGGGGCGTTCTTATCATCATCATACGTCATCTCAATCTGGCCAATCACAATTTGCGTCATCACTTTTCTTGACTTTTATCTTCAATATGTACATTGCTCAGCCAATCAAATCCCGCTATGGGGTGATCAGCCAATCACAAGCCAATGTTTGTGTTTACACAAACCCCAGAAAGCTGGGCATAGGAGGGGCTAGCGCCAATCAAAAAGTGAGGACAGAAAATTGAGGGTGCCACAAGTGAGTAGCCAGATTGGACTTGAGGATAAGAATTGAGGACAGAAAAGTGAGTTCACCATTGTGATTGGCCGGAATGTGATGATGTATAATGATAAGCGTGCCCCTCACTTCACATAGTGAGGAGCTTAGGGAGAGATAAGGGTGATTTCTCGCTAATTTGCCTAAAAGCGCCAACCTTTGCACAGATATAGCCCACGGCTATAATGATTTAGCTAGGGCGCCTGAGCCGGCGACCTTCCGGATCGCCACAGCGGGAAAATCCATAAGGCCACCATTAGCATCCTATACTGTATAAGGCAAAAATAAATCTAAATTGCATTATGCTTTAAGTAGCATGTGACATGCCAAACTAGGGGCACCCTAGCTAAATCGTTAGAGCAAGCCCATATCTGTGCAAAATGTTGCGCTTTTAGACAAATTAGTGCAAAATATCCTTAGGCTCTTCCACTAACACGGGTGTGATTTGGTGTTTAGAGAATTTTAAACAAGATATAATAATAACTGCCAGGTGCTACAAGCGGTGTCTCCGTTGTGCATCGTCTCTCTCCTTGTTTGTTATGAAATAGCCACAACACGCACGTTGATTCGTGCACACGTTGATTTGTATCGTTTATTTTCCACATGCGTAGTCCCGGAGCGTGTAGATGTTTTGACTCTTTATGCCATTCGACGATGGGTTCGTTGCTTCGTCTACCTATGATGGCCTTTCTCGATCGCAAGATTGTGCTCACAGAGTCTGTACCTAGTTACGATTTGTCTTTGTTTTGGCTCGGTCACGATGCTCAAGTATTCTGCTACAGTGTATTATCTGTTTAGGGCCAGACTGCTTCTTTCCAATGTGTCAGATAGTTTTCCTTTTTGCTGTTTTTTGGCTTAGTCCAATGGGTTTTCTATCTGTGGCTCTGTTTGTGTTTGTACGCAGAGTTCCAGGGACAGCTGGCTGAGGGCATCTCTGGGGGCATCTGTCCAGAGTTTCGCTGTGTTTAGTGCCTTGTTATGGAGTGCATCTGGGTCACTTTCTTTTAGGTGGTTGTAGAATTGAAGTGCTCTCTTTTTTGATTATGAGTGGGTATCGTGCTAATTCTGCCCTGCATCCATTAGGCTATTTGGTGTGTTTCGCTGGGTCGCAGATCTCGCAACCATAGAGGGTCATTGAAATCACAGACAGTCCAGTATTTTAAGCCAAGTTTTAATTGGGATGTCAATTTTGATATTTCTTTTGATGGCATAGAAGGCCCTTCTTGCCTTGTCTCTCGGGTCCTTTACAGCTTGCTTGAAGTTCCCTGTGCTGCTGATGTCTAGGCCGAGGTAGGTATAGTTTTTTTTTTTTTTGTTCTAATGGGATTGTATTTAGGAACAATTGATGGTTTTGGCGGCTGGATCTTTTTTGAAATATCATGATTTTAGTCTTAGATAGGTTCACTGTCATGTCTGGGATAATTTGTATAGGAGATCAAGTTGCTGCTGTAGACCTTCCTTGGTTGGAAACAGCAGCAGCAGGTCATCTGCGAAAAGTAAGCGTTTGATTTCTGTGTTTGCCAAGGGGATGCCTGGAGCTGTAGACTGTTCTAATGTTTTTGCCAATTTGTTGATATATTGAAGAGTGTTGGACTCAGGCTGCATCCATGTGGCTGTCTAACTGAGGCTGCATCCCTGTTTCGCCTATTTTAACTTAATGCCGCTTTCCTTTTTTTTTCTCTGGGTAGAAAAACCTGCTGCAATATTAATTATTGGTGCAGATTGTTTTTGATGGTGCAGAGGTATAGATGCATCTGCAAAGGCCATGCCTGTAGCAGTCTGCCCATTATCCAATAAACTTTACAAAAGCACACCCAGGCCCCTAAATGCTCTTCCACTGATCCCATTGTGAAGTCCATAGAGGAGGTATGTCTCAATCCTTTCTGTTCACAGCGACTAAGCATGTCTGTGTCCACAATTAACCCTATGGTACTTTGTCCAGGATCCCCCAGGGGTCTACTCTGTACCTTCCCCTCCTTTTTTCGCTCTATATGAAATGTATTTGCAGAAAATAACAGATCTATTTTGCATTGTGAAATATTGTGAGGTTATAGATCTGCTAGACACCTGAGCCCTGATTTGCAGCTACAAATGCAACCCCGGCTCACAAGGCCCCTGCAGAACACCGCACAATGAATGTGTCATCAAAGGTCCCACACCATCAAGGCTTAAAACTGGGGAGCACTGAGGGGAGTTTGCCTCATTGAGTCATTTGAGGCTTTACAAATTCCACATTACAGGCAAGTATCCAAACATAATTACATTGATTTCACACTGATGACTACAAACAATGACATTTCCCTTGATCTACAGGAAAGAACAAGAGGAACAGTACTGTTCCTCTTGTTCCATTGCTCTGTAAAGCACTTTGAGCTGCATTTCATGTCATGAAAGGTGCTATACAAATAAAGTTTTATTATTATTATTATTACTGTGAGACAGAGGAGACACACTCACCAGGCTCTCAGAAGCAACTCTCATCCCTCCTTGTCATGTCAAAACCATCTCAACCTTGCCTCTCTTTCTCTTGCTTTATCCCCAAACCTTCTAACCTAGGCGGATCCTCTAATGTAGTAATTTCTGATCATGTCCTTCCTTGTCACTCCTAATGAGAATCGTAGCCTCATCAATACTGCCACCTCAAAGCTCCTGTCTTTTTGTTAAGGCCAAGCAGTATTTTATTTATGCATTCATGTCATATTTTGTCTTGTGATACAGTCAAAAATAGTCATGGCAACTTGCAAACATGCTTTTATGATGCATAGCAGCCACTTGACGGAAGTGGTGTCAGTACTATAGCAGGTTCCCCCCTAGCACTTGAGGCTGTGTTTATTACCAAGAAAAGTTGAGAAAAACTAAATGTAATGATCTAATCGTAATCATTCGGCCAGTTGTGTCTGACATTAGCATAAAGTTGGTTAAATTCAACTTCATGCAAATGAGGTCTGTCCAATGGAACGCAGCCGGCTCCCTACAATCAACAAGACAATATACGTACAGTAACACCAATACAGCACAGAACCTCTGGCTGGAGTGTATAGGGTCCGCTGAGTCTAGATATGTCAACTCAGGACAGACATTGCCCAAGGTGACTGTATGTAGAGCACTCCTCAGGAGATATGGAACACCTGCTCTCTCTCTCTCTCTCGCTCACACACACACACACACACACACACACACACACACACACACACACACACACACACACACACACACACACACACACACACACACACACACACACACACACACACCTCTGCCTTTTGGTCTTTAAAGCACCTGTAAACCAACAGTGACATGCAGTACGTTTCCTCCTTGACATTGGAGGCTGATGGTTCAGGACCAGAATAGGCTCCAGTGAGGTGATACATCACAGAGAGTCCTATGGTTGTTTTTATCGTCTCTATATAATGTGGAGAGGGTCGAACCTGATTAACCCTGCCCTCTTTCTGCTTCTCTGTAGTCACGCCACTTCTCTTTGTCTCCCTCGTACCCTGATGCGGTTCATATGAATTATGATAACCCGTTTATGCCCTATTGATCTGCTATTGAACCTGAGCCTGGCCAGACTGCGCCTACCAGGAGGACTGGAGGCCTAATCGCTTTCATCAGCAATAAACGACTGGGAGGCCTCCACATGTAGCAGCAGACATGAGGGCCACAGCACGGATTTGTCTGTGTGTGTATTTTTGCCTCTGTTTTCACCTTCTGGCTGTGTAGGTAAGGATGGGTTATAGTGATGGCGATGGAGCGGATAGATGAAGGTGAACTGTGTTCTCTCAGTGCTGCCCTGCAACAGGAGACTGCAGAGGACACAGTGCCTGCCATCCATCCTGCTAGCCACCCACATGTACATACCCCCAAACTATCACAATGCGTTCCATATTAGGAGCTTACTAGGACTCTGCTTGGACTTATTGTACAGCCCAGTTCTACCACATACTGATGCCCTGGTCCTCAATCAAATCTACGTTTAAAGCTATCAAGGACTTATGATAGGTTTAATGTTTGTTTTTAGTTCAATGTTTGTTTTGACAATGAAGGGAAATTTACGTCATCTTGTCCCTAACACAAACATTAAATGCCATTAACAATAAAGAGAATTTAATGTTTTCGTTGGCATCGTTTGTTTTACATAACCATTACATCACCTAATCAACATGAGTTAGACTTTAATATATTAGCGCCCCTCACTTCACACGGGTGTGATTCTTTTATAACTAAATATAACTAGAATATGAATATCTGCAGTCAGTGGTTGGAGGTGGTCTCCCTCTTGTTCCACTGAGAATTGTAGACCCCATGGTGTCTGGTGCGACACTGACTGGTTGACAGTTATTTGAAGCATATATATTGTAAGGCAGGCATGATTCTAGACCTAGTTCATTGTATATTGTCATCCAAACCCTGCCCAAAGTAACTACATTTAGACTCTAAATTTTAGAGGATACCATTTATTGTGTTACCTACAATAAATGGCTGTTGGCCTACTGCCTACAGCATACCCCTGATTTCTCACGTTTTATGTTGCAGTGGTGTCAGTACAACTTTGTAGATTAAATTAACTCCAACCGAAGAATGTTCGGTCATAAATCATATTAATATATTGTATGTACAACCTTACAGTATCCATGAACCGTAACGACAGGCTATGCATTGACAATATTAACCACAAACCCTATATGATAAACCCATAATGATTCTATGGAGCCATATACCTTAAGAATATAGCAGCTCGTTCCGATTCAGCTTCAGCTCCTCTAATCAACCCAGTAACATGTTGACTCGATCTGTCCCCGCTGCTGTCATCTTGTCACAGTTTAAAGATGCATGGCCAAGTACTTCTGCTAGCATTTTTGCTAACCCACTGCATTGGCACAAGCTCCTTTATCAGTGGCAGATAACAGGCAGTGTGTGCTGTGCCTACGGGACGGCCTCAGTACTCACGTCCTTATCCTTCGCACCCAGGTGTGGCCCTCTCCCATATATCCGCCACCTCCAGGAAATTACACGCACCGCAAATCCATTACCACTTCAAAAAGAAGAGTGGAGTGGATCCATTTGGGACATTTTTACTTACTGTGGACTTGTGCCCCACAGCAGACGTTTGAACCAAACCTGCTCGCACTGGCAGGAAGAAATTAATAATGGCCTATGCATTAGTCTGAGTGCTAATGAATAGCAAAGAGGTCAACAGAGGTGAAGGCAACATAGCCTACTACTTTACACAGTGAGTGTCAATATGTTTTAGGTAATTTTCTGTGTGGAGCAGTAAATCCATATAGAGCAGACCAGGTGTGTGAGAGAAATCCTTCCTTGATGATGTATTGCTTAATTCACTTGCAACAGCTATGGTTTATAATTATTTACAGACACGCGTGTATATTGTCTTTTTCCTGTCATTTTGATGATGCTTGCATGTCCTGCTAAAAAAGTTGGTGATTGGGCCACACCCTTTTTGCTCTATAACGGTTGATGATAGAGACACAACATTTTTGCTCTATAAAGCACCGAAGTCCTGACGTCACTGCCCTTTACTATCAGTAGAGGGCGCCAGTCCCATGGTTCGTGTATTTTTTTATAAGCATTGTACTCTCCATAGGGGGATTTTAGATCGCCTCATATAAGAACTGTGTTTGAAAAATAAACCGATCACCCTGGCCTTTTCACTCATATGGATATGAAGCATCGACTGAAGGTGGAAATGTACAAATATACCCAAAGAGTAACAAAATAAGCGTTAGAAACGAGCCAAACAACCCAGAGACTACATTTCCGGGTAGGCTGCTTCTGCCCGCAGCCCGTCGCACAACAGAAACTGAACGTTAATTACGTTTATTTTTATTTTTATTTTATTGATATATAATGTATCGTGGTTAGTACGAGTCGAGTCACCACCAGCTGAGCTTACGTCAACGAGGAATCTCAGGAACGCAATATGTTGACAGCTGGGCGTGACGTATATGCTCAGCGACATTGCATTCATATGTAGTTTCAAGGCTTTTGCGGTCACATTAATTCCATTTTCTCTAGAAACTGGCTGTATCAAATATGAATGGACATCATTAACGACGCACAGCCACTCCCCTGACAGAAACGCCGGGGTGGTCGGTTTATTTTTCAAACACAGTTCTTATATGAAGCGACATATAATCGCCCTATGGAGATTTCAATACAAATAAAAAAATACACGAACCTGTGTGTTGGTGCCCTCTACTGAAAGTGACGTCAGACTTCGGTGCTCTATAAAGGTTGGTGATAGGGCCACACCCTTGTGGCAAAAACTACTTTCTGGGCTTGACAACTCATACATCCAAACAGAAAAGTCCTATCTGATTGCATTAAATGACTCACTTTATGCCCTCTGTATGTGCGACCCCTGCTGCGTGCGTGCCGGTGACGTATACAGCAGTGCATGAGAGGAAAATTCAAACTACGGAGAGAAAACCAGGAAGTACAGTTTCCTCAAACTAGATATAATGAATGTTCTGAGAGAAGAAAAATCCTAAAGAATACAATGTATACTTGTATGCGAATACGCGTACAAATACACATTTGTCTTCTGCCATCCATATGGGCTTGGGCACACTTGGACGCATGCGTGAGATCTGAGAACTTTCCTGTTTCCTGTGCCAGCCTAAACAGACCACTCAATCTACCC
Organism: Electrona antarctica; assembly: GCF_951216825.1. Taxonomy (NCBI): domain Eukaryota; kingdom Metazoa; phylum Chordata; class Actinopteri; order Myctophiformes; family Myctophidae; genus Electrona; species Electrona antarctica. Next base: position 29,860,001 of record NC_136807.1, read on the forward strand.
CAGTGGTCCCATTCTTCACCATTGCTCCTGATTGTTTACTGTCCATGAAGGAGACAGATGATAATGAGGCTGCTGCTCTTGGCTCTACTCTCTGTTGCTATCAGCTGATGGAGTATACACTGCACCATTCCATAATTGCAGTATTTGTCATGTGCAAAAGGAAAGAAAAGCCTCTCGCACATGTCTGACACTTTCACACTAGACTGACTGCAGAAAAGGCTGAGTTCTTTGTGAGGAAAGTGGATGAGAAATTGAAAAGGCTGAATGCAGGAGACGTGTTCTTTCAATTACTGTACATAGCAAACCATTTTCATATATCATATATCTGCTGCCTGAAACCACCTAACTCCCAAAATGTTCATTCTTAAGGAAATAAAAAAACATCCAGCTCAAGTGGAGTCACATCACAGTTTTACACCAAAAGTGGATCCGGTACATTAGAATCATTATACAATCACCACAGACTGCAAAGCATAATGTGTTGCTGATTTCCGTGTAACACCACGACAAGACGGTGCTACTTGCAGCCTTTCACTTCTATGTTGGGAGAGCTCATTCATTCAGGAAACAGTGCAATGCAGGTCAGATGGATTCTTTTTCCTTTGTGGCAACAGAAAAAACAGGGAAATATAGGTCTTAATTATGCAAGTAGTAACGCCACTGTTTTTTGGAAAAGGTAATAGGTAACGGATTACTCTTATAGCAAACTAACTAGTTAGGTTAATCCGTTACCCAAAAAATGTCCCGTTATTTATAACACCGTTATCCCTAACACTGCCTGTCTATAATGTTAAAAACCTTTGTCCAATTTAATTAAACAAAAACATTTAATTTAAATTCCTTCCCTTGTAGTAGTAGAGGCTGACATCCAAGTATGAGCAAAAAGGTGTACTTAAAAAAAGATTCAACAGCATTCCGCTCAGTTGAGTTTTAAAAAAGCCTTTATTTTGGTCATGGCTTTTATAAGGTAAATTTAAAAACGACCAATGCGTTTCGGCTCAAGAGCCTTTATCAGGGTCCAATTTTATATGTAATTCATGCACATGTGCGTGCAGCACTCTCCTCTCTGTCTCATTCTGTTTTCATTTACCTATCAACTCTTTCGTTATCTGACCAGTTTCAATCTCTTAGGCTGCTCACCTCGATTCTGGATTGATTCTTGGTGGCTGCAGCAAGCATTTTTAAATGATTTGCACTGGAAACGTTGTTGTCCAGCATCGATTTCCTCTTATGTTCCAACATATAACGTAGTTGCGTGTAACGTAGCGTTCCTTTTTGGTGTGTGCCAATAAAGATTTTTTATTTATTTATTTTTTACCTTTTTGGATTTTTTTTAATTCCTATTATGTATAGGCCTACTGTATTTGGGTTTAGCACTCAACTGAAAACCATTGTTGATGCACAGCCTATTTTTCTCATTTACATAACGTAGTTGGTTGGCAAAATAGTTTGCCGTCAGTTTCATGTAAGACATCGGGATACTGCTGATATTTTCATTCGTAAATGAGACAGAGTTGCTACTGTATATTATGTGTTTTTCCCTACGATTTCACACCATTCACAGTTTTGTTTACCTTTTGTGTGTGAACATTCTGTGAGAAGTGATGACGTGTGTCGCATATTAATTACATCAATAGCACTGAGGCATTTGCTGATCTGTTTAGATTTTTTTTTTTTTTAGGTTTAAATGAATTGGCGAATTCATTCAAACCTAACCTGCTACCATCTCACTCTGAGATGGACATGGTAGCATCCCACTTACAGTAGGCTGTGTAAGTGTCACAGCCTAAGTGCTTCACCCTGCTACTATAAAAAGTGTATTATTTCGCCCTTTTTTCGCCTGTGGAGACGTTCTCTCTTATAGCTTCCATGCTTCTATTGTCTTCGAGCGGTTATGGTGTGTTTGAAATTGTGATTGCTGGGGTTGTGTGTGTGTGTGTGTGTGTGTGTGTGTGTGTGTGTGTGTGTGTGTGTGTGTGTGTGTGTGTGTGTGTGTGTGTGTGTGTGTGTGTGTGTGTGTGTGTGTGCGCGCAATAATCTACCTTTTCTCCAGCAGCCAAAACACTCTTCATCTATTATCTTAGCAGGTCACATCAAATGTGGGGCGACTGTGGCTCAGGAGGTAGAGCAGGTCGTCCAATGATCCATGGGTCGGCGGTTCGAATCCCGGCTCCTCCTGTCTACATGTCGAAGTGTCCTTGGGCAAGACACTGAACCACAAATTGCTCCCGATGTGCTGGTTGGTACCTTGCATGGCTTCCGCCGCAATCGGTGTATGAATGGGTGAATGTAATGCACAATCTATGTAAAGTGCCTTGGATAAAGGCGCTATATAAATGCACCATTTACCATTTATGTAGTGAAGGCGTGCATTTATCGGGTGTGGGGTAAGGCCGGGTATTATTCATGGATTTATGATTTAATGGGATTACTGTACCACCAGGCTTACACTCAGGTGGCTGCACAGTGGCGTTCGCCTCCCAGATTAGCTGTGGTAGTGATGTTTTAAGAGGGGAGAGGCGTTTTTCAGTGTACTCACCACCTTGCTCTCAGTGGGAGCTAAGCAGTGTGATGGATTGGGCATGAGGAGTTGTCCGCTGGTTTAATGGCAGGTCCGCGGCAGCCTGAGGAGATGGTTTTAATCATATTTGCCTCCTCATTACCCTCCCGTCTGCTGCCTGAGTGCCGCGCTGGGATATCAATGGTTCTGTAGCCAGAAGGCCCCACTCCCTGACAGGAACAACACACTGCCGAAATGTTGTGTAGCCTACTTTGTGTCAAATATCATTCACCATGGATACAGGGACCTGGTGATTGAAGGCAGTCTCCGGTGACTAGTTCATTCGACCAGTGCATTCATATTCAAATGCTGCCATTAATTTCTATATTAAAAAATAAATTAAAAATAATAATAATAAAACAAAAACGTATTTGAGTAGGCTATTACAATGTTGAGGGGGATTCATACAGTCACAAAATAAAATGAATAACAGGTCATGTACAGGTATGTACACACTTGGATGTAAAAAGGTGCTGCAATGTGGAACTTTTTCCATAGATCTCTGTCATCTTGACAAGGTGAACTAAAGAAAAAAAGCCACATGTGCCACCAATAAGCCATGAGAATGAGAAGCATGATATTTCTGTTGCATAACAAATGACAAATCTACAAAGGCGGTGATACTTTTCAGCAGTAGTATTTTTGTGCGAGCAAGGGCGGTATAAACATAATGTGAAGAGTCAGCTGGCTCTTATCTCCAAGGAGACCTGTTGGGAACCTTGCTGTGTGTGCCGACCATCACTCATTCAGCACTGACTCCTCCGGCCTCTTTCACCTGTTACAAACACCGCTCAGTCACATCCTCTTAAACTTAGGTGGGGAAAGGTGGATTTGCGCTGTCAACACTGCTGTTGATCAAAATGACTAAAGCTGGTGGGATTTTGGAAGATCAAACAGGACTCAAATCTCCTTAAACATTCCCAGTGCACGATATGTTGCATGTGGCTGAAATAGTGTGGTGTTGTTTTCTATTCGTCCATATATTTTTTACCATTACCATGGCTCTAATCAACTTTAACTGTTCCCAATAATGGGATTATGCTTGTTGTATTTTGCTTAGTAACATGGTTCTATTGTGCAATGGGTATATTTTCTCCATATGAACCCTGCTATTTAGGGTTGAAACAGTGGGGTGGGAGCAGCTATCTTTGGGAGCTTTTGTTTTGTTTTGTCCTCTCTGTATGTATGGTTATACTGTTGTATTGTTTTGTGAACTGTATTGTACTGTATCTGTGTTGAGGACCCCCTCTAAAATGAGATGCGACATCTCAAGGGGCTTATCCGTTCAATAAAGGTATATTATTGATTATCTAGTGTATTATTATTATTATTATTATTATTATTATTATTATTATTACATTTATCAAGTTTTGTGTGCATGAAACACAGTGACTATGGCCGGTGCACCAGGCCAAATTTCCGGGCCCCACCGTGCGGCCCATGGGGGCGTGAAAATTCAGGGGGGGGACTCTCCATGTCCTCTGGGCCCGACTCTTCGCGTGGACACCACTTGTTCGCCCATTAGTTCAACGGATGAACCACACTGATTTGTTTCTCTTTGTTTATTATTATTATTATTATTATTATTATTAGTATTATATATTTTTTGTATACTATGGCTATATCCAGTTTGCACCAGTGGTGGTCTCTCTTACCCTCCCCAGCAGCATCCAGGAGAAAACATATCACTGTATCACAAAATGCCCGAAGTTACAGTCTGTCCTCTTTTTTTATCCACTTGTACAGTCATTTAGAGGTTTCCATCAGGTTTCCAGTTCCCCCTCGCATTTGGTTTTGTTACATTTTTACGCAGTGCCTCGTCCTCCTGGGTGCCCCTTGATTTGAAGACTCCCCACTTGTTTCCATGGGCAATGTGAGGAGGCTAATTGCGTTCCCAGCAACCTCGTTAATGACAATGTTGTAATGGCTTTCAGCTATTATTGAAATGACTTTCAACAATGCAATTTTAGTTTACTCAATTTGCTTAAAAGGACTTTTTTCTGACAAGCTGGCACAGTTTAATGTGATATTGTGATAACGGCGTGAATACAAATAATTCCCAGAAGGCTCCATAGCGAAGTGCTTTTTTGGGGGCTATTTGGTGCAGTCAGTGTGTGTTCTTTCAATACAGTATGTGTACTTCGGGTGACAATGCTGTTTGTTAATATTTAATAAATGCCTCAGGGGATGAAAGCATGAATGCAGGGGCCAGCAGTCTATCAGTTGTTCTGGCTCGCTCGTCTTATTCTCTCTCTCTCGTGTGTGCACATACGCACGCAATACACATGCAAACACACACACAAACACACTATAGTAGTTCTCAAGAAGTGGCTCTACACACGACATATATCCTGAAGGGGAAATGTCTTTTATTCATCCAGTCAGTTTCCTCCTAGACAAAAAAAATGAGGAATGTGCTAGCTCCTGTCTCTCTCTGTGTCTTTGTATATGTGCGTGCATGTGCACGTGCAAATGCATCAACGTATTTATGTGTCGTCATGTGTGTATGCATGTTGTGTATTTTTGTACTTCTTTGTGTATGTGAGTGTGTGCATTACGCGGGCTTGCGCGCATGTGTGTGTGTGTGTGTGTGTGTGTGTGCGTGCGTGCGTGCGTGCGTGCGTGCGTGCGTGCGTGTGTGTGTGTGTGTTGAGCGTATATGATTGACACTGCAGTGTGTTTTGGGTCTGACAGTGTGGCAGTGTGACACTCCAGTCCTCCATTCATCTTCCTTTACATCTCCCAGGGTAAATATTAGTCTCGGTGTCCCTGCCTCTCTGTGTCATTCTGTTACCTTCTAAATGTTTTCTGGCCAAAAGCCAATCTCCTAAAGTTGTTTGTCCATCTCTGTCTGTCTGTCTTGTCTGTCTTGTCTGCCTTGTCTGCCTTGTCTGCCTTGCCTGCCTTGCCTGCCTGCCTGCCTGCCTGCCTGCATGTGAGCAGTTCCAAGATATGGAACTGCAGATGAATTTCCAATTTTCCCACCACAATCTGAAAACTCACCCTTTCACACACTGCCTATCACTCGCCTCTTCAGACCCCCTATAGAGCGTCGCAGTCCCGCCCCCTTTCATGACGACGCCAGGCCCAGGAAATAATTCCCAATGCATTTTTCCCATAGACATTTCAAAAAGTATTTATTTAAAGACCTTTTAAGCGTCGTACAAAGCTAACTCGAGTTGTGAGAAATCATGACAATAAACACAATATTTTGGACCGAAGAATTGTGTTTGTTGTCATGATTTCTCACAACTCGAGTTGGCTTTGTACGAGGCTTAAAAGGTCTTTAAATAAATACTTTTTGAAATGTCTATGAGGAAAATGAACAGGGAACCATTTCCTGGGCCCTGGTAGGGGGCGGGACTGCGACGCTCTATAACCCTCATTTCTTGTATAATTTTTAGCTTCTTAAAGGGACACTTCACCCTTTTGCAATTTCTTTATTTTAGATTTTAGCAGTGAGCGCAGTGTCTCTGATGTCATCGACACTGGGCTCACTTCCTTCCTGGACTACAATTCCCATAATGCTTTGGTGCACTGCTCCTCCTTGTGGATAGGGGGAGGGCTGTTTTACTGAGACAACATGTAGTCCAGGAAGTAAGTGGGCCCAGTGTCCATGACATCAGAGACACTGGGCTCACTGTTAAAATATAAAATATCTAAAACCACATATTACACACATAAAGACCCCCCAGGAAAGTGATCGATATCTTCTAAATGTCATTAACATGTATTTTTTTGCAAAAAGGTTGAAGTTTCCCTTTAACCATAATAATTTTCCATCAATTCACAAATGTGTTGTTTGGAGGAAAATAGACAAACGGTGTATGAATTTGTGAGTTTGGACCGCCCAGATTATTTATCTGCATGGAGGCTGAAGGACAGGAGTCTGTCTCATCTCCAAAGCCTCCAGAGACTCTCCATCTGGTGCTGGAGAGTGAGACAGAGCTCTGGACCCAGAGGTTGAGATGGAGGCTGCACAGGTAATGTAACCCCCCCCCCCCCCCCCCCCCCCCCCCCCCCCCCCCCCCACACACACACACACACACACACACACACACACACACACACACACACAGGGCAGAGTGCCCACGGACAGACAATTCCACTGCCCAGCCTCTAATATCTGCTGAGGATGCCAAACGTCCACATGTTTTCGATTCCCTGCATGTTTCGAGCTTCTCAGGGAGGCCAATTCTCTCTACCATCTGTTTACCATCAGGGCGACGGTACATGGTACCTTCCCTGCAGGCTAGGGGCTCAAGATCGTTTGTTCCCATAAGTATAGGACTAGAACAAGCAGGCCCCATCTCAGTTCCGTGCATAAAGTGTGATGTGATGCCTCTTGGAACTATGACTGGTGGCCTTCTGTTGGCATTGTTTCTTTATTGTCTATATGTGTGATCTGTTTGCATATGTTTTATGTATATCCTGATGAATGCTGCGCACAAAACAAATTTCCGAAAGGACAAATAAAGTATCTATCTATGTATCTCTCTCTCTCTCTCTCTCTCTCTCTCTCTCTCTGTGATGTAGGGTCTTCGTGGCTAACTCTCCACCTTTTAAAATGAGAGCATTTTAATAGTGTTGAAGATATTGGATTTCTGGATATGAATATCAGATTTGTCCGGTTTGACATTCTTTTTTTATTGTCATTGATCGTGACTGATGACTTTGTGTGCGTGTGCGGTGTGTGCAGCTGTAGTGTTTTTGGCCAGGTCTTGATAACAGTTGATTAATGGTTTATGTGCCATACAAGACCGATGTGGCACTTTCTGTTTTCATTTTGCTGCTGTAGTGCAGTAATTAATCCAGCTGAACCCTTTGTGCTCACAAAATAAATGCTTTCCATTTTCATTAATAGACAACTCATTAGTAGGCCTACATAATGAGAAAGAAGGCAACTCTCTCGCCTGTACACAGCCTCTTGGCTAATTACTGCAACTCCTGGATGTGTCCTGTACGGTCCTGTGCAGTCATATGTTTAAAGAAATGCCTCATGAATAATAGATGTATTTTATTATGATTCTTTTTTTAACAGTGAGAGAAAATAAATACAAATACACTTGTTTATTTATTTTGTTAGTTGTGCTTGATAAAGACATAATTATTATGTGTATGAAGTAAGGATTATTGAGTCGTAGGACTCGATAATCTCTATGACTCTAATTGTATACTGCCAGTACGTGCCAGCACTTGTGTCAAGCCAAAATATAATAAAAACGTGAAACGTTATTGAAAAGGTAAAACATCTGAAATAAAACATCTATGCTATGTATGTGCAAATGAAGAAGCCCTTAGCTTCCCTAACATTGTGCACACTGTAACCTTGCAGCAGCTACACATTCTTACATTAAAGATCAAAAATAATTAACCACAGCAGTGCCAAGTGTTGGCAATTTTTCTGTCCACAGTTCTGGTCTCTAGCTAGCAGTGAACTTTCATCAGCACTGTAATTTGGAGCTCGCTATCCAGGTGGCATTTTCCTGTTTGTGCCAATCACCCGCTGTCAGTGCTAGAATAACAGTGCTACTGACCTTTCTGGATATGCGGTGAAAAAGGAACACCCATCTCCGAGTTCCACGACCCAACATAGCAGGTTCACCCCATCTTATACCTGCCCTAACAAGCGTGACGACTCTGCTAAGCAAATGACAGAGCATAAAGAAAGCAAGCTTTCTGTCTTCATAATAGGCACTGAGCAAGAGGGAAATGTGGATTGTGTGATGATACAGCAGGCTACAGTAGAGAAACTGGCTAAAGGCTAAGCATTGTAGCTAATAATAAAAAGCTTATCAAAACAGTAATATTGTAGATGAAGATCCAGCGGGGGTTTTCTTCCTCAGGAGACACTTATTAAAGCTCCATGGGTAAAAAACAGATTTGAGGGACAGAAGTATCGCTTGCGTGGGACAAGTGGGACAGGGGATGGGATAGGACGGACACGATTATCTA
>NC_136807.1:29873515-29883515 GCF_951216825.1 Electrona antarctica
ATTGCGATTGCGATTTGACTCGCGATATTTTTTTTAAAATCACACCCGTGTGAAGTAAGTGGTGCAACTCCGTGTGGGCGCCCCCCGGGGGGTCCCCGAAACTTCCAGACCCACAGGAACATGCCCAGGGTGCCGGCCCGGTTTAGGCGAGCCTCCCCGCGTCCGAAACGGTCGAGAAAGAGTTACCGTGTGTGGGTCCCCAGGGGGTCCCTGTACTGTACTGTACTGTACTGTACTGTACTGTACTGTACTGTACTGTACTGTACTGTACTGTCACAACCAATATCATCATATAGGGCCTATACAGTTAGTATGTGTGTGTGTTAGGCTGCGCAACAGTGACACTTGGTTGTGAAAACCAACCAAATGCTATTTTCGTGCTCGGACAGACCCAGCCAGCCAGCCAGCCACCCACCCACAGACACACAAAGCTCCATAATGAAGTGGTTGCACCACTTAAAAAGTAAAGCTTCAATTTAGTATTCACTGTGTCCATTTAAAAAGTAATGAAACATTACCAAATGGCATACCATTCATTTACTTTACCAGGCAGTGATGTCAGGATTCACATGATGTGAGACAGCTCAAAATAATGTAGGCTAACCAAATTGACCTGTGTTTAATTAACTACGATAAGAATGTGTGTTAAAATTGTAATGTTAGAAATAATTGTAAATAGCTCTCTGGATACAGAGCATAAATGCAATGTAATTTCCAGACTTTCTATTTAAGTGCAATTGCTATTAGGCTACAGTTATCTAATCATCAGAGTACAATATTGTGATTCTCATTTAATATTCACATTTAGATATTATGTTCAATTGATTTATTTGTTTTTGAGGGGAAATCCAGTGCACGTATGTTCACAAGTTTCCAGGGGAAACACTAACCAGCACCTTCTACGAAGCTGCTGGTAAAAATCAGAACTATCCCTTTAACCCCAACTTCTTCCCCCCCCTCCTAAGTACATTGAGATATGCTGTATACCTGTATTATCTGGAGAACGGACACAACCCAGAGAGAGAGAGAGAGAGAGAGAGAGATGTATGATGAGAGAGGGGAGTAGAGAAGGCGGACTAGAGTGAGGAAAAGCATATGGATGCGAGGAAATTAAATATGCAGGGAACAAAGAGAGTGCATATCTTTGCATGCTTAAATGAATAAATGCTTAATACTGTGTGAGTGTTAGTGTGGTCAATGCTAATTCTTCAACGCAAAGCGGCCTGGCGAGGGAACGCTGGTTAAGCACTGTGGCTGTCAATGGGCCAGCGTGATAATTGATTAATCACAACAAAAGTTAATTGATTGTGTTGCTCATGGCTATAAATGCTGTGGAAAGCCTCTTCAGTTCAAACAGCACTTTGAGCTTCGTCCCTTCTATTCCCGTGCCTCTGAAAGCTGCAGATTCACACGCTCTGCCATTTTTGAGCGGTGCCAAACCGCTCCAATGAGTGTCTGTCTGTCTGTTTGTAGTAGGACCCATTGACCTGTCACACTGTTGAGCAGCCTAAAGGGCCATTCTCACTGCACTATAACTATAACTGTTGAGCAGCCTAAAGGGCCATTCTCACTGCACTATAACTATAACTGTTGAGCAGCCTAAAGGGCCATTCACACTGCACTATAACTATAACTGTTGAGCAGCCTAAAGGGCCATTCACACTGCACTATAACTATAACTGTTGAGCAGCCTAAAGGGCCATTCACACTGCACTATAACTATAACTGTTGAGCAGCCTAAAGGGCCATTCACACTGCACTATAACTATAACTGTTGAGCAGCCTAAAGGGCCATTCTCACTGCACTATAACTATAACTGTTGAGCAGCCTAAAGGGCCATTCTCACTGCACTATAACTATAACTGCAGCCAGCCAGCGGCACACTAACCACTTCTCATATATACAGTATATATATATATATATATATATATATATATATATATATATATATATATATATATATATATATATACACACATATATATATGTATGTGTGTATATATATATATATATATATATATATATACACATAAAGTTAATTTGAATTGCAAGTGGGGGGCGTGCAACGGTGTGTGCAGTGTCTGAACAGCCCTACCGCTCACCACTGTATATATATATATATATATATATATATATATATATATGGCCATTTGAAATCTACAAGCTCAACACATTGTAAATCTGCAATTTCAAAAGATTTATTTATAGATTTTGGTACTATTTTGATGCTGATACATTTGTAATTTTACTCAAGTACATGTTGTATATGGGACTTCTACTTGTAGTATTTATACTTGTATTTAAGTACAACATGTGAGTACTTCTTTCATCACTGGATAACACCCTGTAGATGTATAATTTCTCTCTAAATGGTAAACGGTGCATTTATGTAGCGCCTTTATCTAATGCGCTTTACAGAGATTGTGCATTACATTCACCCATTCACATACACATTCATACAACGATGGCAGCGGAAACCATGCAAGGGAACAACCTGCACATTGGGAGCAATTAGGGGTTCAGCATCTTGCTCAAGGACACTTCGACAATAACTCTGGATGAGCCCGGGTTCAAAGTAAACTGGCAACCTCACGGTTACCATCCAGCCCCCCCACCCTCTCTCTCTCTCTCTCTCATGCGCACGCACGCACGCACGCACGCACGCACGCACGCACGCACGCACGCACGCACGCACACACACACACACACACACACACAAGAGTATACATTGCAAGGAGATTCATGGTAGCAAACCTAATGACAGATTTAGGGAGTGAGCTATTGATGTGCAGGAAGGTGGAAAGAGAAAAAAAGGAAGGCTTCATGAGAGAGATACATATATCTCTTGCATTGATGGGCAGATTGTAAACAACTCCCAAGATTCCGTTCAAGAGACATTGCTGAGTATGCTGATGTGATTTAAAAGCATTTTTGAACATTTCAAGATGTATCTCCGATCAGTTTGAACTATTAAGTTATCCTTCTCTGTGCCCACACATGACAGCCCGCTGCATGTGTGCAGTGGAGTGTGCATGAGAGTGCAGGGAAGTGCATATAGCTGTGACAGTGGGACGGTGTTTGTGTTTGTGTTTGAATGCTAATGTGGAAGTTGCAAGTGACAGGGGCAGCAGTTGGGTCAACAAGCTGCCCGTCTGCCAGAGTGAAAGGGTTCATGCCAGACCTTGGCCCCTTCTTGCACAGTTAGCCACACATGCTAATTTACCTGTCAACTTATACACAGGGAACAGAGGAATCTACTGTACGCACTCCCTACATATTCCTTCAGTTTCTCTTTCTCTTCCTCTGTCTGTGCACATGTGTGTGCGTTTGTGCATGTGTCCCTGCATGTTTGTCTCTCTGCCTTCTGCCACGCCACTGTTACTTAAGTTATTCCTACCCCACTCACTATAGCCTTCTTGTGGAAATACGTGTTTAGGTCTACTTGGTGAATCAAAAAACACAGCACTTACTTAATGCATGCACATTTCTGTCAGTGGGCACTGCTTCAAGTCTCACCAACCTCACTTAGAAGCTGTTATGTAAGCATCTCCTCTCATTGCCCCTTTATAAAAATACATAGTTAAAAAATAAATCAATCCATTATGGACTGAGGCCGATTCTAAAAACGCCTTCTAAATCCTGACCGAAATTTTATGAAAAACGTATACTTTATATAGCAGCATCACATTTTTGTAATTTTTGAATACTGAACCAAAAGGGGTTCCCGTCCAGAAGGGTTACAACATCAAAAGGGTTCCCGCCCAGAATGGGTTAAGGGACATATGAATAAGTTCTCACTAACAGTTTACCACATTGTTGAGGACTGACAGACACTAATAACAAATGTAATATAAATGCTGCAAATATAAATTCCACTCATAGTCATATCGTTGTCATCTGGACTTTACCAACCAAGTGTAGTCTAGTAGGTGTGGGACGATTCACTTACCTCTCGATTCAATACGATCTTGATACCTAGGGTGCCGTTTCATCTCGATATACATTGTGATTCTTAATTATATTGCAATTGTTGTGATTCGATAGCCTATTACGATTTTTGGGAGTTTTAGAAATTATTCTTTAGTAATAATTCAGATCAGAGGTATAAGATTCTGAATTGTAATGCATAAATTTAAAGTATCCAAGTTACAAAATCGTGGTTCTGAATAGTTCTGAATACAGTGGAATGACAACTGAAAATGGCGTAAGAGTTCTTATTCCATTGGACAAGGACATGCAGGCTACGTCTCGTGATGTCTGGCAGTCCACGAGTCCAGACATAGCCTGTTTTCATTGGCCAGACGAAGATTACATATTTTGGTCATGGGACCAAGTGCCAAGTGGTGAGATAAGACAATTCTGGTAGGCATGCACCGGATGTTCGGACACCGAAACTATTCGTGAAAAAAATGCATTTTCTGTATTTGGTTTGTTTGATTTTATGAAAGCGCAGCTGCAAGAATTTGCGCACACTTGCCTGTAGGTAGCTCTACAACAAAGTATGGTTATATACTGTATGAAAGCAATGGTACAAAAACTGGAAAAAGAAAAAAAAATAGTAATAGTAATCATTCGGCTATTCGGGTTTGGCCAAGAATTTCCCATTCGGTGCATCCTATGCGATAAGTTATCGCATAGCCTTTTCTCTCCCCAATCTATTCCAAGGTTAACATTATGCTAAACTGGTTGACAAATAGACCTACTTAATATGCTTCTTTAACTTTAAGATAATATTTACCAACCAACAGTTGACAGGAGGGTAGTCTCGCATTACCAGACTGTTGCCTCTCGCAATTTCCAAATGCTTTCATCATTCTGTCTGGAGCAACGGAAGAGCTGTCATGAGTAAACTATAAAGCGGAAGTGGAGCCTCCTCGCCATTTCCGTTTCGTCTTTACAGTCGCGCACATTTATCCTAATAGAAATCATCTAAGCATAATCTTGTTGCTTATCAGAAAAGGAAATAAAAAAATAAGCTCTAAAGATATTTTAAAATATATTTGATGAATTGATGTGAACGGAAATGGCAGCTTCCTTACTCGGATTTTGGGAGCTGTAGTGCAAACTCTATATACAGTAACATTCAGAGATTGTGGAATAGTTGTCTGGCGACACGAGACTAACAGGAGGGTAACAGTTTTGAAATGTCTCTTTTCAACATGAGAACATTTGGATGAAACAGTATGGGCTTTGGCCCTATGGGTATGGGCTCCATTTGGATGAAACAGTATGGGCTTTGGCCCTATGGGTATGGGCTCCATTTGGATGAAACAGTATGGGCTTTGGCCCTATGGGTATGGGCTCCATTTTCGTCAGTGCTAAACCCCTTATCCCTAAACTTATTTTCCTTTTTTTGTTTACTATTTTGAAAAACATTCAAATTGTTCACCTAGCCGATCTTCATCAACACATTGAGCACAGTGAGCTTGTGAACAATTCAAAAATGTTTTTCAAAATAGTAAAAAAGAAGTTTAGATTTAAGGGGTTTAGCACTGACAAAAATAGGGCCCTTTATACCTGCAGGTGGGTGTTTGTTGCCAAGTGTCAAAAAGTTGGATTGTTCCTCTGGTTTGTTAGATGTCACCCAGGAAGAACAAGCAATCTCATGAGGTTAATGACTTCCTGTCATGTTTCAAAAACATGTGATTGCCCTTGTGCTCCCTGCCCTGAGTCACTTACAGCCTTCATATATCTTCATCTGTTTACTGACAAGGCGTCACAGCCTGACCTGAGGCACATGCTGGGCTGGCAGTGCTAGGGAGGTGGGTGGCATATTGCACCCAGCAGGACAACTCCTAGGTCTGCCTGCTCAGCAGAGAGAGGCGGCCAGCTTGGATTGGCTCAGCAGGGTTGAACAGAAGGGTTCAGGAGAGGAGGGTCGGAAATGGAGAGGAAGACACAGTACATCACACAGGAGTATATAGCTATTACCTGAGAGAGAGAGAGAGAGAGAGAGAGAGAGAGAGAGAGAGAGAGAGAGAGAGAGACCGACAAAGACAAAGACAAAGAGACAGACAGTTACTGAGAGAGAGGTGCAGAGAATCATGGGGAGTTGGAATGGTTCACATGCTGAGACACTTTGACACACTGAAACCATGAAACATTCCTCTCAACTTCTGTCATAACTGTGCACGTATAACCGTACTAATATAATGCATTTTGGCAGGTACATTCTTAGACTGCCAACAACGTGATTGACGTGATATGTCGATTCCTGCCATTGACATAATTGACATGATAAGGTTTTTTGGTGATTCAGAATGGTCTCGCTAATATCTACCGTGAAGCAGTGTTCCCCGTCGCTATAGGCAACGCTCTGCTCAGTGTATTTGCCTGTACCAAGATGGCCGCTAGAAGTCCTACTGTAATGGCTGCGATCATTAGCTGGGTTTTTCTCAGAATTGAGGCTCAGATTGAGGTGATTGAACACTGAACAGAACGTCGATGTTAGGAGCTCATTTGTGAACCATCGCTACCTCCCGGTTATACAATATTAACGCTTCTGATGACTTATGATCGTCAAAGAATAGACATTACGCCTCACAAAAAAACTTTTTTGGGGGTGATTTCCACACACTTAGCTGCTCAATTCCAAGTCAGTATGTGAATATGTCGACCCATAATGAGAAATGCACAAACACGTGTCACGCTCTACTGGCTCTAGTTATGCTAATTAGGCTCTACAGTTGTGCCAATTAGGCTGGCTTTCTTTTTCTGCATTTATTTTGTACGTGTCAGACACTCACCGATATACACACCGAGTATATCACCACAGTAACAACAGATTGGGTACTAAGCCTCCCTGAGAGAGAGAGAGAGAGAGAGAGAGAGAGAGAGAGAGAGAGAGAGAGAGAGAGAGAGAGAGAGAGAGAGAGAGAGAGTCATACCAGCAAAAAAAAAAGAAAGGGAAGCATTGTTTCCCCTGACAGAGCACACAGCAAAGTTGGTGTGTTTCTTCTTTCTTGCCTGCCTCATTTCTGGCCAAGGAATTGATCTAATTCAAATAGATTTTCTTTTGTCAGTCCGTCTGTCCGTCCATCCTTCCGTTTGCTGTGGCCCTCGTATGTAGAACTTATCATGTTCAGTTCCTCTTTAACATGTTCTCAAACTTCCTATAATTGCAGCTCTACTTTCTATCCAACAATGTCTGCAGCACATATTTTATAGTTGACCGTACATGTGTCCTGTAAGAGTCTCATTATGTTGGCATCTCATGTCATGGGCGCTAATATGATGTAACGGTATTACCGTATAGAGTATATATAGAGTATAGCATTACAGCGTGCACTGTATTCCCCCCACCCTTGGATTTCTGGAAGGAACCAGCTCCTACTTGCTCACTCAGTGCATTTGGAGACCGTGTGTGTGTGTGTGTGTGTGTGTGTGTGTGTGTGTGTGTGTGTGTGTGTGTGTGTGTGTGTGTGTGTGTGTGTGTGTGTGTGTGTGTGTGTGCGTGCGTGCGTGCGTGCGTGCGTGCGTGCGTGCGTGCGTGCGTGCGTGCGTGCGTGCGTGCGTGCGTGCGTGCGTGCGTGCGTGCGTGCGTGCGTGCGTGCGTGCGTGCGTGCATTGGGGGGGATTGCTGAAAGGCAAAGGAAGGCAGTACAGGGCAACCAACCTTGGGGAGTGGCAGTGACCAAGGCCAACGGTGGTGGAGATTAGCTGGTAACAGACAAT
Source organism: Electrona antarctica (assembly GCF_951216825.1). Lineage (NCBI taxonomy): Eukaryota > Metazoa > Chordata > Actinopteri > Myctophiformes > Myctophidae > Electrona > Electrona antarctica. Next base: position 29,881,191 of record NC_136807.1, read on the forward strand.
ATATACGGAACAAAACACAGAGCCACTGGGGGTGCCTCCCCGCTGCCTCCTAAAGCTCCGCTTTCTGTGCCACTTTTAACCATTTTACACTCAGCAGAAATCAGAATAACAAATTACAGCATAGAGCTAGAAGTTTCCAGTCAGCCCATTTGCCCCGGAGACAGACACGGCACCTAAGAAGTGTTGTAGACCCAGATGGATTATCCGACGCCAATTCCAAGCACAAATCAACTCTCAACCATCAATAATTCATGCAAAAGACTTTGAAAAAGTAAACACTGCTTAGCCCATTAAGAATCCAGACTGGCACGGGGCCACCATGACACGCAGACTCTGCACACCTTACCTCCACATGCAGAAGTTCTCTATATGGAAATGGTATGCTCTTTAGGAGAAAGTAGAAGTTCATGCATCCCCCATAAGCAGCATTACCTTGTGTGCTCCATTATAGTGGACTTTCTGCTAAATATGACAGTAGAGAGAGGCAATTAGAAATTGTGGATTGATCTCCTGTGTCAGCTTTGTTGCTGTGCATTTTACTGTTCTCTGGGAAATTCTGTCATTTCCACTGCCAATGCTTCAAGCTTAAACACTGAAGAGAATCATGCTTCCACTGCATGTACCGCTATTCGTGTTTCTTTTCATGCACGCATTCCTCAATTACCCCTGATGTAGGCTAACTGTAGGCCTACACAAGCATTTCCTCTGTTGCCTTTTTTTTCTTTTTTTACCGAAGGTAACTAAGAAATAACTAACCCACAATTCCCGTCACTCTGTCATGAAGTCACAATTCCTGTCACACACCCCAGGCAAGCCCTGAGGTCATCGTGACATCACGTGACATCAGCCCCCTGGTCACCCCAGGCAAGTCCCCAGGTGCCCAGGTCATCGTGACATCACGTGACATCAGCCCCCTGGTCACCCCAGGCAAGCCCCCAGGTGCCCAGGTCATCGTGACATCATGTGACATCTGTCACAACGCCTAACTTGCAATCCCCGTCACTCACCAATCCCCATATACGGGAATATCCCCATATATGGTCACGCATTGTGATATCATGTCTACGATACTGCCGAAGAGCGGCGCCATCGTCTACATACATAAGGGAAAGCCCCATATATGGTGCCGAGGTCTCGTGACATTGCACACGACCTCGCCCTTAAGGTCTAAAGGGTCGCTTCTCGCCCCCAGGCGTCTTACTGGTTAGATGTGTTGCTGTCTTTATTGTTATTTATCACATTAAGGTGGGTGAAATTCTTATTTGTGCAGGCTCATCATTGCAGTTAAAAATCACACCCGTGTGAACTGAGTGGTGCAACTCCCCTCTCCCCCTGCCTCTCCCCCTGCCTCTCCCCCTGCCTCTCTCTCTCTCTCTCTCTCTCTCTCTCTCTCTCTCTCTCTCTCTCTCTGTGTAATTAGCAGGCAACAGTGCAACACTATCTCTCTCTCTCTGTTTCTGGCACAACAGTGCCACTTTTGCCCCTACTGGTACTCTAAACATAGTCACATAGTCCCGGACATTGCTGTTCCTTGGAGTGGTTGCACCACTCAAAAACTGTTGTGTTGGATATGTTGGATACCTATAGCTAACACAGATGTATAGCTATTCCCAGAGTTCAGCACTCTTCAATCACGCCTAGCTGTCTCACTGTATGCTTATTGCTTGTCTTCAGACTCTCTCTCTACTCTGGAGACAGAGACAGTTAACTTGGTACAAGCAGCATCTGTCCAGGAGAAGAATCGAGAAGAACAGTGAAAGTAAAATTGTTTTTTTAGGACAGTTTTCTCGCTAAATACACATGTCAAGTAAAATATGAACAACTGCTCTTCCTTGCTGTGCAAACACGGGGCAGTTAAATCGGGGCAGTTGTTGGGATGCTAATGGTTCTTTAGTCACTCATAACTATTCCAGGTGACTTTATTTCCGTTCCATTAGGCTACCCCCTGCCAAGATCAGAACAGAGAGCTGTGTCAGACAGGCCCCCAAAACACTTCCACCCGACAGGTACAAATCAAACAGCGGCTTCATAGAAGGAGTAACACACCTCTCTGCTGCTGTATGTGGAGGAAGACGGTGTTCACATGTTTTTAGGCATATGGATTTATGTTTCCACGCAGAAAACCAGAGTTGGAAGTGAGCCGTGGTAGACTATAAGATAGCTCTCTCTCTCTCTCTCTCTCTCTCTCTCTCTCTCTCTCTCTCTCTCTCTCTCTCTCTCTCTCTCTCTCTCTCTGCCTGTATGAGTTTCTACTTCAACGTGTGTGTGTGTGTGTGTGTGTGTGTGTGTGTGTGTGTGTGTGTGTGTGTGTGTGTGTGTGTGTGT
>NC_136807.1:29891015-29986015 GCF_951216825.1 Electrona antarctica
CTCTCCCCACCAACATCGCTCTTTTAACTGGCCTCATCTGTCACCTCTCTACTTCTGATCCTCCTCTTTCCGCCATCAACCCGCCCTTCTAGATATCGTTTCTTCTCTTTGATTTCCTATTTGAAGCATGGAAGGAAAAGGTTAGCTGCCAGAATGGTTCGCCGATTAGCCCTGGTGTGGGCAGTTTGAGGCCTGCCAAATGACCTGTAAAGGTTACACAGGAAGACAGAATGAAACGTGGATGGAAGAGCACAAGATGACATTTGTCTCTCCTGAAAAGTTAAGCACTTAAGTCTCTATAAATGTTTTCCATTTGTTGTTGTGGTTTTTGGTTTTTCTCTGTCTTTCTGTGACTATTCTTCCCATGGACATCACAGGACAATGAAGTTATGGAACACATTCCTCTGTGGTTGAGGCATTAGCAGCAGTACTGCTTTTCAACATTCTCTCAGAATGCAATCTTTCTCTTTGTCTCTGCTGAATTTCTTTTACATATTTCATATAAGGAAATAGTCAGAGCAGAAGGCAAGGGAAAATAACCGCCTGATTCCAGTCTCTTCTCATGCACTGATAAAGAAATAGGCAACAAAACAGGAAGATGGAGAGTGTGACAGTGTCTAGTGAATGACACAAACGTTCAAAGCTTTGTACTGTATACTGAGTTAACATGAGAGTAGTTCATTCATCTGTTATCTGCAGTACAGTATGTGTACACATGTCAAGTTTGTGTTGTTTTGTGTTGCTGTGTTTGTCAGATAACTGCAAAGACCCCATCGTGATCATCATCACTTCTTTTTCTACCTTATTTTGTTCCATAAAAGGTAAGACCAATTATGTTAGCTGGGAATACATGATGCTGATTATAAAGAAAGCTGTCTGTATTCATTGTGGTACCGTTGTTATAGTGCCCCGTCTGAGGTTATACACGGATATTACATTTTTAGTCTTCTAAATTTGGCACCTGGCTTCCCAGTGTCTGCATTCATGTTTTCACTAACATTGAGGCTAAAGCATGCAGGGCTCCAAATATAGAGTATACTGCTTGTCAATAGACTGTGCTTGTACAATATACTATTATTTTCACTGTACAATAATATACTATACAATATAATGTACTGCTTGTACAGGACATATTTCAAACATAAATATTTGAGATATAAACTCAGATGACAGAGGTGATCTATTCTGGAAAACTAAATTATTTGTATCACACATGTGGTTGATAAAGAGTGTGTGTGTGTGTGTGTGTGTGTGTGTGTGTGTGTGTGTGTGTGTGTGTGTGTGTGTGTGTGTGTGTGTGTGTGTGTGTGTGTGTGTGTGTGTGTGTGTGTGTGTGAGTGTGTGTGTGTGTGTGTGTGTGTGTGTGTGTGTGTGTGTGTGTGTGTGCGCATGTGTGCGTGTGTGTGTGTGTGCGTGCCTTGCGTGCGTGTGTTGCCTTTAAGGCAAATTCTATGCAACATGTTTGTATTTCTGTTTACAAAGTTTGTACTTTATTGTGAAAGTGTGTACCAGTGCTTTTCAGCTGAATTCAGTTATTGTAACTTTCTGTGAACTGTTACTCCTTGTGTGACATTTCGTGAATGTTTATTTGGAATTCGGGAATGTTTTTGACAATGTTTGCTGCTGTCTGTAGAACTTAGCCTAGTGCACACTCAGGTGTATGTCATCCTACTCGTTAACACTGATGAGTGTATGTAGGTGGTTTAGCCACAGCTTGTGTATGATTAGTTAATTGCCTGGGTTTCTTTGTTGTGAAATGCTTGGAATGCTGTCAATTAAGAACAAACAGAATGTTTGCATTATTTTATTATTTTTGCAGTTTTCACTGCCTTGTCAGTGAATGAAGTAAACAGTAAATTCCACCTTCGACTTCATTGGCTGCGGTTTATCTTGATGTTAAGTGGCAGTCCCATACATTGCCATAGAACATTACTGTGTGTGTGCGTGTGCGTGTGCGTGCGTGTGTGCGTGCGTGCGTGCGCGGACAGTGGTCAAATCATATTGGTAAAAAGCGCTGTAGACTTGCGTGCAACAATGCAGAGTTAGCTGAACTCCACTTCTCTCTTATCTCTTGCACTGGGACACAAGAAACATGAATGGACCCTTCTCTGTCCACCTTCCAGCCTCTTCAGCATACTCCAGTTACTATCTCTCAGTAATGAACTCACTCTTCTTTTTGCTTCCCTCCCTGTACTACGGGTTTCATGTGGGAGAGAGAGAGGCTCACTGCCGTGTTTATCTGTTGACATCAATTTCTCCGGCTATCTGATGGAACTATCTCTATTTTGATAGAGCGTGCAAGCCAGATCTTCCTTCCGACCCCTCGGTCAAATACATGTGAGTCTTCAATTTCAGAAATTTGGAACTGTGACATTTACACAATCTATTTTCTATTGCTCATTTACACGTCACATCACCATGTGTTTCGATTAACCTTGTTGTAGTGAACATATTGATTCTAGTTTGTAAGCTAGACAGGCCACTGCCTGGAAGGTCTCCTACTCAGAAGTCCGATATGGAGTTCTGAGTAAGCAACAACATAGGCTCTGATGCCTGACAGATATTCCCTGGTTCCATTCCTGGGCCATACTTTCCTTTGTTGCATGTCATTCTCTCTCAAACAAATTGCAAAAAAACAAACTCAGCTGATTTTGTATCTTCAATATATCCTGAATAACAGAAGAAAAGTTGCCTGGAATTGACTGAGGGGAAAGTTTTGAAAAAGGCCTGTAAAGCATGGCCATTGGCCACCATTGATAACCTATATAAGGCAACATTTTCTAAATTGCATTATGCTTTAAGTAGCATGTGACGTGTCAAACTAGGGTTTTTTAATGATTCTGAATCCATTCCAAGCATTCGTTTTGCACGAAAAACACTCCTTGGGCTAAGAACGGCCATAGCCGTCTTGACAATGTGATGAGGTCACCACATTTGTGCGAGTGGCCCAATCGGGAGGAAAACGTGATCGGGACATCCCTGGTCATCGGGCTAGGGCAAGTGCTATGGCAAGTGCTACGGGCTAAGAAAACAGTACTCTGGCATTTTTCCTGTTCTCATTGATAATGCCAGAGAAATAAGCTTGCCTTGCCAAGCATAGGTCTTTGTTGTAGGCAGCTGTTGACTTCTTGAGAATCGCTAGGTGAATAACTATTTCGTTTTTTCTCAAATCTCGCTCATCCCTACGACATTTTTTTTTTAGCGCAAATGCTTGTTGAGCCAGGGTGTTACTTTGGAGTTACATCTCTTTTTGGTTTCCACTATATCAAGAGCAGATTGCTGCACCATATCATTTACTGAGGGAGCAATAGGTAGGGGGTTGGCGTTGCACATGCAAGATGACGGGGGAACTCGTTGGCTGCCGATGGGGTAAAACAATTTAACAGTGTATTCTGTATTGTTTGTCTCTAAATTGGAGACAAACCCAACCCCCTACCCAACCCCCTACCTGAAGCATGACTAAAGGTGGTTTGATAGCTCTGGCCTCTCAATCATACTGTCAATTGTGATGCTCAGACCTCTAGTGATCACCAAGTTCCGGGTGTGGCCTTGTGGCCATGTTTATGGGTTGGCCCGACATGTGTTGAATAAAATCAAACAAGTGTAATTCTAAAAAGTCCATACCCAGCGTCCGGCGCAATGTCCATGTGCAGATTACAGTCCCCGCTAATCAGAGATCTGCCTCGTGGTGAGGCCTGGGCTGTAAGGGGACGGGGCCTCAGGAAACCTTTGTCCAGGGTATAAAGGAGTAGAGTACGGGAGTTGAGGAGAGTTGTGTCCAGGTCTGACCTGAACGGAGGGCGAGTATACTCAGACTTATTATTTATAGCGTGTTATTTAACTTATTTTGTGGTCTTTTCTTTGTTGTAGGCTTGTAGCTTGAGGAGAGAGAGAGAGAGAGAGAGAGAGAGAGATAATTGAAAGGGGATATGGCTTGTGATGGAAGGTGAGAATATGCGCTGCAGTAGATTGAGCGTAAGATTGAAAGCATGCTGTCAGTAAGACAATATATTCACATCCACTTTAATTGTCTGCTCTTCTTCGTCCTCTCAAAGGAACTGGTAACAGCCCCTTACTGAGTTTAACAGATGAGCAGTCAAGCATGGCAGATAATTATCCAACCATAAAGCATGTGAACGTGAAGGTGTCGGCTGACCCATTGTGACATATTACAACATCACTCCATTCCAGTGAAATAGTATCCTCACTATAGCTGTGGTAGTATTCATACATTTGACACTGCATGATGGAGAACCACAGGCAGAACCTTCACTTCTAACACCGAGAATCTATAACCTAAGTAGGGCAATCCAATTGTACCATTAGCAACTGATGTAGCCTATAGGACTGTGTTGGTTTGTCAGAATGTGCCAGCTGTGTTTAACCACAGCAAGGAGGCAGCAGCATTAAGGCTGGTTTTGCTTATTAGAGCCCAGATGTATTATTCCATCGGGCCTTGACTTGGCTGGAGGAGATCTAAAGATGCTCTGTGCTGCTGGATGCATTCCAAACAATTAGTGGTGTGCACCCTGAACGCAGCCTTTTAGCATCCATTTGATCCTGGCATTCAATCATTCTGCTTTTCCTTTTCACTCTTCTCATTATTGGTTAGCTTCTGATCTGTTGTTCGCTCTGTTCTCAACGCTACTGTGTCGCTCCACTACCAGCCGACTGAATGGAACTTCAAAGGCCTTCATTATGACTTAAGTAGCCGGAGGACAAGCTGAGATCTATAGAAAAGAGGAAGGAAATTGATTACTCCGTTAATCCTTTAGGACGTGTGAGAAAAGGGAGAGATAAGGCGCTGAGCTCATTTAGAGTATTTTGGTGTATTTTGGTGCCTCGACAGAAAATGCAGGGTGAAAATGGGGTTGTGTTATTTTCTGTTTCTGTGAGGTCTATTTATCTAGTTGTAGTCTCAAAAGGCAGACAGCCAGATTGCTGCACAGCAGTGTGTGACGGTAACAAAAAGATGCTGGCCAGTATATCCCAGAATCAGGGAGAGCAACCTCTGGACATATGATCCACCCCAGTGAACCTTCACACCCACGAACGCACGCACGCACGCACGCACGCACGCACGCACGCACTTCTTGATCCTTTTCCTAAAGAATCTCACAAAACATTGCAAACATATGATCTCTGGACCCATGTGCTGAAAACGCATCACACAGATTTGTGATAGTCCATGCTGTTCCAAAAACATTCAATCAACCCCAAAGCAATTCCCTAATGTGCAAAATGTAACTGTCTGATTGTGTGGGATTAATCCCCTCCAAATTGCATAGGGGGTATGTGACAAAGTTATTGGCCGTTTAACACAATCGGTTCCGGGATGCCTTCAAAATAGGAGCTCTGGGGTGCCGGAAAGACATGGCCGCTTTTACTCTGAAGCGCTAGTATATCCATCAGATCAAAACCACGGAGAGCGCCCTGGATTAGGAGAGACGAGGCATTCTTTCTGCCGCGTTAACAGCTAAATCAACAGTAAGATGAGTGCAGAGTGCGAATGACGGTGGCCGAGAGTCGGACTAAAAAAAAAAAAAGGAAAAAATGTAGAATATTCTTCTCTCGCCTGGTATCATTGAGGATGTGCTAGGACGCACACGTCCTTTGAACGCGTCGGTTGGAATCCCTAGGACGTTTGGAATCCCTAGGACGTTTGGACACGTCGGATGGACGGAACCAGTTAATGCAAATACCGGTACATGCTTTTTGAAGGGATCAATCCTCTCAAAACACGTCTCCTCTCCCGGCAGTGTGATTGAGGCAACCACCCCAAATTGCACCTTTTTAATTCTGTCCCTATACTGAGCAGCTCATTGCAGACAGTGTCTCAGCAGACAGATGTATATTTCCCCCAGACTCTAGTCCACCATCTCACCCCTAAACCCCTCCCCCTCCAGCAAGTCCAAGTTTGACAAGAGATGGCTTCTGTGTCTCTGGGCTCCGGCTCATTGTTAATGAATCAGATGCTGAGGAGTTTAGAGAGTGCAGCCATGTCTAGCAGGTTTGTCAGTGTTGGCTCCATTCTAAATGACTGTGATGAATGTGTATTGTGCTTGTCGATTGGCTATTTTTAAATAGTTGAAATATAAAATAGGGTTATAGTGGTCGTCATTTTGCTGGGGACCCACTTGAGACCCCTCAAGGACCCCTGTACATGTAGGTCCCAGGACCTCATTTGAGAACCACCGCTCTAGCAAGTGCACTGGATGCCCTACCCTTCCCTATATGAAAATATGCACGAAAGGAAAAAAATATTGAATCTCTTAGTTACACCAATAATGTTCTTGTATAACTTATGTTATAAACATCACTATGTAATTATCTCGCTTTAGGGTGGACTCGACTACAACACTATTCACTGCTACTCACCTCCCATCTGTCACTCTGAGTGAGGCCTCATACACAGATCAAACACCATCAAAAAAAATTGGTCGTTTTTTTCATGGCCGCCACAATGCTTTTCCAATGGGAGTAACATGGTTTACCAAACATTTGTGTTTAATGGTGTTCTGCCCCTCCCCGACCAAAACGACCAAACATTTGTTTGATACGTGTGTATGAGGCCTCAGAGTAGTACAAAGCTATAGGCTCTGTGCATAACTGTAGTCCCAGGTATTTTCACATACTGTAGATTATTTTGATTGGTCTGATTGGCTCATTTGATTGATTGTTGCCGAGCCAATCAAACAACAGCTGTGGGAAATGAACCAGAACAGGAAACAGCTTTACTACGGGAAACCTGGGACTATAATATGCAGAGCCTATTGTCTACACTCTCAGAAAGAGATGCGATATCATGTACATGAACAAGAAAATAATTAACCAGTTCACTATTATCAGTGCAGCCTCCCTCCAGGCACATACTCACCATTTTATAGCATCATAAACAAACTTTTGCTTTATACTTTTTACGTCAGATTGCGAGGCAACTGAATGGATAGATGTATGAAAACAATCTGTGCACGTGTGCATCTTCGTCTCTTTATATTATAGCATTGAATCCTACAGTTACATACAGTAGAGAGATATGCTCATTATTTGTGTGCGAGTGTGCCATCACTCCAGGCGACTACGATGAGAGAGCAACAAATGACAAAAACAATGCAAAAACAAACGACACACACACACACACACAACACCACACACACTCCCACGCCACGCCATGCCATGCCACGCCACGCCATGCCACGCCACGCCATGCCACGCCACACCACGCCACGCCACGCCACACCACGCCACGCCACGCCACGTGACATCTGTAACATGGCACCACTATCTGTTGCTTATGTAACAGGGCGGTATGAATGAACCTGATAGCCAACTACGCCACCTGGGGAGTTTCGCCCCAGGAGATATTTATAAAGACCTGCTTCAACATACCAGTTACTTATGTGACTCTCCACACAGATTCGTGTACATGTTCAAGTATAATGAATATGAATGAATAAAGGCAGAAACGTAAGTTATAATGTATCAAAAGTACAAAATGTTAATAATTATAATTTAAACAGATAATATCATCATTGGTATCTTTAATTCATCATCACTTCATCAATAAAAGGCACACAAAGGCATTATTATTAAGAACAATGAGTTAACCAGAATATCACTACAGGTTAGGGGCAATAGGAGGAGGGCAGGGCCGACCCTAGACTGTGGCACCCCCTGCAGGTCACAGCAAACCAAACCAAATAATCAAACAGCAAACACAAGAGCAAAGGGGGTTACCAGTGCCACTGCCTCGGGACGGCCGTCACCTGGTCCAAAACGGAGCAGCCTAACACCAGTCCTGCAGAGAGAGAACGATTGTTAGTCACTCAAAGTGGCAGGTTAAAGGTTAGGACATTTAACTAAGTTCATATAACTAAGTTGCACTGGGAAAGACAGACAACAGTCTGTCGCCATTTGTGGGCCTTAAAGTTCACCTTCCAACATAAACAAACGACAATACGTAAGGGATAATATCTGGCTAGGTGGTCATTTGCAGGAGATTCACCGACAGGGAGTTTAATCACAGAGGCGAAGCCGAGGTGGTTAATCACGCTGAAGGCTTCGCCATCTAGGCCATCAAGCCAGATATTATCCCGCTTATTACATGGCTACCTAACATAAATTAATAAATGGACCCAAAAAACAACAAAAAAAGTATTCCACATCTCACGCTGGCCTGTCTGCCCAGCTGCAGGGCTGGAGCACTGTCGGAAAACAAGGAAGTGAGTTGATCAAATAGAATTTTCCGGTACTGCTTTGTCTATTTCTCGCTCAAATGTTTTCAAAAACATTTTTGATCGCAATGTTTAGCTGTAAATGACATTGTGTGTCACAGTGTGTGTGTTTACATGGCATGTCATGTTGGAAACAGCAGTAAATCAAGTGGGGCGCAGCCGTGCAGCTGGTGCTCAGAGCGTTTGATTAGGCAGCGGTCTGTTATCAAGAAATAACAGAACGCTGCATTCAGCGATTGACCAATCAGAATCAAGCATTCAACCAAGCCATGTAGTAATAAATAATAAAGTATACGAAATTAACCAACACCAAGTAAAATTAAATATAATAAGGTGGTGGACTACGGGGATAGCAGCCAATCTGTCCCTCCCACCATCAAGTCCCAGTAGCCTTATTGTTGCCGTGTAGGTATAGGCACACCAGTTAGAGGAAACTGACAGTTTGTAGGATTAGATTTGAGATGAGATGATGAGATATACTTTATTGTCCCACGAGGGGAAATTTGTCTTGGGCAAAAGTGCAGTAGTACTTCAACGTTTTTTAAAACAGACAGACAATACACAATAGACAATACACAATAGCAGCATTGTACAGATTTCTCTTGTCATTATGATGAACACACGTCCAACAAAACAGCGGTGGCATCAATCACTGGCCTGAAATAAACAAGCTTTGTGTTACTAATTAATAAGTATAACATTCAAAGAGACAGGAGCAGAGAGAAACAAACAGCCAAAACGTACCACTTCCGTGAGAGCAGAGCGCACCGTTGGTGCCCACATCAGCGGGAACCATGGTAGCCGTCACTGAAACAAACGAGAGCCGATAAGATTTACATTGCAATGGTGACGGAAAGACATCGTACTGCGGAGAAGGAGGATCACCGACATACCTGCAGTGAGTGGTGACAAGCACAGCACGTCACGTCGGTGCCAGACTCCAGAAGGAGATGAGTAGTAGCGTACAGGGGCTGAAAGGTCAAGTTCATGTCCAAAACCAATATAGCAACAGATGGAGAGACATACCTGCGCCAATGCCATATGCCAGCTTACTTTAGCAGCCGATTACGTGTGGACACGCCAGCTGAAGACGCGTGGCATGGCAGCCACAACTGAGCAGAGGAGAGACAACACAGCTGACAAGCAAAGGAAACGTGCTGCCTTTATACTGCCATCAATCAGTCACTGATGAATGGGTGGAGGATGGGCCGTAACAGCGTGGGAACTCACACCCATCCTGCCACACTTACACACCGGCATTCCGAAAACCACTATTCCGACACACTGCCATTCCGACACACTCAATACTAACTTGATTCACTTGTTGATGCTTGCTTGTACCGCCACTAACAAGGCTTTCATCTCTGTCCTGTTGAGTTTCAGTAAGTGATAGTCTATAGGACGGGGGTTAGCCGCACCATGGCAGACTGTTATTACTTGTTTTTTTTAACAGTTGCCCACACTACTCTGGAAGATGGTGGGAAATAAACTTTCTCTCTTCTTCATCCTGGCATCATCAGTTGTGCTGGCAGTTTGCAGGTTTTCAGTCATTGCAATTTCATGTTAGATTTGCTTAGACGGGCACATTGTGGCACTGTTTCAAGCTATGCAGGCGCTTCCCTCCCCGCTGACACACTTATTGTGCTCTGTTGTCACAGATCTAATTATCTGTTGTCAAAGCTTTGCGCTTTATGATTTTTCATCCAGCTTATTGCACACACTCCCCCATCCCTCTTCTCTCTCCTTGCACAACCATAACGTTAAGGATCGTCTTTAGCGGCTTAGTCGTAACTAAGCATCTGTCGGGTGTCTGATGCACAGCAAGGGCCCGCTCAGTCACAAATCGTATTCCAGTACGACTCAAAATAAATGAGGCTCATTGTTACCCAGAGAGTAGAGTTTTAATGTTTGCCATTTGTCTGTTTGTTTGTTTGTTTGTTTGTTTGATGTTGAACAGCGGTGGTAATTAGTATCACAACCGTTAACTGTGACATTATCGTCGACTTAATGCTCTGTAGCGAGAAACGCAGAAAAGCACACAGGAAAATAATTCACAGCTCTTCCTCCTCGTGTCTGTGAGCAAAATAAGGATGCAGTGCAGAGGTGGAGACCATCTCACTGGCGTCCACATGTCATGAAACGATAGCAGGTGACAGAAAACACTGGTAGGGTAGTACATCTCATTATGTGTTCTTTGACGGAAACCTTTCTGATCTCTGTAACGGTTCACGGTTCCTCGCCTGCATGTGTGGCGTATAGATGGAGAGCAAAGAGAGAGGATTCTGAACAATGGTGATCTCTTTGACATGGTGTGAGAGCTGTGTTAGCCAGCTGCTTGTCTTTGTGAGGATTAAACGACCACATCAAACCGCACAATACTGGATTCTTTCTTTCTCTGCGGACACCCACAGTCTCCACGCACGCATGATGTTTTGCCCTGTTTGCTTGCAACCGCTTCTCTTCTCTCCTATCATGGCTCCCTGCTATCCACCTCGTCTTTCATGTGCCAAGAGACACCGCTCAAGGCGAGGACTGACAAAATGTCGGCATTATCTTAGCGTTATAGTCTGCCCACGCCTCTTCTCTCATTCATTTCACAGCTAGCCCACTGGCCCCCATGAGGCAGAGATAGAATGTGTGTGTGGGGGAGAGATAGAGAGAGAGAGAGAGAGAGAGAGAAAAGCTCTTCATCTCTCAACCTTTTGGGGCAAAATATCTAGGCTACTTAACAGTTTTCCAAGGCTGGCAAGATCTACCAGCATCGGACATTGAAAGCCACCGGTTGCTAATTAGAATTATGCAAAATATTAAATAATGATGAAGGCAAACAAATATGCATGCCCCATCCGGTTTTGCTCCCTCAGGTCCTCAGTGACATCTACGGCAACTATGCAGTCGATTGGTCCCATATGGGCATCGACATACATACAGTATGTAGTGAAAATAGGGGTAATTTAGTTATTATTTATCATTAAATTAATATGAATTAAATCATATATCACCAGTTAATTAATACAGATCAGTCTCATATACTCTGAAGGAGGAATTCAAATTATTGACTGAGGCAAGGACGTCACATAGATCATCCAGCAATGTACAAAAACAACTTTAATTTGTAATCAAGGACGTTTATTATCTAAAATGGACACGCCATAGGCAATATGAATAATCCAATACAGCCATATACAAGATGTAATTTCTGCTGTGGTCCCTGATTAGAACTTTGTGCTAAATATGGTAAAATTGTTTGAGCTCCTGGACAGAAAGAGATGGAAGATAGGTGATGGAAAGTAAATTAATAGTTCATAGAACCCTGTCAATACGTTGATGCAAACGGGCCTAATACTATTGCTGTTGCACATTAGATGATGCGAACAGACTTATTGACAGGGGTCAATTGTTGGCCTTCTTCGCTTGCCAAGTAGATTTTTGTTCTGCAACACTCCTTAAAACACTTTGAGGGCTATAAATTGTTTAATCAACCGATCGACTCTGCTTAATACGCTAAACCCGCTATTTGTTTTATGTGTTTAATTCACCGTATTTTAATAATTAAAAAGAAACTGCGGCTTTGTCGTGGACCTGGTGACGAGGCCGTCATGTTATGATGACGAAACCGGAAATAAACCCATGCTTTGGGCTGCTAGGGCTTCTGGGAAATTGAGCCTAATGCAAGTGAACGAGGGGATAGAGACAATCTTGGCTCGCTTTGCTCTTTGTCTGTGACCCGGATCTGTCACGATATGTAAAACTGGCAGACCCAAAAGCAGAACACAACAAAGTCAAAGTCCAAGGGTGTTTATTGAGAAAAACACAGGAGGGAAAAAGGAGCTTGTAGATCCTTTATATTCGGTGTGGTCGAGCAGGCTGAGGCTGGTGGCAGGCAAGGCAAAGAAGCTGGTCAGAATAGCACTGAGAAAAAAGAAGAGCAAGGATCAAAAATCACGAGAAGCAAAACATCAAGGTTCCAGAAAATACTAACACTAATGATTCACAAGGAAATATACTACAGAGGTAGACTAGAAGCGTTACCACGCACTGAGGTTGTGAAACGATCTGGCATCGGTGCGGGGAGAAGACCAAACATTTATAGACTGGATGATTAGCTGATGCCAGGCAGGTGAGGGAGATTAGGGAACTGGAACCAGGTGTGCCAAGCTGGGAGCTGGAGCCAAGCCTACGCCCAAAACACACGCCCACTCACAAAGACACACACACACACACACACATAGACAAACACAGACACTGACAGACTGTGACAGTGCCCTCCCCCTAAGGAACGCCTCCAGGCGATCCACCAGGCTTGCCCGGGTGACTGCGGTGAAAAGCAGAGATGAGGGAAGGGTCCAGGATGAAGCGGCGAGGCACCCAGCATCGCTCCTCAGGACCATACCCCTCCCAGTCCACCAGGTACTGCCAGCCTCTCCCTCGACGGCGCACATCCAGCAGCCGCCGGACCGTGTAGGCCGGGTGGTCATCAATGACACGGGGGGGTGGGGGGGGACATCAGGAGGAGACAGCGGGCTGGTCGACACTGGCTTCAACTGGGAGACGTGGAAGGTGGGATGGACCCTCCAGCGAGGAGGCAACTTTAGTTTAACCACATTTGGATTGATGATGGAGATTATTTCATACGGGCCAACATACCGGGGCGAAAGCTTTTTGGAGTCCACCTTCAGGGGGAGGTCTTTAGAGGAAAGCCACACCCGCTGACCCGGCTGGTACACGGGGGCTGGGGTCCGGCGTCGGTCAGCGTACCGTCGATTCCGCTCCACAGAGCTGAGAAGGGCTGCACGAGCATCTTTCCACACCTTGCGACAGTGCCGCATATGAGCTTGGACAGAGGGTATGGAGATGTCATCCTCCTCAGCCGGAAACAAAGGTGGTTGGTAACCTAAAGACGCCTCAAAAGGCGACATCCCCGTGGCCGCACAGGACAAGGAGTTGTGGGCGTACTCAACCCATACAAGGTGGGATCTCCAGGAGGAGGGGTTCTTGGCTGCGACACAACGAAGTGCTGCTTCCAGGTCTTGGTTAGCTCGTTCTGTTTGTCCATTCGACTGAGGATGATAACCAGACGTCAAACTGACAGAAGCCCCAAGGGCACGACAAAAGGCTTTCCACACCTGCGATGTGAACTGGGGTCCTCTGTCGGAAACGAGATCCACTGGGATGCCATGGAGACGGAAAACATGTTGCACTAGGAGGTCAGCCGTCTCCAAGGCAAAATGTACGGACTTAGAGAATCTGTCCACTATGGTAAGGATAACAGATTTCCCTTGGGACGGAGGGAGCCCGGTTACAAAGTCCAAGGCAACATGGGACCAGGGCCGACTGGGCACAGGCAGGGGATGAAGTAAGCCAGCAGGTGGCTGATTGGAGGATTTTCCACGGGCACACACAGCACAGGCGGACACAAAGGCACGGGTGTCAGCATCCATGGTAGGCCACCAAAAATGCCGTTTTAGGAAGGACAGGGTACGGCCAACTCCTGGGTGGCAGACAAACCGGGACGTGTGTGCCCAGGAGAGGACCTGAGAGTGGACAGCGGTAGGCACAAAAAGAGAATCATCAGGGCCATTACCTGGGTCAGGTTGGTCTCGCTGGGCCCCTCGAACCAGTGACTCAATCTCCCATGTTATTGCAGCCACTACACAGGACGGAGGAAGAATGGGCTCTGGACTGGAGCGATCCTCAGAAGTGAATTGGCGTGACAGGGCATCCGGCTTGATGTTGCGGGAGCCTGGACGGTAGGTCAACGTAAAGCGAAAACGGCCGAAGAACAGAGCCCACCGGGCCTGACGGGAGTTGAGGCGCTTGGCAGACTGGATGTACGTCAGGTTCTTATGGTCCGTCCAGATGATGAAAGGGTGTTCAGCTCCCTCAAGCCAGTGCCTCCATTCTTCTAGCGCACATTTGACAGCAAGGAGCTCCCGATTTCCCACATCGTAATTGCGCTCGGCAGGACTAAGACGACAGGAAAAGAATGCACATGGGTGGAGCTTCTGGTCTTTGGCAGATCGTTGGGAAAGAACGGCCCCCACCCCAGACTCAGAGGCATCAACTTCCACGACGAACTGGCGTGTGGGATCAGGGTGGATAAGGACAGGGGCAGTGGTAAACCGCCTCTTTAGTTCTTTGAAAGCTGCATCAGCCTCATTGGTCCAGGCGAAAGGGATGGCCGGGGAGGTCAGTCTGGTGAGGGGTTCGGCCACACGACTGTAGTCCCTGATGAAACGTCTATAGAAGTTGGCAAACCCCAGGAAACTCTGGAGACGCTTGACAGAGGTAGGTTGAGGCCAGTCCACCACTGCCCGCACCTTTTCGGGGTCTGCCTTCACCTGACCATTCTCCACGATGAACCCCAGGAATCTTGTAGACTGAACATGGAACTGTTTTCTCTGCTTTTATGTAGAGCTTGTTCTCTAGAAGACGCTGGAGCACCTCTCTGACATGACCCACATGTTCTTCCAGGTTCCGGGAGAATATCAGGATGTCATCCAAGTACACAAAGACAGAGCGGTTAAGCAGGTCACGGAGGACATCGTTCGCAAGGGCTTGAAACACTCCTGGGGCATTCGTTAAACCGAAAGGCATGACCAAGTACTCAAAGTGACCGAGGGGTGTTTTAAAATCAGTCTTCCATTCATCCCCAGATCGGATCCTAATTAAGTGGTAAGCATTACGGAGGTCCAATTTGGAAAAAATGGTTGCTCCTTGTAGGGGCTCAAAAGCAGAGGCAAGCAGAGGTAAGGGGTATTTGTTTTGAATGGTGATATTATTAAGACCTCTGTAATCAATACAGGGGCGTAAAGAACCATCCTTTTTGCCCACGAAGAAGAAGCCTGCAACCACTGGGGAAGACGAGGGCCGAATGATGCCTGCCGCCAACGAGTCGTGGATGTACTTCTCCATTGCCTCCCTCTCTGGACGAGACAGGTTGTATAACCGGCTGGATGGCAGGGGAGCTCCAGAAAGCAGGTCAATAGCACAGTCATAGGGGCGGTGTGGAGGGAGTGATAGAGCAAGTTGCTTACTGAAGGCCTCTCTTAAGTCACGGTAAACTGGAGGTACATTGGACAGGTCTGGGGGCTCAGAGACAACTGGGGAAATGGCACCCTCAGCAGGAGAGCGGGCAGACCGCAGGCAGGTGGAAAGGCAGTAGGGGCTCCAGCTCACTACCTTGGCCGCAGCCCAGTCAATATGAGGATTGTGCAGCCTCAGCCAGGGCTGACCAAGGACTATGGGAGCATGCGGGGAGGAGATTATGTGGAACTGGATCTGTTCGTGATGATTGCCTGAGACCAGGAGATGTACAGGTTCGGATCGATGAGTAACTCGAGCGAGGAGTCGACCAGTCAGAGCATTGGCCTGCAGAGGTGTAGGAAGAGGCTCAGTGGTTATGCCCATTTGGGAAGCAACGCCCGCATCCAGGAAGTTCTCATCCGACCCCGAATCCACAAGAGCGAACAGAGACAAGGACTGAGATTGCCAACGAAGGGTGGCAGCGAACTGCATACGGCACAAAGGTTTAGGGGAAGAGACAGTCTGGCTCACCAGAACCCCCACTGTTACTGGAGAGCCTACTCTTTTGGCCGCAAGGGACAGGAAGCAAGGACATGGCCAGGTTGGCCACAGTAAAAGCACACCCCCGTCTGCCTCCGGCGAGTATGCTCTTCAGGGGTAAGGCGGGCTCGGCCCACCTGCATGGGCTCCCCGTCTGGAAAACTGGAGGTCAAGGCTTGGGTGAGTCTCTACTGTTCCCCCCGGCAGTGGGAAACCATGACCCAGGAGGGGCGGGTTCGGATTGCCACTGGGACATCTGGTCAGAAATGTTGATGGCTGTTGTAATGGCATCATCTATAGAGAGTTGCTCATTTCTAAGTGCAATTTCCCTCCCAATGGCCCGGTTGAGCCCGTTTTGGAAAGCTGTGAGCAGGGCCTGGTCGTTCCACCACGATTCCACAGCTAGGGACCGGAATTCAGAGGCAAATTCTCTTACTGAGCGCCTGCCCTGGCGAAGTCTCAGAAGCTGTTGAGCTGCCTGCTGTCCTCGTATGGGGTGGTCGTAGACTCCATTCAGTTCAGTGACAAGAGCGGAAAAGGATTGGGCCGCAGGAGAACCCTGCTCACGGAGGGCATTGAAATAACTGAGAGGGGCCCCCTAAAGCAGATTAGCAACATAGGCTATCCTAGCCGCTTCACGGCCATAGCGAGATGGCTGGGCGTCGAAGCTCAGCTGAACTTGAGTTAAGAACTCCCGACAGGTGTTGGGGTTGCCAGAATACTTAGCAGGCGGGGGGATGTGTGGCTCTGCAGAAGGAACAGCAGGAGGTTCATGTGCAGGTGCCACAGGAAGTTGAGCTGGTGGTTCAATGTTGAGTGTAGAAAGCTGGTTGGAAACTACTGTCATCTGGTCAAGAAGTTTCTGAAGCATTACCTCATGGTTGCCCAAGCGCTGTCCCTGATTAGCAATGGCCTCCTTCACCCTGTCAAGTTCTGCTGGGTCCATTCTGGCCAGATCGTTCTGTCACGATATGTAAAACTGGCAGACCCAAAAGCAGAACACAACAAAGTCAAAGTCCAAGGGTGTTTATTGAGAAAAACACAGGAGGGAAAAAGGAGCTTGTAGATCCTTTATATTCGGTGTGGTCGAGCAGGCTGAGGCTGGTGGCAGGCAAGGCAAAGAAGCTGGTCAGAATAGCACTGAGAAAAAAGAAGAGCAAGGATCAAAAATCACGAGAAGCAAAAAATCAAGGTTCCAAAAAATACTAACACTAATGATTCACAAGGAAATATACTACAGAGGTAGACTAGAAGCGTTACCACGCACTGAGGTTGTGAAACGATCTGGCATCGGCGCGGGGAGAAGACCAAACATTTATAGACTGGATGATTAGCTGATGCCAGGCAGGTGAGGGAGATTAGGGAACTGGAACCAGGTGTGCCAAGCTGGGAGCTGGAGCCAAGCCTACGCCCAAAACACACGCCCACTCACAAAGACACACACACACACACATAGACAAACACAGACACTGACAGACTGTGACAGGATCAAGGAAGTGGCTTTTTTGTCGGCTCAATAACAAATGCTGGGAGTGTTTACTAGCGTTTTTTCACAGACAAAAGCGCAAATACTTCGGCAAAGGTAATAAAACAATGATTAAATAGTGGGGAACGCGGGTTACGCAGTATAGTCCTGTTAAGTGCCAATCAGTCTGTTAACAGTCGTCTATTTTTCTCGAAAGCAAGAGTGTAGGTGCTAGCCCTCAGTCAGATATTGTTGATTTAGAGCAAGTTCCTCTCTGCCAAATTAGCACCCAGATACAATGGTGATACCTTCTCTCTCGACTTTCCTCTGGTGTGATGAAAGGCACAACTTTGATTCCAGCAGTATGTCCGTTGCAGTAGAGTAGATGAACGCAATATTGAATTGAACAAAACAAAAATACACCTAACTGACAATATAAGACAAGACAAGGGGAGGATTGACATACAAATGTAGACCAGACCAGACCAGACATGACAAGACAAGGGGCATTTGACCTCAACAGCTCCTTCCTTCTCCTTTCTTGGCAGTTCTCCTCCATATGCTTGTTGAGTTGTGTCCATAAGCGTCAGCAAATAGAGCCCACAATTTGGATCAGAGAATGTTTTGATCATAGTGGAATATTCAACTGATAAACCCTACCAAAGTTGTTACACATAGTGGTCAGATCGGCAGTTCTCACCACCAGATCTTCATAATGCCTACATATGTTTATCTTAACATAAGCTACCTTTACTGTTAAACGTGTTGCAGCTATTTCACCCTTTCACGTGTTAAACGATCTTTGCCAATCACAAGATATCTCGTGATTAGGTATTAAACCCTCTGTTGCCAATCACGAGAAGTATTATTCCAGAATTAATAATAATATCTTATTTTAGTTTCCGTCGCGACTCGCTAGCCACCGCTTGCTTCCATGTTAGAAGCAGCTTTAGGGCTCAGAATGAGGTAAAATACGATGTTGGGATCTTAATAAAACATTAATTCGAGCTCCCGGTTAGCATATTAAATCACAGGGAATCAATGTTCTGTATGCGAGACACTTAAAAAAAGATATAGCTCCCTTTGTAGATTGCCAAAATAGGTTGTCCTATAGGGTCAAGCCAAAAGCAAAGCAAAGCAAAGTTACTATATTTACCCAGGGTAACTGGACTAAGCATCAGATACTTGTTTACAGCCAGGCCCTGCTCATAGAACATTTCATGGTAGTGGTTCAATGCCTTGCTCAAGGGCACTTCAGCGGTGGTAATTTTAACGTGCCGGTCCGGGGATACGAACTGGCGACCTTCCGGTATCAAGACCGCTCCGCAAACCGTTCGGCCACCGCTGGGTCCATGGACCATGGACCGCTAGGTCCATATTTTCTGCCTCTCCTTTTTTGGTTTTATTTTCTTGAGGTAAAACATTGTCCCGGCATAGGTAGTACTCTTGTCGAAAAATGTGACAGGATTAATCGATTCAACTTGCACCGTCTGACAACGTGCATAATCACAGTTTTACCTTCCCATTGCACAGCATGACATAATGAAGGTATCACGTTAAAACGAAAGTCAGATAGTAGATACAATTGAGTTCATGAGTATACAGCAGAATATCCTACAGACCTCGGGGGTGTTTCAGGCATCTGTAACCCACAGAGGTCAGATATACCAGTCAACATATAAATGGATTATAGACCATCTGTGGAAGACAACTCTCCATTTCATACCTATAGTGTTGGCAGATTCTGTAATGACCTTGATGCACATAGTGCTTGTATCTAATAAAACAAGTTTGTCATCACTTCGACAGCTCATGGCTGTTCCCCTGCAGAGTGACACTGACAATAATAGGTGCATGAGCACAACAAATGTGAATGTCTGTGGCTGTGCCCGCAATGTGGTCAGTGTGCGCGCGTGCTAAGAGGGGATAATGCTGCACGTGCGCCAAGAGACAAATCCAGTGGGGAGTTTGAGATTAAAATGGTAGGAAAGCAGTGTGTGGGCACAAATAAGAAAGGACATGGCACAGTGGTGGCAATGTAGCCCTTTACTTCCAGCTGTGAAGTGAGTCATTTGCTCTTTAATGGAAATCATAAGTCATTGTGCGGTTGTAATGCACGCCACATTAACAGTGTGGGAGCTGTTAATGGCCAGCCTCAGTGGTGGTGCCTGATCTGTGCCTAATGCACTATAGCTACAGGCTGAGAGAGCTCTCCTCAAACACTACATTCTGTTATCACTCTCCTCGCTTTAAGTCATTACTTTGTTTTCTCTGTGCACTTCCCCACGGCTATGTCTCTCACAACTTTAAAAGCCTTCAGACAATTCTTTCTGTTTGTTTGCTTGCTGGTTTTTCTGCACTCCCAATTTCCCAGAGTCTAGCCTTCCCTATATTTAACCAATAGTGGTTATATTTACTCATTAATTTGATGTGGTCACACCCTACACTATCTTGCATCATCAATTCAAGCAATGGGAGGGTCTGTATCACAATTAAGCAGAAAATCACACTTACTAAGTCCATGGTTGGTCTGTGGTTGGTCTGTGGAAGGTCAGTTAAGACACAGAAAACAGGTTGCCTGATAATAAGGTCTGTCCACGTGTGTAAGCTACGCACGTATCGTTTAGGGAAACCCTGGCAATGTTTGTCTGTGGAGACTTTGTCTGAGTTCAACTGATCTGAACTGGTAACCTCCGCCAACACCTACAAATCCACCTCAACCACCGTCATCCCGCCCCCATACACTTACACCCAAATGCATGCCCCATCACCCAGTTCCGCCTCCCCTTGAGGCATAGGGAACCTCGATCTCCTTCACTCTCCCGATGGCTATATGCTCAATGTGTACGAGGATTAGCTAAAGCGATTATCTGGAGCTTTTGCAGTTTTGCAAAGATCATTCATGGTAATGCTACACAGCCGAGTGTCTTGTGCATTCCTAAGCCTCTGTACATTGGTTTTGCAATTTTCCAAACTCGTGTGAAGCCATTTGGCATCGCATCACTAAGCCAGGTGGAGGTAACTCAACTGCAGCCAAATTGGCAACCTGGCAACAGGGAAGCGCTGCACGCACACACACTAAACACTGCCAATCACACATGTGGCATTACGGACATGCACATGATCAAAGGCATGCGTGCGTGCTCCACGCAAACACAGACCTGCCTGCAGCTTATGCACGGAAATGGACATTGCAGGGATCTATGACAATGTTGTTATTAGGGATGTTCCGATCACGTTTTTTTGCTCCCGATCCGATTCCGATCATTTGATTTTTAGACATACCGATACCGATCTTTCCCGATCCCATCTTTATATTTTGATATAACACTTATAGGAAAAAACTTGCGCACACCTATAATTCAGGCGTATGCACAGGTGCGTAGGCCAGTGGACATCAATGAAAGGAATAGAATACACCCGCACACTGTGTATTTGCTCGGTACAAGAGTATTTTCTTTTTAATAATGCAACGTTTCGGTCCCTCCGGACCTTCTTCAGGCATATATAACACTTATGCCATGTCACAATAGCAAATATCCTAATGTATGTGACTCTAGTCTAGTCTGTTGTGTTGCCTTTCAATAATTGAAAGGCAACACAACACAACAGAACATGTGTGAAAGCATGGAATCATAGCAAAAATAATGATGTATTGGTTAATATAGTGAATAAATGGTAAATGGTAAATGGTGCATTTATATAGCGCCTTTATCCAAGGCACTTTACAGAGATTGTGCATTACATTCACCCATTCACACACACATACATACACCGATGGCAGCGGAAACCATGCAAGGCACCAACTAGCACATCGGGAGCAATTAGGGGTTCAGTGTCTTGCTCAAGGACACTTCGACAGTAACTCTGCGGGAGCCCGGGTTCGAACTGGCAACCTTACGGTTACCATCCAGGCACTCTACCCCTGAGCCACTCTACCCCTGAGCCACCGCCGCCTGAATACAGTTCAACAGCTTATTGAACTGAAGTCAAGTTAAAACTCTTAAAGAGTATCTCTCTCATTCAGAGAGAGTACTACAGACACCTATGCCATCATGCATAGTGGAGGTTGCATTTCCTTTGTTTTAATCATAGCTGTCTTTCACGCCTCGGAGTGTGACTAGTCTTTGTTTGATGATCTCTGACTGGGACCAGAAGGAAAACAACTAGCATAAACAACAGTTGAAATTTACATTAGACAATAATTCAAAATCCGATCTTTTCTCCCCGATTCCGATCTTTTGAAAATAATGTGATGTAAAGCTGCATCCATTTAATCCCTCTATTGATCGTCTTTTACCTAAGCCCCCCCCCCCCCCCCCCCCTCTCCCTCACTGTTTGAAGGCCAGCTACACATTAGCACTTTGTGTGCAGATGGTATGGTCTAATTGTGCAGGCATTCTGCTACTGTGCAACTTTCCCTCCTTCCAACAGCGTATTCCAGGCTGAACAGATGATCGTGGCCTCTGGATTCTCTTGACAGTCCAAAAGGCTCTAGAGGATGTTCTCATTAACAGGACTTGTCAGAGCAACCTGCTAGCACCGCTAATTTATTTCTCCCTTTGCAGAACACATAAGTGGTAGCGGACAACACACACGCACACACGCACCACATACATGCCACACATGGCTTCTCCAAGAGAGCTCCAGGGTCAACTCCTGCTACACTGCACAACAATTAGCTGCAATATGTCTAGTCATGCATCCCTGTGTGTGCTTTTGTTTATGGATGTGCATGTATCTGTGTGTGTAACAGGAGGCTTGTTTTGATGGAAGTGATGATGATGGATGGATGGTGCACCTGTCACTATTTGCTTTCCTGGGAGCCTGCCTGCCCTACGGTTGCATGTCGCTGGGATTCCTTCTCGTGTGTGTGTGTGTGTGTGTGTGTGTGTGTGTGTGTGTGTGTGTGTGTGTGTGTGTGTGTGTGTGTGTGTGTGTGTGTGTGCGTGTGTGTGTGCGTGCGTGCGTGCGTGCGTGCGTGCGTGCGTGCGTGCGTGCGTGCGTGCGTGCGTGCCTGCGTGCGTGCGTGCGTGCGTGCGTGCGTGCGCGCGCGAATCCAGAGGCCACGATCACGCACGCACGCGCGTGCGTGCGTGCACATGTACAAGTGTTAGCTGACAGGTTTAATGGAGATAATTGTTATAGTCCTTGGGGTCTGACAACGTTTCGATTTATTTTATCTTCATCAGGTCATGACCTGATGAAATCAAATAGATCGAAACGTTGTCAGATTTCTCAATGAAGATGGTGTGCGGGCTCCATCCATCATCTGCTGAAGTTTCTTTAGCCCAGCACCCAGCCTGTCAATGTGCGTATTCTACATCCGCTATATTCCTTGGGGAATATAGCGGAAATATGCCTTTTTTCTTCATCTTCACCAGGGCAATGACGGAAGCATGGCGGCACTAGGTCTTCACGACTTTAGAACCCTATAGAAACACGAGGAGAAGAATGTTGTTGACCCCTCTTTTTCTCCCCAATTTAGTAAATTGATACCTCCCTACACACATTTCTGTGTTGTCATTGCTGTTGTATCTTACTGGCTCTGCTGTTGTATCCTACTGTCCTGTGAGGAGCCTCCACCAGGAGGACGTAGAGCCTTCGTCCTACTCCTCCCACCCAACACTCCCTGTTGACATGCAGGTGCCGCCCCAGCCCGTAGCAATACGTGCAATGTCAATTTTCCCCCTCGCCGCTCAGCTTTCCTCCCCGAACACGGGCCAATTGTGTTTGTGTAGACTCCCGACAACGCCGGTTGTGGGTCGAACAACAACCCACAACTTTACCACTGCGCCACCAAGCACTCCGGGTTGAGTTTACGGATGGCAGCAATGAGTTTCTTACCACCATTGACTCTACAAGTCCATTGACTCTACAACCTCAATCTACGCGGGATGGTTTTCTTTGCGGCACCTAGTAATTCCATACAGTATTTTGTGTGTGTGGCATCCACATCAGCAGATTCTTGGTCTGGGAGACATGGCTGGTTCACATTTTTAGGTCTCTGCAGCAAATGCCTTCCAGTTAGCCTTCTGGAATAAAGTTCTATCTCTTGACAGGTTTGCCTGCTACTGGCTACGTGATGGTATCCATCACTCATTCAACCATTCATTCTGTGTATTGGTTCGTGACTCTTAATCTTAATTGCACCTCTCCTGTGTGTAGTTCTCACTGCTGTCGCTGATATGACAACTGAATATCCCTCCATGGATCAATAAAGGTTATCTTACCTTAAAACACTCAGGCATGCAGTCATGCTCAGGGATTTGCTTTGTTAATGCCCACAAGCCTGAGGAAACGTTTACCTGACAGTCTTAAAAAACATTGATTACCTCTGCATAGCCCACTTACTGTATGTTGTCTGCTCGATAATGAAAATGTGTACACACGCACACGTACACACACACCCGCACCCGCACACACATATGCACGACGCACGCACAGTACAGTACAGTACAAACATAGTACACACTCTGACCTTGGGACTGCTGGCCAAATGCCACCTGAGTATTTATTGGTGGTACCACAGAGAAGCAGGCAGACGGTTGGGGGAGGGAGGCGAGAGAGTGAGGGCGAGTGAGAAAGATTTGAATGTGGGAAAACAAACCAGAGGTCCAGACGTGCTGGAAAAGTGCTGAGAGCGGCAGAACATGTCTCTCTTTCTCTCTCTCTCTCTCTCTCTCTCTCTCTCTCTCTCTCTCTCTCTCTAGTGAAACACTAGACAGCCGTCCTCCCTCCCTCTGTCTCTCCAGCACACACACACACACACACACGCACGCACGCACGCGGGCGCACAGGTCTCTCGTCATGGTCTATTCGTGGGAAAGCTAACCTATACGTTGCTTATCAAATCCATCATTGAATTTGTAGGCCATTGATCCTGAAAACGTGATGAACGGCAACTGCCATGGTGCTTTGCTTTGCGCTCCCCACCGCTCCACACCCCCCACACAACGAAATACGAGTCTGGACAGCTATGTTGAAACGAGAGGAGCATATGGACTGTGGTTTTGCTGTGCAAAATCTTGGTGTGTATGTGTGTGTGTGTGCGTGTACATAACTATACCTTATGCAGTGCTTGTGTAACCCCAAAGCAGCAAAACTCATTGTCCAACATCCAAATTCAGATGGATAGACTATAGAGTGTCGCAGTCCCGCCCCCTACCATGGCCCAGGAAATGAATCCCAATGCATTTTTCCCATAGACATTTCAAAAAGTATTTATTTAAAGACGGTTACGCCGCAGACAAAGCCAACTCGAGTCGTGACAACTCATGACAACACAAACAATATTTTGGACCAAACAAATAATTAGAAAGAAGAAAACAACGGCAGGTTACAACACTTTTTTTGTTGTTTTTCTTCTTTGTAATTATTTGTTTGGTCCAAAATATTGTTTGTGTTGTCATGAGTTGTCACGACTCGAGTTGGCTTTGTCTGCGGCGTAACCGTCTTTAAATAAATACTTTTTGAAATGTCTATGAGGAAAATGAACAGAGAATCATTTCCTGGGCTATGGTAGGGGGCGGGACTGCGATGAGACTAGGGACATGTTCTCGTGAGCAAATGTGTTTGATTCCCATACACCATCCATACTGTAACTCACACTATTGTGATTCACATAAGCCATCCATACTATTGTGATTCACATAAGCCATCCATACTATTGTGATTCACATAAGCCATCCATACTATTGTGATTCACATAAGCCATCCATACTATTATGATTCAAATAAGCCATCCATACTGTAAGACAAACTATTGTGGACAAACGTTAAGGATGACTTTCTCGTCTTTGTTCTGCTTTTTCAAAGGGGGGTGATAGTAGGGAATTGATGAAGACCAACCAAGCGCTCCAACGCTTGTTTAGACAAATCTGACATGAGAGAGACTATAGGCCGGTGTCCGGCCCTCTCGGGAATGATGCAATGTCGGAAATGATGCAAGTTAGTTATGCCCCACCCAGTTATGCGATATCTGCGTACCCACGCCAGAGTACCTGTTGTGCCTGTCTTTCTGTCTGTGCACCCTTTATGGAGATCTCTTTGCTTGCCTGTCTGCATGTGAGGCTTTTATGCCCATGCATGTGGAGATCTCTGTCCTTTTTTTGTGGCTTTCGCGAGAGAGATGGGGGGAAGACATGCAGTAAAGGCCGTCGGGATCGGGAGTCGAACCCGTGGCACACTGCCAGACTGGATTGCCAGCCAAGGTGCCTGGACCACTGAGCCATGGCCCAGGCCTGTTTGTCCTTTTTTATGCCTAAATGTCATTATATGGGCATATCGGTCACTGTTCTGGACAAATAGATCTCAATATATGCCTACAAGCCCTACATATGGAAATATTGGTTGGATCGGTGGTTCTATCCGACGGACTCATTGTGCATTTTAATTTTTTTTTCTTTCGGCTCGCATTTTGGGAGGAATGGATGTCAAAGTGCTTCCATGGCACCCAGGGAAAGATGGAGCAGTGTAGAGCACTGAGATTGGCTAGTCTGTGATCCATCCATGCTGGACAAGTGATGATGCTGGCAACGTTCACTCAGTCACCAACCATCCAACCCACAGTACGTAATCTGATTAGACTGCATTACATGCAACCTGTGGCCATGCTCCGCTCCTCTTGCCATCGTTCTGCAGTTATCTATCTCTCTGTTGCTGTTTCTCTCCAACTTATCTCATCCATCCATCCATCCATCCATCCATCCATCCATCCATCCATCCATCCATCTCTCAATCTGTCTCAGTCTCTCAGGAGGCCAGCCCATTAACCTAGCCTGGCTTTGGCCAGACTCATACCGTGGATTCACTGACGCTCCCAGGAGGAAGCGTCAGTGAATAGCCTGTCCGCTCCAGATACCCACCACCTCTCTCTCTCTCTCTCTCTCTCTCTCTCTCTCTCTCTCTCTCTCTCTCTCTCTCTCTCTCTCTCTCTCTCTCATTCCTTAGTCTTAGTGTTTTGTGTTTTAAGCTGTTTTTATTTTGTGTTTTCCCATGAGCCCATGTAAAGCATCCCAGACAAACTCAGAAAAAGCACTATACGTTTGAGATATTGTTGCTGTTATTACACACAATTATAGCTTAAGTGCTCTGCCTATTTAGTTTAGCTTCTGTGAGCTGTACTACACACACCCACACACTGTCCTCATCCATCTTTTCTCATCCTCTTTCTCACTCCTCCTTACCATCATTCTGTCACCATGCACTCAACTTTCATCCACTCCACATCATATACCTTTTCTCGCATGGCTCATTCTCCATAGTCATTGTCATTGTCATTGGAACAGATTTGATAGCAAAGAGTCATCATAGAAAAGGAGAGTCGGGGTTTAGCATTTTGTGTGTGATGTTTTCAGTTTTGTGTGTGCAGTTTTGAGAATACACTTTTTGTAGAGTGGTATACCAAAGACCACTTTTGGAGCTTTGGTTCAATGTTATCATGATCAGTATGAAAAGTGGTGAAGTGGTCCTTTAATCATGTTTTAGCAACACACATAAGAATGCATACACCCCTGGCCAACCATATATGGAGCATGTGGTGTGATCATGTGGTAGCCTACTATTTCCAGGAAGTATGTGGGTTTGTTTGGTAATGATAATGAGCTTTAAACTGTTGAGATTAATAAAGGTGTCATGTAACTTTCAACCAACCAATTGTATCTGTGTTGTTTGTAAAATGAAATGAGTATGAAATGCATGTACCCATATATATTGAACTGGGCCAAGATGTGAATACCAACTCTCTGATTACCATCATAGCTAGCATTGTAGCAAACAGTGTTTGGTGCTGACCATGTGGGCTGTGACAAAAGGTAATGGAGATCTGTAAGAAAAGGTTATGGTGAATATATTGTAATAATAAATGGGAATGGTGAATATGCTGCAGCATATAAAATGAGATGGTAAATAGAAAATAATGAATATGTAAACCTGAGAATGAGAATCATAATTAAACGGGTGAGGATATAAAAGTAAAGTGGGAAAGGCTGTCTGGCTTTACCACAGATGGCCCTAACACCATGCCAAAATTTTAACTTGATTCATGATTTTGAACGAATTCCCTAGCAGATGATGCGTAGGATGTATCATTGGAGGTTCATATTATCCATGGTTGGAGTCAGTGTTTGTATCCATGATGGAGGTTCCATGACATCCACTTTAATGGTTCTGTGTAATTAATGGATGTAGATACTGATATATTTATTTATACATAGTGGAGAGCGATGCTTTTCCCCAGGGAATGAAGAGTGCTTATTGAATAGATATAATCGTTATCATTAACATGGATCTTGTAGGACCCACCGTTATGGGTCATTTCACATCATATTGAATTAAAATGTTAATCTTACTCGATGCAATGAGAGGGCGCGCGCGTGTGCGTGCGCGCTGTGCATGTGTGTGTTTATGTGGTATTGTGCTTATACCTTAAATTCACTCGTCTGTATGGTTATTTTTCTTTATAGTTTCTGAATCTCTCTCTCTCTCTCTCTCTCTCTCTCTCTCTCTCTCTCTCTCTCTCTCTCTCTCTGCAGTGAGGTTTGATGACTGCATGGGGAACAATGGAGTGGTGTTCAAGAGCAGTGATCCCAGCTTCAGTGTGCGTACGGACGGATCTATCTTTACTCAGCTAGACGCCGACAGCCTGTCCAGTTCAAGCTGACCGCCAGCAGTCCACCCACACACACACACACCCACATGCACGCACGCACGCACGTGTATGCACAAGACTGTGGTTCTGCTGGCTTTACCTTGACAGAATGGCAATGGGGTGGGATAAGTTCACACACGTGTACACAGTACACCACGCACTCATTCACGCTTGCATATGACCCTTTACTTTAACAACCAGAAAACCTGGTGTGAATGTCATCCCAAATATACTTCAATCACTGTTAGCTCTATGAGCCACTTCCTCCCTAAGCAAACATTAACAATCACTGTTAGCTCTATGAGCCACTTCCTCCCTAAGCAAACATTAACAATCACTGTTAGCTCTATGAGCCACTTCCTCCCTAAGCAAACATTAACTCTATGAGCCACTTCCTCCCTAAGCAAACATTAACTCTATGAGCCACTTCCTCCCTAAGCAAACATTAACTCTATGAGCCACTTCCTCCCTAAGCAAACATTAACAATCACTGTTAGCTCTATGAGCCACTTCCTCCCTAAGCAAACATTAACTCTATGAGCCACTTCCTCCCTAAGCAAACATTAACTCTATGAGCCACTTCCTCCCTAAGCAAACATTAACTCTATGAGCCACTTCCTCCCTAAGCAAACATTAACAATCACTGTTAGCTCTATGAGCCACTTCCTCCCTAAGCAAACATTAACTCTATGAGCCACTTCCTCCCTAAGCAAACATTAACTCTATGAGCCACTTCCTCCCTAAGCAAACATTAACTCTATGAGCCACTTCCTCCCTAAGCAAACATTAACAATCATTCAGCAAAACATGTCGCTCAAATAATCTGTTTTGTGCATGAACGCGCTAAAAGGACACCTTCTTTAAAGGACAACTTTTTTTTTTTCTCAATCAAGGTTCATGTTAACCTCTTGAGCCCCAATCCCCTGCCGGCGGGGGCAGCGGCTTTCCACCTCATGAACAGTTCTCAGCGGGTAAATGGGGCTGGTCAAGGTCTTAGGTTCCAACTCTGATATTTTTGATTTTCCCTCCTGGACCCCCCTGGGGTTTGTATTTTGAGAAAGTAATAGATGAGGGTTAATTATTTAAAAATGTCCTGGGAAAAAGACATGTGATGGATATATTATAGACATGGACACATATATATCAATCAGTTGATATATTATAAAACAGCCAGGTGCATAGACTGCTCACAAGAGGAGAGCGTAAGTTGGGACAGCTGTTTTTCTATACAATGCAATCTGTGGCAACTGGCTCACGGTAAGATCCTGTGAGATTACGCTTAGTTATTTACAACTAGGCTTGAAGAAACAGAGGGGGTAATTAAACCCCACAGGGGTCTGCGTGAACTCCTTACCCTAGATGCATCCATGGGATAACAGCTGCATGGCATATTTTAGGTCAAACTCTGCTCTGCTCTATCTGTCTGCCCTGTCTGTCATGAATGCAACGTATCTTTGTCAAATATGCATCTAGAGTCAAGAATACAGTCTAACTATTTCATTGCAGGTGTTAAATAATGTTCTGTATATTTTATATGGTACATTCATTTTTATTGGTATAGTTTCATCTGTTGCTAAGTTCTCATAGGAAAACCTTGCATGATAGTCCTGGCTCACTGATTGGCCAGTAAGTAAGGACAATTCTGAGTCCCACCCTCATGAGAGAGGGGGGGAGTTTTAAACTTGCATTAGTATATAGACTACCTGTTTCCGTTCCGATGGTGTGCTCACTCGTACCTAGCTGATTTGAATAGGCTGTGTGCGTGTGACTCCAAGGGCCTTTGTTCCCGAAAACTGCCTTGTGAAACTGCATTTCGTACCTCTTTCAATAAAACTTGGATACGACTTTTAGGACAAAGAGAAACTCTCCGTTTGGATTTCCTTGACACACCACACCACTGCAAACTACACAGAACCGTTATTAAATATTCTTCAGATGGTGCCGATCCCCGGTTGCTGAAGGATCCCTCGTCTTGAGCTGGGTGAGTGTAAAATTATTATTACAGCTGTTTTACGAGGGGAGCCTGGTAAATTCGATCCAGGGTCGGATCTGTGCATATAGGCCAGTGGTGAGGTGTCTCAGAGCGTGAGAATTTATCTTTTTCTTGCTAGGCAGTGGCAACACATTCCATTTACCATTGTTTTATTTTAACTGTAAACGCCGGGCGAGCAGAAACCTCGTCCTAAACCCTGGTTTTAAATTCATTTTTTACGACAATTAAGTTGAAACTAGTTTTTGTAATGTTCCGCCGTCAAAGTGGCGGTTCATTATAAAAACACATACCTGGCCAAACGTGCAGAAGATATGGCGTAGCCATATAGAACAATACCCTTGCTTCCTATGGGGAAGCGTGGATTCTGATATACCTTATAGGCTAAGGCGATTTCAAACGGCACACGTTTTTCGGGGAACCGGTGGGATGTGGATAGCAGCATGCGAGCAAACTACACAGTTGCCGCAGTGCTGTTCTGCCCCGCTGGGAGCTCCGGAAGGCGCGTGCGGTTTGCGAGCGTTTTTCATGACCAAGTTCTATTTGCGTGGCCGTCCTCGTATTACATGGGGTGCACGATATTTGGACGGTTTTGTGCATTCCTGAGGGCTAGCCGAAGGTGTTTAGTAGGATAATTTGGCCCTACGTTGCTGGGTGTATGGAATAGGAATCTGAGATTTTGGGTGATTGATATTAATATTTATTAATATTATTCTTCTGAGGTTGTCTGGATTACGCAAGGCCCAGTAAGACGAGCCGGCGAGCGTATTGCAAAATAGGGATTTTGTGACGTATATATATATACGATGCATAAGGTGCGCGCACTGCTGTATACTTGTGTTTTTTTTACGTTGCTGTGTGGGGGTATGTGCCTGCATTTCTGGTGATTGTTTGGTTATGATCGCTTTGTGCTGGCACTATTTCCTCCTAGCGGTGATTTGTGGAAAAACACGGGTGTACGTTTAAAGTTTTACACCTTCGTATAAGTGGGGGTGGGGGGTCTCTGCTCGACGGGGTATGGGGTCCTTTGTTTAAGAAAAGTACAGGGGCTTTTGCTGAAACATCGCGTGGGTCTGTGTGGAAGTGCGGCTTTATTCTGGGATTAGATGAGTATTTCTCTTGTATAAGGGCTAGTCTGTTTTGAGCAGCGCTACACACAGATGCGTGGGAAGTGATGGCAGAGTCGTATTCCTTTGTCCCGTGGACAAGGGTCTGGACAGGTAAAGTATGGCGATGTTATGTTGTTGCTACACTGTTGCCAATGATTTGTCGTCAGCGTACTGCTTTCCACGTTTGGGCGTATTGTTTTGGGGGAGTGGGTAACCTATATGAGGAGCAAGTGTTTCCAGGAATCGGATCTTTTTTCGCTTTTTAAATGTTTCTGCATTACTAAACGTGCGTCTTACATTCGATTAGGTTACGCTTTGCTTTTCATTGTGTTTATGGTTGCTCTTCCTGTGAGGCCTGAGTGGGACGTGCAGCGTGCTGATTTATTTTTGCTGTTTGTATCATTTGGGTGACGCTCATTTGGATGTGCTCATCTTGTTGTTAATATCTCTTCGTGGCCATTTTGGTTTTCCCAGTGGCATTGCGGCTCTTTGAGTACTGGCTATCCGGCTGTACTGTCTTTGTTCCCGTTCGGGAGCGTTTCTTTATTTTTTTACAAGTCTCCTCATACTTCCGGTGTGTGAGCGGGTTTGTTCTGGGTTGGCTAGGGGCGTGGTTTTTGTTCTTTCTGTCAGCAACTACTGCTCCCTTGTGCCGTTCCGTGCGCGTGCGTGTGCGTGCACTCCTCTCTTTTGCTCCCGTTTTCCTGGGGAAATTATGAAGTTTCCTTTGGGGTGGATCAGTTTTATTTCTGATTTAATCGACGTAATTGGGGTTACGTGACCGCATGTGTTCTGGTGCTGCCATGGGTCGTTTGACTCGTTTTCCTCTGTCTTTGGCTTGACAAACTGGCCTTTTGATGCGTGTATGTGTGTGCCTGGGGCTGTGGGTGTCTGTGTATGTCTGTCCGTATGGGTGATTGAATGTTTTATGGGTGGCTTATACCTGTGGTGATGCCCGGTGCTTTGGCACTGTTCTTATGATGGACAGAATCCTGTCTATCTTTCCAGAATCCTGTCTATCTTTCCTATGGCTGAGGCTGCATGTTATTGATACATGGAGAAGTTTCATGTCTCAAATGGGGGGAGGTGTCGTTAGAATTTGTATTGATTTAAGGCATTGCAATATGTCTGTATACGAAATACGAGGGTTAAAGATGGTTTTAGATTACTCTTTATGTGTGCTTTTGTGGATGTTGTCTGTCTGTGTTGAGTATTCATTGAAGGAACAAAACAGTCTAGAAGGCCATCTAGGATGTTCATTTTCTGGCTGGACCAGAGAATGAATTCTGTTGGGTTTTGATAATGTTATTTATTCACTTGGACGGCATGTGTATGGGCACATATTTAGACGTGGTCTGGATCTGTTTGTTTGAAAATTGTATTTTGAATACGAAAAGATGAGTAGGCTACATTTTTGTGTCATTCTTTTCTACATATTGTTTTTATTCAACCCGGGTGAAAATAATTGCTAGAATGACTCTTATGATCGGACCATTTTTGAGTTGAGTGGTGCGGTCTTGAATGTGTACTGAATGGGTGTTGGGCTGTGCAACAATTTTCGCCAGCCAGGAGACATGCATAGCTCTGCACAGTAAGGATGGCTTCACCGACAAACAAAAGTTTGGTTCAGTTAGGCCAGGCAGTATAGTCTATTTTTTTGATGAATTGAACAATGGTGGACCCTCTTGTGAGCTGTCCACTCACAGTTAGCGGCCTCTGGGTTGAGTTTGTGCTTGAAGGGTACTGTAATTCTGCGAACTGTTGATAAATATTTCAATCAATCAATTATCTTTAAGACTCGAACGGCTGGTTGCATTAATTGACAAGAGGCTAGCTGTGGAGTCACTAAAGATGGCCTAAGATAACAATCTGTTAGAGCTTACAATAGCTGTGAGTTCATCCTGTCATATAACAGACAGGGACCTTTTATTACTTAGGAATGCTCTCGGAATAGACCACCTGTGGTGACGTGTTGACTGAGGCAACGGAGGGTCAACACACACACACACACAAGATGGGACAGAGTACATGGACTGATTCCTTGTCCTTCTACCTTGTCCCATGGGTGAAGTTATGCGTGTGTGTGTGAAGTGGTTATGTTTGAAGAGTTGGAAAATAGTACTACTGAACCGTGGTAGTGATTTAAATCAACTCTGTGAGAGTCCTGCGTGATGAGTATGTATGACTGTACTCAATGTGTGTAGTGCGTGCCTGTGCGTGGGTGCGTGATGGATGCGTGTGTCAGTTGGTTTGTTCTGCTGACTATGGTTGTACTGAGCGTGATGTTATGGATGGCGTAGCACTGTTTTCTGTGATGATCAGATTTTTGTCATGAGCCATGTTGGTCATGGCTCAGGGGGAAGTGATAGGTTAATACATTTATGAACAAACTAGATAAATAAACGAAATTAATAGGAGGTTAACAAGTAAACTGGATGCATGAACTAGATTAGATAAGGGAACTATAATATGGCTATTCATGCACGTTAGAGTGTATAGATGTATAAGAGTGAAATTATATTTGAGAAATTATTTAAAGATCAGTGACTGTTTAAAGGTGGATTGACTTTTTTCTTAAATGAATAATATAGATATTACAGTAGGGAGGTTCATTTAAATTTTGACGGAGACAACAGCTCAGTCTATTTTTGTTGTCTTGTGCCCAAAAACTCAGAGATTGGGGACAATTAAGGTTTAAAAATGTGGGTTTAATTTGGGGGTCCAAATAAAATTTAGAGGGTAAATGACAAATGCATCTCAAATTGGAAATGGTTACATTTAGGTAAAAGTTGGGTATAGGTTAATTAGGGATTGTTAAAAATACAGTTCTTATTAGTAAAATGTATATATAGTTCTGCATGAGTAATTTGATTCTGGGACAAAAACAGTTGCGTAGGGTGAGATAAATCTCCATTTACTCGGTATGGGGTTGGTTGTATGCAAATGAGTGTGGGTGATGGGGTAACTATTCCCCTGCATGTGTGTGTGTGTGTGTGTGTGTGTGTGATATCACGATGATTGATTGGGAATAATGTATGTGTGAGTGAAGAGTGATAGTTAAATGAGCGAATACATACAGAGCTACGTGTGAGGAATTGCAATGACAATTTTAGCATGCTCTGACGGAATGTGCTTTTAGGGAAAGAGGGGGAGAGAGCTAAAATCCCTTCCTTACACCCTCAATAAATAACTTGTTTAGTTTCAGAAGGAGGGGGGATCGCTATCGCCCTGAATCAACACTATGTTTCAGGTGAAGAGAGCTTTAGGGCTATCTCCTCTCCTTTGTTTTAAAAAGACCCACTGTGAGCTGTGAGCAAATTTATTGGGGGGCTATTTACAGTAAACAGATGGCTACCCCTGTTCAAAGATCTTTACTATAGTTAGGTTTATTACATCCTTTCTGTAGTAAGATGACATTCAGCATACCAGCTGACAAATATTTTTTATATATTTTGACCACTAAATGGCATATTGTTACAATGTTTCCTTCATCTCTTTCTGAGAGATCTTTCATGTCACCTTACTGTGACATGTGGTTGAAATTTCGTTTGAGGGTTACTGTGAGGGGGGTTGAGGGGCAATGTATTTCATGTGTAGGATGTACCAGTCATTTCCACAACATAGTGGGTTCTTTGTCCTTATGTTGACAAACGTCAATCTGTAATCCGTTCGTGGGCACGTCTTGTGCAAATATACAATAGTAACAACGGAGTGAGTCAGGTTATATTATCTTTGGGCCTTGTAGTTGTTCTCTTCTGTTACGGATGATTTCGGAATCAGGGGATATGACTACAACTCCCTTTAGCTCAAATGTTTGCAGGATACAGATACACATGTCTATTAAATCTGTTATTAATTATAAATACCATTTCTGTGGCTGTACTCGACAGTTTACATTTTTATAAAGTTAATCTGTCGCTAGGATGGATTGATCGTAGGTTAATTGTTTCCTTTTTCGGGTGATTAAGTAGTAACATTTTCAGTTTTTATTTCTTTCAGTTGCATGCGTGGTGGACAATACATGGGTGAGTATTGGAACGGCCTTCTTTTTGACAAAGTTTTTGTCTTAATTTTGAACAACTGGTAGGAATATTCCCAGGTGTTTGGTGTGTATACTTGAATTTATAGTGTACATTTTTTAGGAGGCCGGTCAATACTCTATTCATGATATAGCCTACCACGTTTTTTGTAACACATTTTTGGCCCGTAATTATAGTTAGTTTTTTAAAACCCCTTCTCACGATTTTCTTTTTAAAAGTAAAACCATTTGGTAGTCCATTTGGATATACGTGAGTTTTAGTGTAGGGAGTTAGCCCCATCTTTTGTTTTCGAGTTCTATTAACCTGCATGGGTGATGGTGCATGACTGTTACATAACTAGACGTTGTTCTGCCAGTTTCAACTCACAGGGTAACCTTGTCTTGAAACATTCAGTGTGTGACATGTTCTAACAATTTGTTTGGTTTGTATTGTTTATTGTAGACTTAGTTTAAGTTTAAAGGGGGGCTATTGTGGGTACTAATACACAGTAGGATTTTTGGGAAGTCACTGCATTTGTGATTTTCCGGTTAATGACACCCTTTTCACTACACTATGTTATAGGAGGATATTTGAGTTTTATAATAGGTTAATTTGGTTTCTGTCTCTGACCACCTAAATTTCGTTGCTTTTGTTTCCGCCTGTGGATACATATTTTTGTATCTATTCGTGTGAATTGTATATAGCTATACAGTTCACGGTGTACATGCTTCCTGTGATAACCGCGTTAATAACTGGTTTTCAGGTTGACCATTGTGAATCGGTGTGTTTCCTTTAGGGTTTTGACAACTAATATATGGGGTAATTTTGCATCACAGGGGGATTATTTTTGGACAATTGTGGGTGCTTATAGTAGCGATAGAAGTGACTATAATTGTAATTCAATATTCTCTGACCTTAAGGTGTGCCCATATACCGCTCCAGTATGAGTGGGTCACATACACACGCATGCTCCTCCCCACCAAATGGACTGATGGCTGAATTAACTTCAATTTTGGTTGAATGGGACTCTAAATGGGACTTATGGGGCCCTTCTGGCCCATGGCCACAGGATAGCGTATTTTCTCCAGTTGTCATCAATGCCTTGAACGTACGAATACAGGACTATAGACTGGTCCTGGAGCATAGGGTTAGGGCAGAACGAAGGTTGATGGATCTCTTTCTCCAAAGAGGACAGGAAATGTGTGAGGCTTATGCCCAATGTCATGTTGATGGGTCACCGGTACAGGACACCCTGTCCACATCCGTTGATGGGTCCCCAGTACAGGACACTCTGTCCACATCCGTTCGCTCTCCTGATGAAGGAGCCTGCGTTTTTGATGCACGTGACTTAGATTTTTCTAGCCCCGATCCGGATGACGCATCAACGATCGCGGTGCCACAACGACCGGACGGCGGAAGTGGTGGACTGATGCTGGAAGGGGGTCCTGAAGCCACGGACGTGTGGATGGTAAAGCGACGGAATCGTAAGGATGTTCGCCCTTCGGATGTTTTCTCTCCTTCTGATGTTGTTTTCTCTCCTTTGGATGCTACAGAACCTCCGCTGACATTTGTCTCCCAGCAGCGTGAGGAGGAGGAGGCGATAAGGCAGTTGCATAAGAGACAGTTACAATGTTTTCAACAGGAATTAGCCGTGTTTCTTCTGAGAGAGAAAATTGAACAAGGCCTGCCTGAGGGTGTGCAGACCGCCTTGAAGACTGCGGCCCGTGCAGTGGACTCAGCCCCGCTGCCTCAGAACGGTCCACCAGTCGTTCAGGCACCTCTCAGGGTGGCGGGGCCACATGACGTTCCATTGCTCGACAACCATTCTGTTCTTCCTAGAGACGTCCAGCCTCGTCAGCGTTTTCGCCGTGGTCCCAAGCCGCGATACCAAGGCTGCTTCAGATGTGGTAGTTTGTCACATATGGAGCGGTATTGTGTACAGTTGCCGCCCGGCTCCTGGCAGGGACAGCCGTCGTGGGGAGCGTCATTTGGATGGCGTGGGATGAGGGCGCCCGTCCAGCCGTTGCGCACCTGTCGTGGTTGGCCTGTGCCACCACCTGACCCTCAGTAAGAGTTCCTGCGGCTCAAGTATACCGGGCGGAGATCTGTGGACTACAACTATGACGGCTGAGGTAACGTGTGTCAGTCATTGATCGTCTATTTTTGTTTGACATTTCTGGGAAAGCTGCTGATTTTTTCTTTTGGACATTAACATTAGGGCAAGTGTTATTTTTACCGCTTGTACAAGAAAGGGGAACCCGTCCCCTTCCCTTTCATGGTGAGGTGATAAACTGGTGACTAAAAAAAAAAAAAAAAAAAAAAAAAGAGCTCACTTTCTATTATCTTTGTGGTTGGAGATTACATCCTTTTGTGTTCTTAAGTTTTACTTTGTTATAGGTGCTAAGTAGTTGTGATTTTTGGTGGGCGATGATGACGGTCTGTGATTCAAAATGGGTGGTTTGTTCGGTCATGAGGGGTAGCATGTGCGTGTTGGTTATTTTCTCTGTATTTTCCTGGGGATGTTGAATTCCCAGGAAAAAGGGGGGAGTTGTATTATTTTATACAATATACACTTTATATTATAGAGGTCAAGTCTCTTGCATTTAACATAGTCTAAATGTAATCTCTCTCTCAAAAACCATGGTTAATACACACTTTGCCATGCCAGAACAAGAGAGATTAATACAAAACAGTGGGATTAATGTCAGAGAAAGTCACACTAAATTGTTTTAGGGTTGTCAAAATAACAAAGGGAACATGCTATGATTTGCAATTGAGTTGTTGGTGCTTTGAGGGGAATTAAATTACATTGGAGGTATATAAATGAAAGTCAAAACGAGGACTAATATGTTATAACACACTTTCTTGATTTTTGCATGGAGGGCTAATATTCTAACCGCATGAGTTGAGAGGGACTTCTAACTTTCTTTGGAGGAAGGCTGCATGTCACCCTTTAATAGGTGGTAATAGGTGGACATGGGAGAGGGTTCCATTCTGGTCATCTACACCGGAGTGATTTCCCGCTCCAGGGGCGTGTCAACAACTGACATCTGACAGCACCAAAAAGGGGGAGTGGCAACCCGACAGCATCCAGGGGGGTGTGTCAACCGGCAGCTGCCATCACAACAGAATGCTTCTCGCCTAGCCTCTATCGTCAGATCAACACAGCAGGTGACCTTCATGGCCACTGAGATAGCCGGAGAGGTGTCAACCCGACCACTATTCTGCAGCCGAGACTACAAGGATCTCCTATGTTCACACTGGAGAAAGGAGTGTTGTCCTCCTGCTGCTATGGAGAAGGGAGCGTTTTGATGCTTCTGCTGTCATGATTGACATGGCTAAAGCAATAAGCTGTCATTCAGAATCAGAGCCTTGTGATGCTCAAAGGAGATTCTGTTGTCTTCTGCCTACTACAGTCCACTTTTGCCCCCGCCCCAAACCTAAGAGATCTACGTCCCTCATCAGTCAATGCAAACTATGCCGAGTTCTGAGAATCAAGGAGGATTTTCCAAGCGTTGCTATTCGATAGGCGAAAAGATAATTGTGGGATATTTCCTACCGCGCGTTGGACGTCCGATTGAACAGTTTGTGACATGGAAAAAAAAAAAAGAATCGTTGTTTTTGATTAATGTTGAAAGATGTTATGTTTTCATGTTTGTGTTTGTTGTTTTCTGTGCTGATACAGCTCAAGTAGATTTAACAAGGTACTGGTCTAGTACTGTCGTTAGAGATGTTTATTTTCGTTGTCTCTTTCCATGTTTTAAGTGTTAACTTTTCATTTACAGGGATCTGAATTTAATCAGTATAGGAATTTGATTTAGTCTAAATAGGATTTCAGTTAAAGAAGGAGTTTAATTTCTGTTTTCAGTTTCAGGTCTGTCCTACAACAGAACAAGCCCTATGTTTGTTCTGTTCTAATTTGATACAATTCAGGTAGTTAACAAAATGCTCCTGTATCTAGGGGGGCCTACATTGGGACGTGTCACGTCAAATTATGGTTTAATAATTAATTTTGCATTTTGGAAAAAAGAAAGAAAAAAAGAATGATTTATTTTTGGAAAAATTAATTTGGCAGGTTATGAATTCTGATCCTTTAATTGTATTGCAACAGGCGTAAAAGCCTGTTGAGGGAGGAATATGATGGATATATTATAGACATGGACACATATATATCAATCAGTTGATATATTATAAAACAGCCAGGTGCATAGACTGCTCACAAGAGGAGAGCGTAAGTTGGGACAGCTGTTTTTCTATACAATGCAATCTGTGGCAACTGGCTCACGGTAAGATCCTGTGAGATTACGCTTAGTTATTTACAACTAGGCTTGAAGAAACAGAGGGGGTAATTAAACCCCACAGGGGTCTGCGTGAACTCCTTACCCTAGATGCATCCATGGGATAACAGCTGCATGGCATATTTTAGGTCAAACTCTGCTCTGCTCTATCTGTCTGCCCTGTCTGTCATGAATGCAACGTATCTTTGTCAAATATGCATCTAGAGTCAAGAATACAGTCTAACTATTTCATTGCAGGTGTTAAATAATGTTCTGTATATTTTATATGGTACATTCATTTTTATTGGTATAGTTTCATCTGTTGCTAAGTTCTCATAGGAAAACCTTGCATGATAGTCCTGGCTCACTGATTGGCCAGTAAGTAAGGACAATTCTGAGTCCCACCCTCATGAGAGAGGGGGGGAGTTTTAAACTTGCATTAGTATATAGACTACCTGTTTCCGTTCCGATGGTGTGCTCACTCGTACCTAGCTGATTTGAATAGGCCGTGTGCGTGTGACTCCAAGGGCCTTTGTTCCCGAAAAACTGCCTTGTGAAACTGCATTTCGTACCTCTTTCAATAAAACTTGGATACGACTTTTTAAGACAAAGAGAAACTCTCCGTTTGGATTTCCTTGACACACCACACCACTGCAAACTACACAGAACCGTTATTAAATATTCTTCACATGCAAACTACTTTTACAGAAAAATAATGGGTCAACATACTAGGCAATTCAAAGCACATAGTGCAATATTCGCACTAGGCTAATTCAGTTTAAAATCTTTAATAGAATGTATTGGACCCCTTCTAAATTACATAGAGCAAAGCTCAAAAATTATCCAGGATGCTGGAAGTGCCAGAACGAAGGTACGTTGACCCATGTCTTATGGAAGTGCCCCAGGGTACAAGATTTTTGGACACAAATACATGATTTCATTGAGAGAATCATTGGTCAAGATATCCCTCTTGATATCCGATTATTTGTACTATGAGATCCTTCTATTCTTAAAGATATAACTCCTTCCACACACGTGGAATGGATCCAAACAGCCATAATGCTGGGCAGGAGGCTGCTAGTCCAATTATGGAAATCAGCCCACGTACCATCAATCACAGAATGGCATAACTTACTAAACAGTACAGCGTCATATGAAAGTGTATCATTCTCTATGAAAAATAGGATAGATCAGTTCCACCAGAAGTGGGACAGATTCCTTCTGTACGATAGCACTACGTAATGACAGACTACTGGCTCCCCCCCCCCCCTACAGTAGATCTTCGCCTGCTCACATATGTCTCTATCGAGAAGAACACAGCCTCCCTCCCCCTTCCTTCCCTCCTAAATTATTAAAAAATGTTGTGAAAAGTCATGAAGAAATATTACAGAAGAGTACCAAATTGCCAGCTATGTATTGCTGTACTTCAATATATATATATATATATATTTGATGAGAAATATTTTTACATTGGGTAAAATATACCCAGGTTTAGTGATGGTTTGACAAAAGTTAAGGTTATAGTGTTGTACAGTTAAAAGCTTGTAAGTAATTAAAAAATAATAATTATATACTGCCTACACATAACGTCATGTCATAGTATGAGCGAATAGGGGAAGGGGATCAACATTGACCCCACAAAAACGTGGATGTGTCTCAATGAAGAAATTATTGGCAGAATCGCGGGAAGTTTTGAATATGGCCCCGTTTTTAATTTTCAGAAGATCGGTTGTTGTTGCCATTAAATACATCATTGAAGTCAGACCACATAAAACCAAGACAGATATTGATTGATTTTAGACTTCTAAACTGTACTGCCATCTGCCATCTGGAAGGTAACTGACAGAGATTATACAGTATATGAAGTTATAAGCCGTAAAACAATTTTCCGTAATTTATTTTTTACCTGCACCTAGTTTGGTTTGTCGGACAATATTGAAACAGTGGAAGCGTTTGTGCAGTTTTGCTAGACAATTATGTAAGTTTCTGTTAAATTCATGTGCAGTATCCATGGGCAAAAAAACCCAACAGATGGTCATTACAAAGTGGTTAGTGTGGCGAGTAAACTTCATTACTAGCTTGTACATCAGCCAGCCTTGTACAGAGAAACACGTTGGAGGTAGAGTTGGAGGATAGCCCAAGAATGTGTTTGGTGGAAGGATCAAATGAGTGTGTTTTCCAGCAGGTTACATTCAGGTTTAAACTCCCTGGTGTTTTTGTGTATTGTTACTATGAATTGAAAGTGTCCCACAGTAAAGCCATCAGTGTTAATTAAATTAAATAGGGTAAGACTTTATATAAAGTTTAGGTCTATAATGTGTTATAACCACATTTATAATGTATTATAATGCACATATAAGGCATTATAAATGTTTATATTTATGCACAACAACTTATAACAAGCTTTATGAAGTATTAAAACGTATAATAATATAATGTATAAGTGCTGGTCATAATGCATTACAAACTCAGCGGAAAAGCCCATTATAATACCAGATAATACTTTACTTAAATGCCTGGTCTAATGCTCCTTATAATTTTATAAATCATAAATGATGCATAACAAATAATACGTTATAATTGCCCTCTATAACTAAAATTTACATTTAAAAACACTTTAAATATTTTATTCGTTTTAGAAATAGTTCATTTTTCACTCAACTCCTGTCACAAATTGATGATGTAATTTGTCCATGTATGGTCCAGCCCTATGGAATATGGAATGCATGTGCCTTTCATCACAATGATGACGTCTGATGATGTCAACATGATGTCCAATCATATGAGCACATTCCGTGCTCGAACCAGACAGACAGACAGACAGACAGACAGACAGACAGACAGACAGACAGACAGACAGACAGACAGACAGACAGACAGACAAAGCTGTGCA
Organism: Electrona antarctica; assembly: GCF_951216825.1. Lineage (NCBI taxonomy): Eukaryota > Metazoa > Chordata > Actinopteri > Myctophiformes > Myctophidae > Electrona > Electrona antarctica. The sequence continues at coordinate 29,933,220 of NC_136807.1, forward strand.
TTGAGCTCAACAATATTAAAAACATTGTAAATAAAATGTTGTGGACCATGGTTCCACAGAGTTCTCGTGATTTTACAGTGTGCAACCTATGACCTCACAATTTCAGAAAGCTAGTAAAGCTCCAGTCCAAAGCAGTTGTATTACATGGTCTGTACGATGTAAAGTGATGGAGGATGTTTTTGTCAACCCTGGCAGACAGACAGTGAGTGAAGCCGAATAGATGTTCCTTCGCGCACATGTCTCCACCAGGTCAGGTAGGTCATTATAGGCAATGTTTGGAATTTGCCAATCAGGATGGATTATAGAATATGAAAAATGAGACCGTGTGCATGATTTGATTTCAAAACAGAGCTCTTCTGCAAACCTTAGAAGCCAATCAGGATAGAATATGAAAAATCTGAAAGGCCTGTTTTGCTTTATGACTAAAGAGATATACTGTGTACCGATTTGCGTGATGTTAGGACAACATCTTTAAGAGTACTGCATGCCAAAATGTGTTTTGCAAAAATCGACCTCCTGGTGGCGCTATAGCAGGCCCATGTGAAACATTTGGGGCAGAGGTTCTGCTCTGGCATCCAGGGAGTGTGTGTGCACTGTGCACAGTTTTGCTGTCATCAAACCAACAATGCCGGAAATTAGCTGTTCAGATGGAAGGACAGAGAGAGAGAGAGAGAGATGAAATCAGGATGCTGAAACAAAATTTGATGTTTCATTATGGAAATTGCGTTTTGTGTTGCGTGCTCTGTTGAATCATAACTTCCAGATGTCTGGGTTGCCAGGTCCTGGCTGATATCAAAGCGTGAGGGGTTTGGGGAGGGTAAGAACCGGGACTAGAGCCAGCTGGCTGAGGCTAATGGCACCAGAGCTGTGGGCCGCATCTATTTCACACTCACTGACTCCTGGTGTGTGTGTGTGTGTGTGTGTGTGTGTGTGTGTGTGTGTGTGTGTGTGTGTGTGTGTGTGTGTGTGTGTGTGTGTGTGTGTGTGTGTGTGTGTGTGTGTGTGTGTGTGTGTGTGTGTGTGTGTGTGTGTGTGTGTGTGTGTGCACGTGCGCATGTGTGCGTGATGTCTTTCATTTGTAAGTACATGTTTATGTTGATGTCCGTCGCTGTATGAGATGTGTGTGTGTGGTTGTGTCTTGGCTGAATGTAAAAACGTAAACTTAGAAGCCTGTCTGGATTCCATATGTGCTGAGGGAAGGTGTTTGTGTGCATTCATGCCGCGCATGTTTGCGCGACAATGTCTGGGCCTGGAACTCATCCTCAGTGAGTGTTATTGTCTCCACCAGGCCGAAGGCATGGGGAGAGAGTATGTTTTGCACTCCGTCCGTGTGTCCGTGTGTGTGTCTGTCCGGTCGATGCCAAATTTTGCACACACACACTCCCTGGATGCCATCGATGAACCTCTGCCCCAAATTTTCCAGAACGGCCTCTTATAGCGTCACCAGGAGGCTGACTTTTGAAAAACACATTTTTTGATAGTACTCCTCCAGATTCTGTCCAAAAATCCCGCAAATCTTTACACACTATCTCTATAGTCATGTGTTCAAGACGGATCTGTCCGATATTTCATATTCCATCCTAATTGGCTAACATTGGCTTTCAAAGTTGGCAGGACTGGCCCGTTTTGAACAAAAAGCCTAAAAATCATGAACGCAGCGTGCAATTTACGTGAAATCTTTCTCCTACTTTCTCCTATCCCACCCTTTTCACATTGGCCTGTTATAGCGCCACCAACAGGTGGATTTTTAGCAAAACACATTTTTGGAACAAAATGCCTCAAATCATGAACGCAGCGTGCAATTTACGTGAAATCTTTCACAGACTTTCCTACTAGGCTGAGGAATAAATATATCCCGCGTATATCTATTCTACGTCCGAGCATAGACATGGTAACGCCCCACCTGATTGGCCCACCGACACTGCCTGTCTTGCCCCAATGGTCTCACCAGACTGTCCTCCGAGACACAAGGTTACTCCGTGGTGGGAAATTATAAGTACAAGCACAGCTGAGGAATATATCCCACCCTTTTCACAGTGGTTATAGCGCCACCAACAGGTGGATTTTTGTAAAACACATTTTTGGAACAAAATGCCTCAAATCATCCAATTGCCATCCAAGGCGTAAGAACAAATGGCACCCTTTTCACATTGGCCTATTATAGCGCCACCAGGAGGCCACAACCTGCATGGAGACAATGTGCCCCAAGGGGCACTTTATCTATTTTATCAATGTATTAATTATTAATAATGTCCACGTGTGTTCAGTTTGTTTCACTTTCACTTTTTCTCTCAACACACTCACATGCATGATCACAATCAATCAAGAGAAAGTGAGAAACAGAGACAGTGGTTGGCTTTGATCAGAATTCCAGTATAGCAGCACCAGGGTTGGTGAAAAACCCAGACCCCAACCCCCTCAGGCTCAGGTCTCTCTCTCTCTCTCTCTCTCTCTCTCTCTCTCTCTCTCTCTCTCTCTCTCTCTCTCTCTCTCTCTCTCTCTCTCTCTAATTCTCTCTCTAATTCTCTCTCTCTCTCTCTCTCTCTCTCTCTCTCTCTCTCTCTCTCTAATTCTCTCTCTCTCTCTCTCTCTCTCTCTCTCTCTCTAATTCTCTCTCTCTCTCTCTCTCTCTCTCTCTCTCTCTCTCTCTCTCTAATTCTCTCTCTCTCTCTCTCTCTCTCTCTCTCTCTCTCTCTCTCTCTCTCTCTCTCTCTCTCTCTCTCTCTCCGCCCTCAGGGAACCCACTAGTACCTATTAGTATGTGCAGATGAAAGGATGTGGAGCATGACTTATTTAGACAAGGAGATATTCGGAGGGGGGTCGTCACATCTGCTTCTGACAGCCCTGATCATCATTCCACCCCCTCACTCCACCCGTACATAACTCTCTCTTCACCTCGCTCGCCCCAATCCCACCACCTGTAGTAAGAAGTGGGACAGCCTGCAGACAATGCAACGAAGCCCCTCTTCTCTGTAAAAAATAACCCAACACATACAAAAATCATTGTCCAGATTAAACTGAACATCTGCCTCCTCCTGCGCCATCTGACAGAAACCGTCTGAATGTGAGGTTAAGTGGCATGCAGTCTGTTGGCACGTTGTGCTCAACTGAACGAGGGGTTGCTTGAATGTGGATCATATGGATTGGATCGTGTTCACGTTCGAGTGAACCCGTCACGGAGGTACATGGCACATGAAGCGTGGCAACATGTGTTTGGTTGGCTGGTCGGGCACGGGGCTGGTACCATACAGCTGGTTGGTGGGGGATGAGCAAAGCCCCTCTGCCCCATGGGAAGAACCATGGTGTTCTTGTACATACGTGCGGACAGGTAGAGGTGCTGCTTTTTCATTAACAGCACCTGAGGATACGATGCTGTCTCAATCTATAATGATAACAGGGGTTGTTAGCAATGCATGTTAACATCTTGTTATGTTAACCCATATGTCCCAAATCGTTCTTTTTCCCACAGGTTATAAATTAACTAGTCTCCAGGAGATTCATGTAGCATAACTACCTGAAACTGAAACTGTTTGAAACACAGAGCTTTGTGCACACACATTGCACAAAGCTGTGCACACTTTGTGTCACACTTTGTGACACAAAGGCTCAGTGGCTTAGAGTGGCCGGATGACAACCACAAATTTCCCAGTTCAAACATGGGCAGGGACAGGGGTAGTGTCGAAGTGTCCTTGAGCAAGTCTCTGAACCCCTAATTGCTCCTGATGTGCTAGTTGGTGCCTTGCATGGTTTCCTCCACCATTGGTGATGAATGTATGTGTGAATGGGTGAATGTAATGCACAATCTATGTAAAGCTATATAAATGCACCATTTACCATTCATGAGTAGCTCTAGAAGCCTTTCTCTCTGAAGGCCATCTAAAAACAGAGCAGTTACAACCCATGCTCTGAGAGGGCACCAACAAAGAGAGACAAAAGAAGAAACACATTTTATTCTGCACCTCATGGATCAAAGCAGACAGCGCACAGGACCTCTGGACTTTGTGTTCAAACAGCCGTCCTTTTCTGTTTTTCTTCTGACCCTTTTGTTTTTGTCTTTGTTGTTGTTTTTGGCCTTTCATGTTAACTGCTGCAGAGGCACCAAGGCTATACATACTTACAGAGAAGGAGCAGGGCTATGGTATAAATGAAAATATTAAAAGCGTGCACGCACACAGAAACACCCATGCATATTGGAAGAGAGCCCAGTGTATGCAAAAACACCAAATAATGCATGCAGGACAGAATTAGGACGATATCCACTCATAATCAAAATAAAAAAGAGACTTAAATTCTACAACCACCTAAAAGAAAGTGACCCAGATGCACTCCAAGGCATTCACACACAGCGAAACTCTAGAGAGATGCCCCCTCAGCCAGCTGGACCTGGAACTCTGCCCACAAACACAAAACAGGAAAACTATCTGACAAAGGATACTTGGAAAGAAGCAACACAAAAGCAGAGTAAACTAGAATGCTATCTGGCCCTAAACAGAGAATATGCGTGCGTGCGTGCGTGCGTGCGTGCGTGTGCGTGAGAGAGACACCTGGAGTTTTTGCTAGGCGGATGAATTACATGTGAGTGAGCACTGACGTTTTTACTGTGGATTAGTGGCCAAACATTTTTGTCATCCCTACTACATTCTCACTGCAAGCAAATCTATATTTCTCTTGACTTTAAAGAACAGTTGATCGGATTGCTGTTCTCTCATGCTGCCTGGCCTGAGAGAGAGGGAGTGGGGGGGGGGGGGGGGAGGGAGAGAGAGAGAGAGAGAGAGAGAGAGAGAGAGAGAGAGAGAGAGAGAGAGAGAGAGAGAGAGAGAGAGAGAGAGAGATTTGGTGGAACCTGTTGGGGGAAGTGTGTGTTGGACATAAAGCTCAGTGCTGCAGTCTCCATTCAGCGAACACATCCCAGCACTTGATGAATAGCTGTTATGGAGACAAGCTGTCAGGACCTGCCAACCGGGAGGGGAGAGCGATGGAAACAATAACACTGTGAGAGAAGTGGAGCGAGAGATCGCTCAACAGAGTGAAATGCAGATAGGGAGCAGGGCAACACCTGATGTACAGCCAGAGCTATGGCGGTCGCGTTTTTTACTGCTTTGTAACCCTGAGATGTGTTGGTAAACTTAGTCTATGAGGAGTACAGTATATATCGTCACAGCATGTCAATTCAGATGTAACCTTTGGATCAGTTAGATATCCAGCACACATCCTCCACAGCCCCTGGGACACCCAGCAGATGGTTAAAGAGCAGCCTTGAGACTTGAGGCCTACAATATAACCTTGATAAATATGTCAATCTATAAGTCATGCACATGAACCTGAGAGGAGTGAGAGCCCAACATCACTCTGGAGTCTTGCCTTAAGGGACACACTGGATATTACCGTTGTAATAGTTTTCTCCATGACATTTGTTTAATCCTTATCTACCTATAAATTCACAAAACCTTTGTGTTTGATTGATTGAATACTTTATTAGTCAAAAATGGAAACTCAGAAAGTGTGTGTGTGTGTGTGTGTGTGTGTGTGTGTGTGTGTGTGTGTGTGTGTGTGTGTGTGTGTGTGTGTGTGTGTGTGTGTGTGTGTGTGTGTGTGCGTGCACACTGCGCACCAATGCTTTTCTCCTTTAGAATTGGAGATACAGTATGTAAAAAACACGCGTGACTGCCATCAACAAATGACATGTCCGCAACAACTGTTAGCCTCATGATTCATGAAATAAAATATAAACAGGGAAGGGGGTCAGAGCAGAGGCAGAGATCTTACAATTCTTGCAGAAAATAAAATAACATGAATAAATAAATGTGTGAATGCGTTGATGCAGCGCAGAGGCTCTACGTCGTTCTGTGCTTAAAATTCAGAGATTCTGTCACAACAGAAGGCTCAGTTTGTCTCACAGAGAACCTTGAGAATCTGGCTTATGGTGTGTGCTATAATTCATCAAAATCATTCTGAGAGACTGGCGCTGCATTTCATGCACCCTCCTTCCTCCCACATACTGTATCTTTATCTGGAGGATCTTGCCATCAGCTTTTCCTCGCTGCTTACAGAAGTTCCCAATTCTAGGGTTTACATTTGTGCAAAAGAAGCACTTTCGTTTGTTTTCCTTCTCTCTGTTTTCAGCTGGGTCTCTCTCTCTCTCTCTCTCTCTCTCTCTCTCTCTCATCCCAGCATTGCAGTCACACAACATGGCTAAAACCACCATGGCTGGTGGTTTTAGTCCTGCTTTGTCTGTGGGCTGGACAAAACCAGTCATCCAGAGTACCGAGGTAGAGACAGAGATGGAAGGCATTTGGAAGTCTAACACACTGTCCACTTTGTGCTGTAAATAGGTCTGTTAGTAGCTTGGGGAGAGAGAGGAGAGAAGCTTGGGTCAAAGCAGAGAGGATGTGATGCATGTTGATGCCACTGTTGGGTTCTCTCAGGTCATTTAGTAATGACTGGAGGGCAGGCTGGGCCACACAGAGATACAGAGGAGAGACTTTAACAGGCTGGGCCACACAGAGATACAGAGGAGAGACTTTAACGAGGAGACAGCTGTAAGACTAGGCTGCTGATGGGCGTTGTACTGTTGCTGAAGTACTGTTGCATTTCCCTTTCTTTTGAACTTTGCGTTGCGGATCGAAACTCACATTAATTCTGTTTCATAAGCATTCTTGTTTGTTTGAATTATTACACTTAAAGGGGAAAACCACCCATTTTCAACATTTTACTATGTCATTAATATACCTTAGAGCTGTTGTGTGGAAATAATAAAAAAGTCCCCCCATTCTGTGTTTCCTAGAACTGTAAGTATGAAAAAAATCATTAACATGGTGAAACACACCATCAAGATGTGTTTCACCATGTTAATGTTTTTTTTCAGATCTCCAGTTCTAGGAAACACAGAATGGGGAGACTTTTTTATTATTTCCACACAACAGCTCTAAGGTATATTAATGACATAGTACAATGTTGAAAATGAGTGGAATGCCCCTTTAAGACTTAAACGTGTTCTCATCGCTGTAAAGACCTGAGGGTCTAACAGCATGATATATGCTTATTTAGACTTGACTCTTAATGTCAATGTTAATTAATTAAAATGGCAAATGGTGCTTTCCTCTTTTGCTCTCTCACTGTCTGTCTTTGCCTGTCTTTCTGTGTGGTATGGCTGTGTGATGCCTACCCTAATGGTCTGTGAAGTCGGTCCGAGTCCTAATGGGCTATTCTGTCATCCAGCGCAGCGCTGACTGACACGTCTGCTCCACCATCCCACAGTTTCTCTACCTTCCTGGAGAGAGTTTCTGTCAGTGGGACAGACAGGGTGACAGCTCCCCTCACCAACATCTCTGCAGGTCCACAGTACTGTCACTTTGATCATCTTAGCACAGGATGGGGCAGGTGTGATGACAGAGACCCTACCGGCTGGCCCCTGTATAGCCCAGAGCCTGGCATGTCTCAAGGGGGAGTGTGGCACAGTCAGTAGTACTGTCGCCTCACAGGTAGAAGGTCCCAGGTTCTATTCCTGCCTGGGATGCTGGGTGCGTGTTCTCTCCTCCGCACCATCAGCACCCATTCCATACCCTAGGTGGGGTTGGTGAAAGGGCTTCTGTGTGGAGTTTGCATGTTCTCCCCGTGTCCCCTAGGGTATAGGTAGGACTACCCTCACACAAAAACATGCAGTAATCCTGGTCTCTATACTGCCTCCATTTGGAATAATGTGTTCCTTCCATGCGCTACGTCCTCCTGGGGGAAACTCCCCCGTCATGTAAAAAGAGGCCACTTGGGGGGGGGGGGGTGTGAACCACGGTGTGAACCACATTCACAGACGGGAAATGTGGAGAGAGAGAGAGAGAGAGAGACGGGAAGTGACACGCATCAAATGTCATCGGGATCGGGATTTGAATTGTGAGTACGTGGACCGCTAGGCCCTGGACTATTCCTTTGACATTAGCTTCTGTTTGTATCTTAGCTGTGCTACAGATTTGCTATGCATTATGCAATATGAGGTCTGGTGTTCTACTGCCTCTACTCCGGCAGACTGTAGTCTGTCCGAGTGCATGGAGGAAAACTTCTACATCCTGGAAACCCCATCTGCCTCGACAGATGGGGATGAGTGGAGCAGAACTTTAACATCCTGGAGACCAAAGATTCATGGAAGGCGAAACAGACTTGAAAGCCAGTTCCGGAGAGAAGAAAGAGTGCATGAACATCAGAAAGATGAAAAAAGAAAAAGTAGTGGGAGGATTGTTCCGAATAAACAGGTTCTCTTTATCGTTGTCTTTCTTCTGTTGCCAAGCAGCCGTCGATAGCATATCAGAGGCATTGATTTATCACAGAGGCTTTTTTGAAACCTTCCATTGATCCACACTCTTCTCCTCCGGCAGAGCGCCATCGATTTCTTTTGCTCGGGTAAATAAAGACTCAATGTAACCTCAGGGCAAGTACGTACAAGTTTAGATGGGCAAGTAGGATAAGACCTTAATACTGGACCTTACACATTCTATTTTTCTATCATTTATTTTGGTTGTTTATATTTTTAGAAACATTTTCCCATACTGTGCTCATCACATTCTTTTCTACTATTAAATTAATAACACAATTCTGTCAATCCATCCTAATCCATTTTTCTCCTCTGGGAGACCATGTGCAATTTCCTCTGAAATTGCGCATGGTCATTGAACATACATAGTATTAGCATTTTTCTAAATAGAGCACCGAAGTCTGACGTCAATATAGGTAGAGGGCGCTCAGGGTGCTAAGTCCACTGGTTCATGTACTTTGTATTTGCATTGTAATCCCCATAGGGGGATTTTAGATCGCCCCATATAAGAACTATACTTACACAATTAGCCAATAACAGCAACTATGCATGATTAATACACAACACCCCTTTACCCCAGTTAGACCCCAAAAATCAATAGTCCAAAAACAGCAATTGTGTGTAGAAAATACACAATACCCCTTTCCCCCAGTTAGACCCCCAAAAGTCAGTACTTAAAACGTTTAGGACGCATAGTAGCTCGTTTAGGGCGCTGTGGCACTGACGCTAGTACTGGGGTACTGCCAACAGTTCCTGGTGGAGGTTCAGCAGGTGATGCTGCAGCTCCCATGGCCAACTCCTCAACTGGACTCCCTGTCTCCGGATGTTGACATGGACCATCCTCTTCACGCTCTGGAGCTCGTTGAGGGCCTTCCGGGACGGCTGCTCCAGTCTTCCTTGGTGTGCGTCCACGCAGATGATCCAGCTGATGCCTTTGTCCATCTGGAGTCTGAACAGTGTATGACAATGGCCCTGTGACCTGCTCCACTACTGCTGGCATCCATTTATCTCCTCCTGTGTAGCTCCGGGCAAACACATTGTCTTTTTGCTGAAAAACCTGCACCGTACCCTGGCGCTTATCAGCCAATTCCTCTTGCTTTGTGCGCATCTCATTGTGAAAATCCGGATGCAGATGATCCAGTGCAATAGTCAGTCGCCGACCCATCAGCATCTCAGCAGGACTTTTCCCGGTTTCCCTGAGTTTGGCGTAGTGTGCTGGGCCAACAGGAACCTGGCTAGGCGTGTCTGCCAGTCTCCGACCACCAGCCTTTGTAATGCATCTTTTGTTGTCTGCACCATCCTCTCAGCCTGACCATTTGATGAAGGATGGTATGGTGCTGTTGTGACATGGCGAATGCCATTTCTGCTTGCAAATGTCTTGAACTCACTTGAAGTGAACGCTGCGCCATTGTCCGAAACCAGAATTCCGGGGACCCCATGGGTCGCGAATAACAGCCGTAATGTGTTGATCACTGCAATGGATGACATGGAGCTCCACTTGCCTGAGAGTTCCCAGATGGGAGCAGCAGGGGGGAACCATGTGTACTCTCTGCTGCCCCATCTGGCGGAGTCAGGTTAGGCTGGCATCTCCCTTAGAGATATAGGGTTAGAAGTTCAGTCACATGGGAGAGACTGAGAGTAGAGTCTCTGCTTCTTCGCCTGGAAAGGAGCCAGGTTAGGTGGTTTGGGCATCTGGTTAGGATGCCTTTCGGGCGTCTCCCTAGGGAGGTTCTCAAGGCACGTCCCGCTGGGAGGAGACCCCGGGGCAGACCAAGGCGCAGTTGGAGGAAACACATCGACTCACTGGCCTTGGAACGTCTTGGGAGGAAGTCTGGAGCACTCTGGTGGAGCTGTTGCCCCCGTGACCCGACTACGGATAAGCGGTTGAAGATGGATGGATGGATGGATGGAGTGAAAAATTACATAACTCTATCCCGAGCGGACCGCAGATATAGTTTTAACGCTAAATCACTTCAGATCTGTATTTCATTATGACTATATCCGCTCCACAGTGTTTTGTCCCAAATGGGCTGCCGTATAAAAATAACAAGATTATTTACTGTTAAACCCAGCACGCATAGAGCTGTGGTGCGCTTTGGATGGAGTTATGTAATTTTACACCTGTAGGCCTACCACTCGTTCTAATAATCAGATTAAGGTAAGAAAACAGTTAGTCCAGAATTCTCCTTTAAATACGGAGCTCTATTATGAAACTGTGATTGGTTGAGAGTAGAAGCATGGAGCTGAGCAGCAACTGCACATTGCTCTGTGCATGTCTGTACCAAGCGTGACCCTCATTAATGATGCCTTGCATACTTATGAGCTTGTGCCATAAATATTGTACGAAGGTGTATTTATTTACCTATTGTGCGTCTTGCTGCACATCTGTGTGTGTGTGTGTGTGTGTGTGTGTGTGTGCGTGTGTGTGTGCGTGCGTGCGTGCGTGCGTGCGTGCGTGCGTGCGTGCGTGCGTGCGTGCGTTCGCGCACACGTACAGCACCTGTGCTCCAGTTTACATCTCTCTCCCGTGTTCAAAAAAGCAGTTTCCAAACAGAGTGAAAAACCTTCCCCGCCGCCTAGCCGAGGTGTCTGCTTTCTCCTGTGTGTACGTTTACCAGTAATTAATGACTGCTGCGCTCTGCTGACAAACACAACCACAACAACAACACAGGGACATGAGAGACAGAGAAAGTCCAAAAGCACAGAACACAGAGCAACTGTACACACCAGCTGAGTTAGAGCCTATTGCATTTGAATAATTTGATTGGGACAAAGAGGGGAGTGTGTGTGTGCGTGCGTATGCGAGAAGATTGAGACTGCCAGCCCAAATCTGATATGTGACCTATCCAGATTGGAGCCGCATTGTTTGGATAGCGAAGAACCACAAATAGATTTTTGCAAATCAGACTTTAATCACATTCATTCAGCTTGTTCAGACATAAAACTAATGCGACTGAGACTCCAGTCTGGATAGGAAATCATATTAGGGCTGGCAATCTAAACAGAGCCTTAAGGCCTGTACGCACTACACGATTTTTGGATTCTTATTTTTGCATCAAAACAAGCTTAAATTGCGCCTCATTTCATTTTCTAGCTCCAGGAAAACGTATGATACTGTGACTCGCGTTCTCTCTCTCTCTCTCTCTCTCTCATACAGAAAAGCTGACACTTTCAACATTGAAACGTCATATTTAAAAACATTCACATAGCCTGTTACACTATATTTTAGAGAGCATGTCCCCCGGCATGAATATGTCAGGGAATGTGAAAAACATGTACTGTGACCAGTCTCACGAGAAATAAACGGCAAGGATTTATTCAATTTTAATCGGATATTCTGACATTGTACGTCGTGAACGATAATCCAAAACCGTGCAGTGCGTTACAGGCCTTTAGTGGAAGGAAAGGGTTAGATGTGTTTCTGGTAGACCTCTAGACAAGTGGTTTTCATGACCTCGTCTCCTGAATTGAATGAAGCCTTCTGGCATCTGCCAGCGTCAACTCTGCCAACAGCAGCATAGCATCACTCTGGTCTGCCCCCTTCACACTACAACATGCAGCGTGCACGCACACACACACACACACACACACACACACACACACACACACACACACACACACACACACACACACACACACACACACACACACACACACACACACACACACACACGTGACTTCCTGCTGTACTTAGTACTTGAACACAAACCTGTACCTTGACATGAACACAGAGAATACACACATTTATCGATAGACCAAGTGTAGTGATATTGAATGGAAAAGTAATTTAACCCCTCTTTTCTTCTCGAGTTCCATGTTAAATATGTTACCCAGTCCTGCTTTTATCATCTACGCAAAACTAAAGCCAATTCTCACTTCCCCGGATCTAGAAAAAATGTATGCATGCATTTGTAGCTTCCCGCCTTCATTATTGTAACAAACTTTACACCACACTGAGCCACTCCTCAGTATCCAGTTAGTACAGAACACTGCAGCCAGAATCCTCACCAACACTAACCGTATAGAGCACAGCATACATAACCCCAGTATTAGCTGGACTGCACTGGTTACCCATCAAGGCCAGAGTAGATTTTACAATCCCTTTAACTACTTTTAAAGCACTTCATGGACTGGCCCCACTTTATATCCTTCTTTTAACCCCTAAGGATAATGTGAGACCTCTCAGGTCCTCGGATAAAGGTCTCCTAAAACTCCCGGTGACCAAGTTGAAGACAAAAGCTGACAGGGCCTTTGCAGTGGTTGATCCTACTCTGTGGAATGCCCTGCCTTTGCCTTTAAAAAATTCCAAGTCCAGTTGACATTTTTAAAAGCAGTTTAAAAATGTTTCTGTTCCGTAAACATTTTCCCCATGATGTCGCTTGATCTCTTCTACAGGTCTATGTTTTGTTTCTGTTTTTTATTATACTACTATGCTTGCTTTAACCTGATTGTTTTATATTGTCGACTACTGTACAGCACTTTATAACCTTGTTTCGAAAGGTGCTTTATGAATAAAATGTACTTCATTACTTAGTACTGAGTCCTTGGATGTGTATGCACGCACACAAGCATGTACACACGCAGCAATATAGCTTGTGCTACACATAGGGGCCTGCTGTGCGTGTGCCACACCATTTAATTTGTTTATGTATTGTTTGGGTTTTTTGTTTGTTTGCCTTTTCTGCTTTATCCATGAACAAAGAGAGGACTGAGCTTAGCCAAGTACGGGCCTCCATCTTGTTTTTTTGAATGTAGGCCATGAGATAAACCTTGACGAGGGAAAAACCCATGATGGGAAGTATTTAATTCACAAAGCAATCCAATCCTCAGTCATGAGGAAACCATATGAAATAAATGTGCAGTAGATTGTAAGGATATGCTTTTAAACCATACATAATGATTTCTAAATGTGCAGTTCTAATGATGTAATTGAACCATGTATAATGCTTTTTTTCTATGCTTTCTACAATAGACTCCAGATATAGAATGATTTATAAATAGTAGGCTACAATAGATTGTATCTCATTTAAGGAGCCAAATAGTGAAAATGCAGAGTCAAAAGAGTGTTATTTTCATGTTATTACTTTTACAGCTCTAAAGTAATAGAGCTGTGCTTAGTGTGTGCTTAGTGTGCTTAGTGTGCTTAGTGTGTGTGTGTGTGTGTGTGTGTGTGTGTGCGTGCGTGCGTGCGTGCGTGCGTGCGTGCGTGCGTGCGTGCGTGCGTGCGTGCGTGCGTGCGTGCGTGCGTGCGTGCGTGCGTGCGTGCGTGTGTGCGTGCGTGCACGTGCGTGTGCGTGTGTGCATGCGGAGGGGGAGGGCACGACACAGGGAGTAATTACCTCCCAATGGTCATTTTCAATTATTGTTAATTTCCTACTTTAGGAGCTACACATGTGTTTTGTTGTGTTGTGTTGTCTTGGCATGTAATAAATACCTTATAAAGTTAATTGTCCTTCCTTTAATGGATTTAGCAGTATCAATGTAATTACTTTTATCAGATCCAAGCCGCTTAGAATACCCTGGTATTGCCATGGAACACACATTGTACACCTCATTGATATTGTATCAACAGCAATTGTTGACAATATAGAGGGTATGCGCGTGACATCATCAAACCTGGAAGTTATGCAGGAATGCCTACTGAGTGGCAAAAACCTACTTTCTGGCCTTGACAGCCCATACATCCAAACAGAAAAGGCCTATCTGATTGCATTAAACAATGTTAAACTCATTTTGCATGTTGCTTTGCCACTCGATTTGCCGTGTGTGTAGTACCAGCATTCAAATCTGAGGGGGGTAAAAAATGTCTGGCCTTCTTTGGCCCTTGGTCATGGAACGACCTACAGTCCAGACTAAAATTGGCTTTGAAAGTTCCCTTGAGAAGTTTCAAAAAGATCATCTTGGACTATCTTAGATAGTCCAACATCTGCACATTGATATAGCCTATGTTCATGCCTGATATATTTATTATTTCGGTTTAGATTTTGTATTGTGTATCTTGCCCTGCTACTAAAAGATGAGCACTTTGGTGATTTGTTGTTTTTATTTCATACCGTAGGTACTTTGAGGTGTAATATGGATGTTTTATTTGCTGTTCCAAAATGTAACATTGACGATGTAGTATTGAAGTGTAATTTTATTTCTGCCTCTTGGCCAGTTCCTACTTGTAAAAGAGACGCAGTCTCAATGTGTTTTTACTGGTCAAATAAAGGTTAAATAAATAAAAAAAATGTTTTTATTTTTCATGATTGGTTGTTTATAAACAGGAACAACATGTTTATTCACACATTAATGTGCACAGTAAATCTTAGCCAATCAGGATGAAATGTGAAAAATCTGATCACATGACTATAACGATTATGTTTACTGATGTGCATGGTGCTTGGACAAAAAATCCCTAGGAGTAATAGCAAAAAAAAAGTGTTGCCTCCTAGTAGCGTTTAAAAGGCTAACGTGACAATTTTGGGGCAGGTGTTTTTCTTTGGCCTCTAGGGAGTGTGCGTGCAAATTAAGTTTCATGCCGATCGGTCCAGTTATAGGAAACAACTTGAATCGGCCTGTTATAGCGCCACCATTAGGCAAACAAATGGCATTTTGTCCTTTGGCCTATAGTGGGATTGTGCGTCCAAAGTTTGAAGGCATTGAACACAAAGTTTAGGCATTTTGTTCAAAATGGACCACTTTGGAAGCCAATCTTAGCCCTGACTATAGATATAATGTGTGTCGATTTGCATGATGTTTGGACATAATATGTATGAATGATATAAAGAAAGTGTGCCTCGTGGTGGAAGGCCTCACTCACACCAAGACACACGTGTGTCCTGTGTCTTCTGTGTGTCAATGCATTTCCAATGGGAGTCACATGGTTTGATGACACAACCTTGTTGCATGGGGGGCAGGAGGGCATAAGACAGCCATGCAACAAGGTTGTGCATGAAACCATGTGACTCCCATTGGAAATGCATTGAGGCGGCCATAACACACAGAAGACACAGGACACAGGTGTGTGTGAGTGAGGCCTAATACTGTAGGTCGATGTGAACAATGTGGGGCAGAGTATCTGCTCTGGTGTCCAGGGATTGTGTGCACAGTTTCACGTCTAACGGCCCAACAGTGCCAGCTTTACAGACACACACACACACACACGCACGGATGGACGGACGGACGGACAGACAACATAAACACAAACTTCGGCCTGGTGGAGTCAACAATGCAATACAATATAAACAAAATGAGAAAGGCATTATATTGGATAGTGTTACTGTTTGTTTTTTCAAAGTTTAGATCTCAGATTAATGTGTCTATGCTTCCTAGACTCCTGCTACACACCGTGGCCCAGAGATATGATTTTATTACGATTCGCCCAGTCTGCACCTACACCCCAGCACGCACGCACGCACGCACGCACGCACGCACGCACGCACGCACGCACGCACGCACGCACGCACGCACGCACGCACGCACGCACGCACGCACGCACGCACGCACGCACGCACACACACACACACACACACACACACACACACACACACACACACACACACACACACACACACACACACACACACACACACACACCTCTTTGACAGGCTCCCCCTGGGTTTGGATCAGCATTAAATTAAACTGTAAATCATCTTACCAAAAGACACAAGTCTGGGTCAAGGGCAGCAGTCCCAGGCTCTTTAATAGGAGACGAGAGGGACTTTATGAGGGAGATTAATAAGAGCTTTACCAACAGCCTTTGGCTGGACCCCTGGAGGGTGGCCCGGGTGACCCTGTGGATCATAAGGATGAAAGAGAAACAAAATGCATCAAAGACATACAAAATGATGTGCTCACTGCAATTGGACCACATATATTTGGCAGGGGACTGAGGGACTCTGGGAGGTGGGGATTGGTGGTGAAGAGGGAGAATGAGTTGGTGTTATGAGATGAGGCTGTTCTAACAGAGCGATGACAGATGATGTTGGCAGCCAAACAGGTGGACCGAAAGATTGACACATTTGACAGAGATGCAGACATGCATGCAGGCAAGGCAGATCAGCACAGAAAGCATCTTTGCAGGCCAATGCTTTCCAACATTTTTGTTCAGGATTGTAACTTTATTTCATTTTTGGGTTATCTGTTTTAGTATAGTTATGTGTTTTCTGTCGTCTGATTCATGTATTTTGATGTTGCTGTATGTGAATGTCATTGCTATTGATTATTGTGTTGTGTATCTTGGCTACATTGAAAATGAAGGCCTGCCAATCAACTGTACTCAGAGCTGCAATAAAGGTTATGATGATGAAAAAGGCAGGCACAGAGTCAAAAAGAGAGATTGGCAGGCAGACAAGGCATCATGTCAGGTATACTGTACAGCTCAAAATCTCTCTCCTCCATAATGATTGCATGTCTGCTCGTGGCAGTGACCTAACAAAAGCAGCCCCTCTGGGCGCAAGGCAGGGGCTCCATTTCCGTTCCAGCATTCTAAATACACTACTCTGTAGTGTATTTAGAATGAGGCCCTAGAGGCAAACTTGACCCATAACAGTTGGAAGGACGAGACTGATGTCACTTATTTAAAAGTTTTTAATACTATAAGCACTTAAATAGTTATGTAAGCGTTGCTCATGACAGAAAAAATAGATATACATACACAATGGCTCAGAATGAATGACATATATCTACAAAGTTACTTACAAATAACAGGAGTTCAGGCAACGGACTAACAAAATAAAGGGCAAACCTAATCCTAACTCAAAACCCTGACAAACATACAAGGACAGAACTACAACTTAAACCTACCAAACGGATGTCCTCTCTCACAGGCACAAACAAAGCAGAACTGAACAGAAACACAAACTGATGAAAAGTGGCTAAACATAACGAAACATGCAGGCATCGGCTGCAGGGAGAGCTGCCGTAGCATTGCTACTCGAAGAGCTGTTGCCACAGACTTGAGACCAGGAAGTTGTACATGCCCAAATTTGTGCATGTACAACTTGGTCTCAACTGCGCATGTTTCTTTCCTTCCATGGAGCACCATGGAGCAACATGGAGTCGCCCGTACGGTCTTCGCGTCTCGTCCTCTTTAGACAGTCCTTGCCACACTCCAGGAAGAAAGCGAAGTCACGTGACCTCCTGGCCAGTGGGGAGCGTCTCACTTGTCTTTGACTCTTTCCTTCCTTGAGGTGAACTGTGAGACAAAATAAAAGGCCTACGCCAGAATAATGTGATCTTATATTGACTTATTTATTTATCTATTTGATTATTTGCTTACCTATTTTTGAATGACCTCTGTCAGAATCTTTTCATAGTGCATATACTGTCTTGGGGTTATATAATTTCTGTATGCTGATAACCCACATGCACATCCATATGAATGTGAATAGAAACAGGAAGGGGGGGGGGGGGGGGGTACCTCAAATATGTGGTTCACTTCATCACAGTGTATGTGCATAATGGAATTCCTCATCGAGCTACAGTATGAAATTGTGTACAGCGCCTTGAGGTGAAACCAATTGGGAAACCATTTGGGACCAGATAAAACGTTGAAGGTACTGCATATTTTAAACTTGTATAGGCTAGTTAATTTGAATTTGCGTTTGTCATTTCTGGAAGCACAGTGGTGCTGTCCTCACAGACGGAGGGGTCGAGACTGGAGAGAGCCGGGGAGGCAACAGCATGAGCGGGGAAAGGAAGAGTTGGCTGTCGGACTCCATACCAGACGGCTCTCGTTTGGTTATTTAGCAGCATGTTTACAAACATACCCTGCTTGAGTTTCCTGATGGCTGCAATCAGTTCAGCTGCTGTGGAGTCTCCTGAGAGATTTGCATTGATGAGTGTCCCCCAGCCCCTAACCTTCTTCACACAACATGATTTGCTCTTCATTTTCAGGAAAAACATAGCATTTCCTCCTAACGTCCTCTAAAAGCTTAAACATTCCACATTGCTCATAAAAGCAAAGTTGGTGCATAGAACTCCCATGTCTGGACCTTGTAAAACAGTACACAGGGGATAGCAGTCAGCGGTGCATTTGAGGCCAAGTGCTTCATTACAGAACGTTGCTCCTTGAGGTTGGTTCAGTCTCCAATGTCACTGGCTGTGCACTGGAGCTGCTGGTGCATGTCTGGATTGTCAATAACCTTTTTTCCCCATAACCTCTCCCGAGACTTTAACGAGGTTTGTGGACACTGGCCCCATGAAGCATGGCTCTGATCCAGGTTCTGCTGTGTTCTGAACCATATCAGTCAAGAAAAAATGACAGCTTTGCTGCCTGGGGTTGGGAGGACTTTTAGGTTTCTGAACCAATTCATTTTCAGTGGAAACACTCAGAACTGGTACAATATTAGGCGGGGAAAAAAGAACCGAACCGGTTCAACCCCAGTGGAAAAAGGGCCCGTAAGGGCTGAAGGGGGCGCTGTAGCCCACATACAGTACGCTACACTCTCCAAACCGCACCTCCAGCTGTGCTCACACTAAACCACAGGATGATGCAACAGGATGTTGGTAAGACTAGACCGATGGAGGCAACGTGAGACAGATTGAGGTGGGCAGCGTTCGATCAAGCCAAGGCCACAATGTGTGGTCTGGATAGATATTTCCGTCCCCTCTGCTCACACCACTTTGCAACAAAGATTTATCTTGCCAGGTCAGTGTCCAATCAGAGTCCTCAACAACCCTGTCCCATACTCTCATTGGTCGCCTGGCTTCCTGTTTCTAGACAGCAGGGCTCACATCCCATTACAGAGTTCTGCTGAGGCAGTCAATTTAAAGCCACTTTGCTTACCACCCTCCTCGCTTTCTCCTCTCACTCTTTTTTTTACTCATAGGCCTATATTCTCTCTAGTCTGCATTTCTCAACCTGGCTGCAGAGTGCTGGATCTTGAATTTGAGCACAAGAAGGGAGGGAACCCAGGAAGCGGGAGAGGGGCGAAGACCTAAATAATAATAATAATACATACAATTTATATAGCGCTTTTCAAGGTACCCAGAGTCGCTTTACAAAACAGAAGTAAATCAGCAAAGCAGTGTGGTTACGTCCAGCCCTGGCTCCGGCAGCGCACCCCGCGCCTCCACCTCCCAGTTCTTCTGCCCCTTTTTCCATATGGTTGTCACGATTTCCTTTTACTTTATACCTGATGTAAACAAGTCTTAGTGCTTTTTATGGTTTTATCCTCGTAGCAGTTTTTGTATTGACCTATTTACAAATGTCAATCAAGCTTGTTTGTTAAATGTAGGCTATATAATTGTAGGCCTACAATCCTATTCGGTAGGCTATATTAATGTCTTTAGTTATGAATGCCTGTATTATATGTACATAGATAGCCTACTTTATCAGCGGGATTCAGCGTTTTAGCCAAAGCGATAATTTAAGCATAATAATATAATTTGAAAATGTATAGATCTCTCTTCAACAAATGCGGTCCTTTTCACAATTTTTTTATTTTGATCTGTCATCTGTGGACAGGTGACACTACACACACGCAGAAGAACTGGGAGGCGGAGGCATGGTCTGTACTATCAATATCACAAGTGAAGTCAAAATTAAGGGGTGTTGCCTTTTTTGTCTGCCATGACATAGATTGAGCAGAGAGAATTGTTCCAATACTTCAGGGAGAAAAGCATCCCTAATTTGCAATAAGCCTGCCTTTCAAAGACCAGGGCCTTTCTTCCCCACACAGGCAATAATTGGAAAAGTCATTCAGCTTAGCTTCCATATGGGTTCTGCAGTAATGTGGATAGAATATATTTTTTAACAGTCTCAGCTGACAAATTACACTTACAGGCTGGATGACCAGATAGTGTGTCGGCCACATACTGTACTAATAATGTTCCTGGCATGATTCCCCCTTCTCTGCCCTCAGTGTACTACTGTCTCCCTGCTGTCTAAATAAACAATGTTAAAAAATAATAGCAGTACAGAGTACACAGCCTCTGACTTTCTTTATCTTAGTTTTAGGCAATCTCTTTTTCTCCCATCTTCCATTGACTCTCTTTCGTTCTCTCACTTGCACACGTGCACATTGTTTCAGACCCATGCATAGTGTGTAGGTCAGCATGCACACGTGCATCCTTATCAGACTTGCTGTTCATTCAGTGCGGGTTTTAATTCTTTAATGCCCATGCCGCCGACCCCGCCGTCAGTACAGTACATGTCATTGTCTGTTCTAATACAGTAGCTTCCACCATATAGGATATTCTATAGATAGTATTCTGATAGTCGATTTATTTTTAGAATTTGTGTTTCTATACTAAATAATTGAAACATTACCAAACCATGGAGTCAGTTGCATGGTTTTTGCATGGTTTATACAGTAAGTCATGGATATTACAATTTTGTTCATGAATCTTTTCGCCAGAGATAATTTCCGGCTACACTTTTCAAGCCAATTCACATTAAGACATGAGAAATAACATGACTCAGTTAACTTATGTCTAGTTGTCTTTCTGTTTTCCCCCCTTTCTGAATAGCCAATTATTTTTACCCAATGCCACATTTCTGTGTTGCCACTACTATTGTATACTTCTGGCTCACCTGCCAGTGAGAAGCCCCCACCAGGAGGATGTAGCGCGTCTGTCCCACTCCACTGGCCAACGGGACCGACCACCAGTATGGCCCTTTAAATTGATACCTCAAGACCAAAAGATTTAACATACTGTAAATCCAGTCATCTGTTTTGAAGGGAGACAACGTTCAGCAACAAAACTATGAACAAAGTTCCCCTTAAAAACAGCATGGAAGAATGAATGCAAATACGTTCCTGACTCAAAGTGTGCATGAATGTGAAGTGCACATTGTGCACTATTTTACAGAAATGGACGTCCTTTACTTATTTTGTTTTGCTTTATAAGATCTAACGGCAGATCGCAGCCTCGTCTTCATCTGTCTGTCGTCGAAGATCTTTCTGCAAAGCTAACTAGTTCAGGTTATGACCTGTTGGCCAGCACTTCTGTATCTCTGCTTGCCTGTACAGCCTCACCATATACTCTCTCTACTTGTTTATTTGGAACACCTCAGTTTGTTTAGGGCTCTCAAGCTGTGGTGGGCCCAGCTATTTCAGATCTTTAGGTGTTTGCTGTGACTTTGCTGTCTGCTGCAAGTGGCAGTGTCTGGGCATAGTTACTACTGCAGAAAAGTCACTCCCTGAACCACCAGCACACTACACACTGTAATTGGTACAGTTATGACAGGCCTCTATGTTATTGTATGTTTGTTTAGGTATTTGTGTGTGTGTGTGTGTGTGTGTGTGTGTGCGTGCGTGCGTGCGTGCGTGCGTGCGTGTGTGCGTGCGATTGTCTGTTATTTGTGTGCTTTTGGGGATGAAATATTCCCATGAGGGATAGTAAAATCTGTCCAAATTAACCTTGTTAAGATATTCAGGAGTCATTTTCACAGCTAAGAAATGTCTTAGGGGTACGGTTACAATTGGTGAAAGATTCTAAATTGGCCTAGGATTATCATTTAGTAGTGAGGGTTAGGGTTTGGGTTAGGTTAGGTTTTCTCAAGGTAGTCCTCAGACGAGCCCTCCATTGGCGCTTCCAGTCATCCTTGTTCTCCATACATCTGGCTAGCTCGTTAGTGCTTTGCGTTCCTGCGTTTTTCTTGAGTAGCGTTTTTCGTTTTTCTTGTATGCTAATGTGAGACATCCTCATGACCGGTGTCCGTGTGTTGGTTGGTTCCTACAGCACTAATTTGGTGGCTGCCAGCTCTTGTTTTTAGATCCGGATAAAATGGCCAAAACTCTATCCAGCAATGTTGCTTTCACCTAACAAAAGCAACAAATAATATGTGTTGAGTAAAAATGTCCTTTCAAGAAATATTACATTTCACTAATGAAATCTTTATAATATTATATGTGAGGAATACCGAGCTATGATTAATATTTTTGATTGCAGCAATAATCGTGTGATAAAAGAATCATGGGGCTCCAGGTCTGTAATGAACCCATGTTGCAGTAATAAACATATTGCAGTACATGTATGTATGGCATCGACAGATGGGATACACTATGGCCCTAATACTGTGTGTATTTGCATTTGTGTTTATGTCTGTACAATGTACAAGATAGAGAGGGAAATAGAATAGCAGTTGGGCACCGCAATAGGGTTCAAAAATAGTTAAAACATGGACATGTATATTTTACAATGTAACATTGTGAACCACTTTTTATATGCACCATTTACCACTTTCTGCATTTTCACAGTGTGGTCTCTCTCTTTCTCTCTCCGTTCAGACAGGGAAATATCGATCTGTTACAGCATCACAGGCAGACCAGCCACCAGAGGTGTTCAGAATCAACCCCTTTGCTGGCAAGGTGTTTGTCACCAAACCTCTGGATCAAGAGCAGTGCTCGTTGTACCATATGATGTGAGTTAAGTCTTTCTGCCTCACTCTCGCTCTAAGGCTCTAATCCAAACTGGAATGTCAATGTTGCAAATGTACAAAACTCACTTGTAAAACCCCAACCACTGAAGGAGTGTTCTAGCGGGTAAACAATCCCGGTCGCGTGAATTCACATTATCACGCGTCTTCTGCAGACCAATCGCTAGGTGGGCGTTTTGCACGAAACAAAAAGTGAAAGAGCCAATCAGCGTCTGTCAATCACAGGGCCCTGAGCGCAGATGCTGATCGGCTGGCTCTTCCACTTTATGGTTTATGAAAAACACACATGATATTGTGAATTCAGAAGATCGGCTGGCTCTTCCACTTTTTGGTTTATGAAAAACACACATGATATTGTGAATTCAGAAGATGGCATACCCATGTCCTGTTCCAGTTCAGTGTCCCATATCTTTGTTTGATTGGCTCTGCACAGGAATGAAACATGAATGTGTTTCACCCAGAAACTCAGATTAATGATCGATTTATTTCAGGTCCAGAACAACTAAATCAACTGATAGTCAGCTGTAGTCTGCCCAGCATGTGTAGGACTGGCGACCCAAGTCCCCTCACCTGTAGAATTCCCAGCCTCTGCCTCAGCCAATTTATTGACATGGCAACCCCACACCTGCCATTTGAATACTTAACCAGTCCACTTTTCACAGTCAGTTTGCACTCTTCAGACACAGGCAGGCAGACAGATACAGAGATCTCCATATTATACAGTATATGTTAAGTAAGTATGCAAGTAAAGTACAGTATGGGCACAAAAGGGACACAGACGGTTAAAGCGGTGCTATATGGGTATTGCATACTACGTTCCCAAATTGCATCGTTCCCAAGTAGGCCGGTGGCCGACGGGCACAGGTCTTAGATTACTAATTACTAGTTTTAATTTAGGCTTTCAAGTGATGGATCTACTTTCAAATGATCTGCTTCTACAGTTCATAATTCCATTGCTATTAAGAAGTCATGGATGTTTGAATTTTAGATAGGGGGTAAGTTCCTGGCTCTTACACAGTTATGGTGTGGTGTGATGTGATGTGCAGATATTGGGTGAAGGACAGTCAGACAATGCACAGGGAGAAAAGTAAAGTCAAATTAACCTTAGAGACCTGAATTGCAGTGAGGTGGAGGGTGAGGCAGTGGAGAAGAGGATGGCATAGGATAGCAGGCAGAGAGGCGCAAATTGGAAAGTAACTTCAACCTGTCTGAGGAGAGGAAGACGATTGAAAATGCTCCTTATTATATTTCCTGCCACAAGGAAACATGCCTCGTTGTTGGCTGAAGGCTATTTCAGTTATCTAGCTGTCATGGTTGAGGCGGTGCCCAGGTTGTGGTCCTCTCATGAGACACATAAGACCTCCCTCACCTACTCTCCTTTCCTAAAATGAAATGAAAAATTATAAATAAATATATTGTTACAAGTTTACATCCTCCCACTTACCTCTCTAGCCTTCCACATACTGTACAGTGTGCATGTTTTCACTTTACTTTCTCATCCCCATCCAATGCTATGGGGTTATAATAATTGGTAAGGTATACTACTTCCGGAGAGAATAAAGTTAATGTCTTTGAATGTTTATTGAATTGAAACATTTCACAGAAAATCCAACAGATGTCTTCCTCTTTAAGAAGAAAGAAAACAATTTTAGGTCCACAAACAAAGTTGGGCAGGTGCTAAGCAAAGAAATACAACATGAAAACTAAAAAGAACACTTGCACACTGTGGGCCCCAGTTGCTGAATGTGTTATTGCACCTGAGTGCTGCTGTGACAAACTCTGTGTCATATCATATCCTCATAGGAGGCCTTGCTATGTTTCACCAGTTTCAATTGAAACAGGCCTCCACCCTCAGGGGGGGCTCCGAGCTCCGACTGACCACCAGGCGTCAGTCAACCCCCAGTCACCCTTGGCCCTCTCTCTCTCATTGTTCCGCTGAGTAAGGTAATCAGCGTTTGGTTCCTATTAATAAATATGCACTGTATAACTTGCCAATAGTTTTCAGTACTGAACATGGGAGTGAGGGCCTTTCACTGGGCCTTTCACCCCAAAGCAAGCCCTGGCATTGCTGAGTTAACAGGAAGGTGTGAAATGTGACACCTCCATCTCTATCTCAAGGGAGAGAGAATGTCAGTGCTTATGAACTGTTGTATGTATCAATGATTGTCTACTAAAACTCCTCAAGTTATCAATTATCCATTGAATGTCTAAAGCAGTAATTTCATGGGTTGAACTAATCTATAATCTTGGAGTAGTCAGACAAAGGAATAAGAGAGGGGGCAAACTGCCATTAATAGCTGAAGTCAACAACAGAGCCACTATTTCCTCACAACTGCCATAGATGGGGAGATAACACCTCATGGCTCTCCACTGTCCTCATGGACAGCCTAGCACATGTCAGTGGGTAATATACTTCCTGATCTCTCAACCAATAGTAAGGTTGGCTGTAAGCCAATCACAGGGAGAGCTGATGCCAGGGGCTTCAGCAACCAATTGAATGATAAGCTGGTTTAGACCTGCCTTTAGGGATGACCTTCCGAACGGAAGGTTTTAAAAGGCCTTGTGCCGGTTTCAGTAGCCAGATTCAATTTGCAACCAAGATGAGTCCACACCTCGTGTAACTACACGATGAACCGACACAGCGCACATTGACCAATGGTATGTAAATGCTATTAATAAGCGATGAATAATGCGTTATCCATGTGTTGTAAACCTGTCTGTAATTGTGACAAATGTATGTATTCTGTCTCCATCTGTACAGGTTTTTTACCTAACTACTAACTACTAACCCTAGATAAGCTAGTTCATGTGTTTATGTAATGTTTGTTGAACGACAATAAAAACTATAAAAGACACAGAGTTATTATTTAGACCGTTTGAGTAAAGACATTGACCCTATGTGACAAGCTGATGACCCTTCCAGAAGGGGTAGTTATGAGACGATATGCTATCAATTTAGCTATAAATAGATAGCATCAATAGATAGCTATAAATCTGGACACTCACTCAATATTGCTGCCTTGCTCTCTCCCACAATGTTAAGTTACACTTATTTCCTGTTAATAACCTGGGTAAAATGTGCAGCATTGGGAGGTAAAGGGGGGACACTTTATTGTGAAGGGACGACAGGATGAGGAGAGGTGTTGTTGCTGCGTAATTGAGAGTAATGGCTGTGCGTGATATTGAACAGTCAAAACTATTTGTATCAATAAACCTGTATCAACAGAATAATTATAGGTATATTTGATCTTGAAACTGGCCTCCAGATTAAGGCCGCCCCTGCATCCTATTTGGCAAACCTAATAATCTGGGCAGGGCAGGGAACAGAATTTCTGATGGGCAGACTGGCCATGTTTGAAGTCAGAGGGGGGTTGAGAGATTGTAGGATTCTCTTTCAAACAAACCATACAAATATTTTGACATTTCACAGATGGCAAAACGGCAGGTTTCAACACACTGTCAAAGAGAAAAAGTCTCTCTCTGGACGAAGGCTCCAAGCCAGGTACAGTATAGTCACATGTGGATTAATGCAGGGGTTCTCAACCCGTGGGTCGCGACCCCTCGGAGGGTCGCCAAATTATTTTGGGGGGTCCCCAAATTATTAAAAAAAAGAAACAAAAAGTTTTTTTTTTTTTTGCAACTGAATGGCTGGAAAATGGAAATGAAGAGTTTACATATAGTACATGCATACACCTTCCCTAATGATTATTATATCTGGTTTCAGTATTTATTTATGGTGTATTGTCTCTATTATTAAGGTTATTGTAGCAGTCAATTTATATTGGGGGTCGGGAGGGGGCAGGGCGGGGGTCCCGAGACATTGTCACAGCATTTCCGGGGGTCCCTGGCCAAAAACGTTGAGAACCCCTGGATTAATTGACAAGTAATGAATCAACAAAACATTAAAGGAAGGAATTAAGTTCAGGAAAGGCTGTTTCAGGTCAGCTGATATTATATAAGGTTGTGTTAAAGGGGTTCGGGGCTACAAGGCAGAGTTGGAGGATCTTGTCCTCAATGTCCTGTGCTGGATGTTCATTTATCCATCTATTAGTGTTCATAAAGCAGAGAGGAATGTGGGGAGGGAAAGGAGATTGAGTTTTAAATGTACCACAGTGCAGCACCACTGACTTATTTTATATCTAACCTCATAGTGCTCTCTCTCTCTCTCTCTCTCTCTCTCTCTCTCTCTCTCTCTCTCTCTCTCTCTCTCTCTCTCTCTCTCTCTCTCTCTCTCTCTCACTCTCTCTCTCTCTCTCACACACTCTCTCTCTCTCTCTCTCTCTGAGTGAGCATTTTTACTTTCTTTCAATACAATATAATACAATATAAACTTTCATTTGATAATAAAAGTGGTCTCAGATCAATCTGAAAACTTGCCCAAATTTGATGGCACGTTGTGCCAAAATGAACTTGTTATTTGATTCAGTGAATGGATGGTCTCTGGTTTCTGTTTATTAAATCCAAGCAATTAAAAAGAAATAACAAAAATCTGTAGAGTTTTGAAACTTTTGATTAGCCGTTGTGAAGATTGTATCCAAGGTTTTGAAATATGAACGGAACTAAAAATTATATTGAGAAGATTGTGAAAAACTGTAGAGTCATTAACCCGACATAATCCCATCAGGCACAGTGCAGGACGTCTGTACAAAGCGTCCACTTTAAACCCCCAAAGAGTGCAGTTTAATGAAATTACCCAGGCGGTGTCTATCTTTAGGAAAAGAGATGGATAGGAGATTCATAGTGTTTCAACTTGGAATCAAACCAAATGTGCAGCTCCTCTCTTTTCTCAATCCGCCACTTCATATCCGCCATCCCAGTTGTCCCAGAGAGTCCATTAGATAACTCCCTTTGGCCGAGGCGTTGACAAATGTTGCTTTGAAATGTAATGAAGTTTGAAATGGGCACCGCGGTTACAATTATCCTTGGACAGAGGCTGTCACTGGCATGATATCACTATCTCTGGTAATTAGACTGGCCTCCAACCCAGTGGGCGGAGAGAGACTGAGTTATTTATGTATAACAGAGAGATTTGAGTTACTGTAAAAAGAAACAGATCAAGATTTTTATTTTTATTTTTATCTGTGTACTTATGATAGTCTTAGTCAGTTAAGGAACATGTAATGCAATAATACAATAATAAACACACGTTTCACACAATAAAGCCTAATAAAGGAATCAACAATAGCATTCATTTCAATTAAAAGCTAGTCTGTAAAAAAGTGCTTTCAGAAGTGATTTAAAACCTGACACTGTTGCTTCTCCAAAATCTTCAGGCAGGTCGTTCCATTGTTCGAAGACACACTACTTGCAAATACATGATCACATTAGCCTGCTTGTACAGTATAGCCATTTTGACAGATGGCTTCTTCTTCCATATGTGATGGACACATGTCTGCGTTCGATGCTGATGACAACACCACGGCCAATGGCATGGTGCGCTACCGGATTCTGTCCCAGATGCCACACAGCCCTATCCCCAACATGTTCACCATCAACAGTGAGACCGGAGACATCGTGACTGTGGCGGCAGGTCTCGATCGTGAGGTCAGTGCTCCTACTTCTGTTCTTGTCTGTGGTCTATTTAACCAATAGAACACTTGAGGTTGTGTGTTATTGTAAATAACATATCAAAGCTGAGATGTTGTTTGCTATTGGATGCTCAAGTCCGACTTTATTTTGTATTTGGAAACTTGTTTTGCAGCATGACATGCAACATAAAAACTAAATAAAATCACTTCACAGTAAAGGTTGTACATACTCAGCAGCCTTACATGAATGACCACCAATCCCGACGACGTTTGCTCTCTCCATTTCCTGTCAGTCTACTGCATATCTATCAATAAAGGTAAAAGAAAACCTAAACAAATATCTTAAAATGGAATTAGATAATAGGAATAAATGACTATCAATCTTATTTGTGAATTCAATATCTGGTGCACTGGCAGCAAAAGTACAGATATTTGTACAGATTATTGTGCAGGAACAGCCAAACCGCATTGTTTATTCTTTAGAGATGTGACGCTCGGTGGCCATTTGTCAAACACAGCTCAACCTTTTTCTTAATTAAATTGCCTCCCTCTGTTGTCACCTTGTTTATAGAGCTGTATAAGTTATGACAAGATCCAAATGTGTTTATTCTCATATGACATGGTCCACACGGATGTGCTAACAACGACTCTGTAAGGAAATCTCTCTGACAGATCATCTCCCTAAACTGTCTCCACTGACAGACCTATTAACAACACGTCACACATGTGGTGTGTGTGTGTGTGTGTGTGTGTGTGTGTGTGTGTGTGTGTGTGTGTGTGTGTGTGTGTGTGTGTGTGTGTGTGTGTGTGTGTGTGTGTGTGTGTGTGTGTCTCTTTTCCTTTTGCAGGGGAATGCAGTCAAAGGTAAGCGGTTAACATTGGAAAGTTAATTTCCAAGGTAGAGAGGAGGATCTTCGTCGCTGGACCTCGTCGCTGGACGTCAGCGGTAGGTATGGATTTCCATAGACGAGTATATACGGTAGGTATAGGTTTAGATTAGGCCCCCCCCCTTAGCTTAGGTTCTTCTTCCCACAGGTGAGATAACGAGTACGCTCAGGCTACTGAACCAATGTCAATACATGCGCTGAGAGCGGCTTTTAGAACGATAAGTATTTCTACTCAGCCTGTACTCGAGTACTTGTACTCCTTCGGTGTAAGGCTGAGCTCACACCTTTCATGCAATTCTCTGTGCTCGTTGGGTGTTGTGTCATGGCCGCCCAGCGGCCCAATGCATTTCCAATGGAATTGTGTTGTGTGAGGGGGAGGGGCGCACGACTGCGCCCCTCCCCCTCACACAACACAATGTTGGGTCAAACCATGTGACCTCCATTGGAAATGCATTGGGCCGCTGGGCGGCCATGACACAACACCCAACGAGCACAGAGAATTGCATGAACCGTGTGAGTGCACCCTGAGCCGTGTACTGGGGTCGTATTTCTACTCCTTTTCCATATCCGTGTACTCTGGTCGCTTTCCTTCCATTTCCATAAGCTGATAGTCACTTCTTATTTAGTCACTTCTTATTTAGCCGGTCTAATGCACACGCCGGTCTAATGCACGCGCGTGCCCGGTATGTTGCCTGTGAGTGAGACACATAGAGATCGCTGTCAATATACGGATTTCATGATATAACATAGAATGATGAAAATAGTGGTTGTCTCATCTTACCGCCCAACTTGCTTGCCCACAGCCTCGCCTCGTCTCTGGAGAGTGGATCTGTTGGTGAGGCAAAGAGTTCTTCCTTTTATACTGATGCGCTCAGGTGCGTTGATGAGTGCAGGTGCATTGAGTTGTTCCAACAGGTGATTAGCGATGTACCTGTGATCAATCACCTGTCCCAAGGCTTGGCGAGTCCACGCCTCTCTCTGCCTCCCTCTCTCTCCAGAGCGGCGCTTGCTTATTGGGCGGGGATTGACGAGTGAGACACCACAGTATTTAGTAAATTATGGTCCCATTCATTTTAGAAATGAATGATAAAGTAGGTTATGTTTATATTTGAGTACCACAGACGAAAAACAGTCTAAGTCCAAATTTCAGACTGACCCCTCCACGAAAAGGCCTCGTTGTCCTGAACCATTATCTATCATTTATATATTATGGATCAATAGTGTGGACTTAGACTGTTATTCGTCTGTGGTACTCATTTGTCAGTCCATTGTTCATGGCATGCATGTGTTATGGTTGTGTTTAATACGTTTTTTTGGTTGCTTTTATTATTAAAAGTGAAGCTCCTTCATATACATACATACATACATACATACATACATACATACATACATACATACATACATACATACATACATACATACATACATACATACATACATACGTGTATATATATAAGGGGGTTCTACATTTCAGAACACTTATGTCCACTGCCGTTGGGCCTGCTCTTGTCAGCACTGTCCTTGACTTCATCCAAATCCCTGTCTCTCCCTCGGTCTCCTAACATACTGTGCTACTTTGCTGCTGAAGGACCGCGAGGCTCCTTGCTGGACTTGTGACAGCTTTGACGATGGCAGTCCTCCAGAGGAAGGTCTAGGATGTTGTGGTGTTAATTGTCACCGCAGAAGAGCTCTATATATAACTCCCTTGATTAATTAGTGAGAGAGAGCAATGTGCGTATATGCACTGATGGGACAGACGGCCAGACACATGAAGAAGTGTGTGTGTGTGTGTGTGTGTGTGTGTGTGTGTGTGTGTGTGTGTGTGTGTGTGTGTGTGTGTGTGTGTGTGTGTGTGTGTGTGTGTGTGTGTGTGTGTGTGTGTCATTGTCTATACTTGCTGAGTGGCGGTGTTAATGAGGGTGCACATGTGAGGCTGGAGTCGTGTGTCTTGGTGAGACGGAGCCGAGAGGCTCCTGATGTGGAGTCACGGTCTAATTGGGATATTTACTCAGTAATTAGCAGGTGAGAGAGATGCTGGGAGTGTAATTGAGAATCCTAGTGACGAGATGCATTATCCCGAAAGGCAGCTTCTGAGCCTTGTCCTTCTTGCTGCCCATTAACCACACTCTTGGACAGAGAGAGAAAGAGTGAGGGAGAGATGGAGGGGGGAGGGGGAGGGGGGACACATCCAGTATCAGAGCAGCAAACAGCACTTGAGTCCAGCGGAATTTCAGCGGCCCCACCAAAGTGATGCTGTGTTGTCCCCAAAGATGAAGCCGCATTTGTCATTGTCCAATATTAACAGCGCTGCCTGGCTGTCAGCTGCCTCCTTCATTTGCGGTCTGGTTCGAAAGCAGGCGTCATGGACACTGGGCTCACTTACTTCCTGGACTACATGTTGTCTCAGTAAGACAGCCCTCCCCCTATCCGCAAGGAGGAGCAGTGAACCAAAGCATTATGGGAATTGTAGTCCAAGAAGGATATCTAAAAACACATATTACACACATAAAAACCCCAGGAAAGTGTTTCTTGTCTCCCAAACATCATTAAAATAAGATCTGGTTGCAAATGGGGTGAAGTGTCCCTTTAACGCTCATGCCTTCATCCCCCATCACTTTCTACATGCCTTCTGCATTATCATATGGTGCAATAAACATCTTTAAATCCATAATCCATAATATCTTTAATAATAATAATAATAATAATAACAATAACAATAACAATAACAATAACAATAACAATAACAATAACAATAACAATAATAATAATAGTAATAATACATTTTAGGGCACTCAAGGCCGCCATACAGGTTAAAAACAGTTAATACAAAAACACAGTTAAAAACAAAACAAAACTAAGGCACAGCTTGCAGCAGAAGACAACAAAGGTCAGCCATATGCTTGCCTAAACAGGTGGGTTTTGAGGTGAGTTTGGAATATGGTGATAGAGTCCATGTTTCTAATATCAGGGGGGAGGGAGTTCCAGAGGTGGGGGGCAGAGCGGCTGAAGGCTCTTGGACCCCATGGTGGAGAGACGGGCTGGGAGGACTTTCAGAGTGATGGAGGAGGCAGACCTAAGAGACCGGGTGGGAATGTTTACGTGGACAAGGTCAGACAGGTATGTGTGGGGCGAGGTTATGAATGGCCTTGAATGTATGGAGAAGGATCTTGAAGTCGATACGGTATTTGATGGAAAGCCAGTGGAGTTGGTGTAAAACAGGGGTGATGTGACTGGTGACAGGGGTTCTGGTGACGATACGGGCAGCAGCGTTCTGGACTAGTTGGAGTTTATAGAGGAGTTTGTGGGGGAGACCAAAAAGAAGGGAATTACAGTAGTCCAGGTGGGAGGTGACAAGAGAGTGTCTATAAAATCCGGCTTTATCTGGCTATGGTCTATCTAACGTGCACACGCACGCACGCACACACGCATGCACGCACGCACGCACACACGCGTGCACAGCCGCCTTGGAAAATAGGGCAGCCTCTGATAGGCATAATTAAATATTAATCATCAACATTAAAGACAAATCCCTGAAACTTCCTATTTGTGGGACACTTTGATACTGTAGATGTATGGGGTTTACTGCAAACAGTAGATATTTGCATAATGGCCCTGCATTCTCAACAAAATGTTTTTATGTTACCCCACTGTTAAACTGGATGATTTATGGGGTGAAAAGTGCTCAGCTCCTCACAGCTCCAAGTCGTCCACTAAAGTTAATTCATCATCAATATCCATGATAGTATTAACTTGTTTCTGTGGCGATGATGGAAATGCACTTAAAAACATTGAAATACAGTTAGATAATACTAATCTATTACTGGTCACTGCGTTAAAGATGGAGTGCCGTGAGTTTTGTACTTTTTCTGTTTTGTATGTGTCTATGGAGTTAACATTACTCTAATAGACCCCCAGGTGTGGTTAGAATATTGAAATATGTCTTCCCTGTGTATTTTTTTGTTTCTCAAAAGGCCCAATCGAGGCCCAGGTCAAAAGGCCCAATCGAAATGACAGTGATATGGTGACATCACGATATCATCCCCCTCCCCTAACCCCTTCCCCATTATCATGGGGGATTATTATTATAACAGATGCGGCTTCAGTTCAGGTGGATCACCACCCATCACCACCTACCAGGCAAACCAGGTATGCATACTTAATTAACTGGTTGGCATGTCCACATCAAAATGTCATTTTAACAAAATGCTGTACACCTTTTTGAAAATCATCTTTCTCCTAGTATAATCATATACCCGATGATCATGTTTTAGGGGACAAAAAAAATCATGGCACTCCACCTTTAGCCATTATTCTGATGTCACAAGAGAATCCTAATGGAGACGAGGGGTGCGGGTTGGGGATGTCAAGAAAGACTTTTCATTCACAACAATCCATGTCTGTGATTCACTGCTACTGTATAAATCAATCCTTCATTCTCTTATTCTTCTTCTTCTTCTTCTTCTTCTTCTTCTTCTTCTTCTTCTTCTTCTTCTTCTTCTTCTTCTTCAAAACCACTTGGTGGTGCTCATCCATTCAATTTCTCCAATCAATTTACACCTTCAGTGGTTAATGTGTGGTTGAATCAGGAAATATGTTAAATTTGGAAAGAATCAGATATAAACTGTCAAATAGAGAGACAACTCTATATTCACCTGCCCTCAATCTACTTCATTAACTAAAGTGAGTAACACCGGGGCTCCACCGGGCGTGTCAGCGTCGCGTCTCCGTCACCGTCAGGGAATGTTCCCTTTTTAATCAATGACATAATTTACTCCACTGCCCGCGTTGCGTTGCGTTGCGTGACTGCATTAAAATTGCCCCGGTTCGTTTTTTGACGCACACGACGGAGACGCAACACGTCCGGTGGAGCCCCGGCGTAAGCATTTGGATGTGTCACATTAATTCTGTTACTTTCTTTTAATTGTATTTTTTTCCTGTGGGTCTTTGTTTGTTGAATCCAGAGTTGCATTTACTGTTTTATAATTCCCTTTGGAGTGCTCACCTCCTCACTTTTCTCCTTCTTCTGTCATATTCTCTCCTGCTCCCTAGTCTCCCCTGCTGTGTGAGATGTACGCTAGCAGTTTTCTGTGATGTACGCTTTTGCTGACACACGCTGACACACCCGCGCATGCTCATCACCGTGTGGGTCCTAATGGCCCCAGGGTAAATGGTAATGCTGATCTGTTATAGCGCCTTCCTAGAGCTAGGCCTGCTGCAGGTAGGTACTGCCACAGCTGCTGTGATTACAGTTGCAGTGCTAAGCACCTTATCTACCCGAGAAGACCTATCCTTGCACGTACGCACGCACGCACGCACGCACGCACGGCACGCACGCACGCACGCACGCACGCACGCACGCACGCACGCACGCACACACACACACACACACACACACACACACACACAAATGAAGCTAAGCCTGAAGCTAAACAGACACCTGGATGTATAGAGACTCTTCATCATACCATTAAGCTATTTATCCTGGCATCACAGACAGTATAGATCGGGCTAATTCCTTCAGTGTTCACTGTTACACAGAATCATTCCATTATATTAATTTCCTATTTGATTCTTACCTTTGTCTTCACAATGACCTTTTGTAATGTTATCACTCCTGTTAACATCATGATGGTCGATAGATTACTTAGGCCTACGTGTCTTTGTGTGTCTGTATGTGTGTGAGTGCATGTGTGTGAGAGAGAGATGGGGTGCATGTGCATTATCTGTATAAAAAAATCACACCCGTGTGAAGTGAGGGGCGCTTTTATCATCATAAATCATCATGCATCATCTCATACTGGCCAATCAGAATGCCTGGCTGTTGCCTGTTAAAATAAGAAAAAGGCTGCACACTATGCTGTATATTTATTGACAAGAATCCAACGACCTAGTAGGTCTTCTTCAGGGAATGGTTTTGTCTGGCTGTTGCCTGTTGCCACAAATTTACGTCATATTTGGCGGACATTTGACCTAATTTCTCCTTTTATTGTCAATTATAATCGGACATCATCATGACGTAAAATAGACACTATGAGTGGTCACCTCACAGCTAGAATGTCCGGGGTTCGATTCCCGCTGTGGGCGCTGTGGGCGTGTTCTCTCCTCCGTGTCATCAGTGACCATACCCTAGGTGGGGTTGGGGAAAGGGCCTTTCTGTCTGGAGTTTGCATGTTCTCCCCTATAGGGTAGGTACCCTCACAAAAACATGCCGTAATCTTGAGTCTCTAAACTACCTCCCCCTGGCCAGCCGGGGCGCCTGATAGAGGGGAAAGGAACTGGTCGGAATAACGTGTTCCTTCCACGTGCTACGTCCGGCCGGGGAAACTCTCCCCTGTCAGGTGAAAAAAAGCAGCTTGGACTCCTCATGCATAGAAGGAAGCATGAGGTCAGTCTGACACTATGCCTATTTACATGATATGATATAAAACTCTCCATTCATTGTCAATGGGAATTTAATGTTTGTGTAGAACGAAAATCTACACTAATATCTGAACATAGCAGAGGCTATAGGGCCCCTCAAAAAATTCAACTAATCTCATGCATCTCATTCTTAATTTTTTTTCTGCCTGCTACATATTCGTACCCTCCCGCTATATGGGACGTTATCTGCTAGCTACGTATAATAGGCTCTATGCAGAGCAACCATGTTGGACAGAAATTGGGCCTCTCCCTTCTTTCTAATCAAGGCTCTCTTCCATTCTGGTCAAACAGAGTCAGGGTGCTGACATTATGCATGTTGGCTTACTCTGCTACACCAGTGCTCTACACTCACATTACAGAGTCTACACTGCTGAACAGTGTGAAACACTCATGGTTCCTTGAGGGGGTTCCAAATGCCCCCCTAAGGTTGCATTTGGTTCCATTTGTACACTCTCAAAGTTATGGGGGTCTTTGAATTAAAAATCACACCTGTGTGAACTGAGTGGTGCAAGGTCTTATATAGTCTGATCAGCTATGTCAGTGACGTCACACACTAACCATAGTAACCATGCTCACCTTTGCACGGACACGTAGGTACACAGGTACACAAACATACAGACAAAGCTGGTTGTTGGAGTGGTTTGCACCACTCAAAAAAGGTCAGAGAACCACTGTGCTACACTAAATGGAACAGAGCCTTCATTAGTATCATTGGTAAGTGGTAACATATAGAGCCCATATAGAGCCCATTCAACAGGGTTGGGGAAAATCACACTTGTGTGAAGTGAGCGGTGCCTTTCATGATTTCATGATCAAAGTTCTGTAAAAAGTCCATAGACTTGGCTGCCACTACATCATAGTGTACTGTGGCACCCACTATGTCATAGTGTATGGGGGGCACACACAAGCACCGCTCAACAGCAGCTTGTGTGAGAGCTCTCTGTGGTGCTGTGTCAACACATACCAGCTTGTGTAGGAGCTCTCCGTGGTGCTGTGTCAACACATACCAGCTTGTGTAGGAGCTCTCCGTGCCGCTGTTGTCAACACATACCAGCTTGTGTAGGAGCTCTCCGTGGCTGCTGTTGTCAACACATACCAGCTTGTGTAGGAGCTCTCCGTGGTGCTGTGTCAACACATACCAGCTTGTGTAGGAGCTCTCCGTGGTGCTGTTGTCAACACATACCAGCTTGTGTAGGAGCTCTCCGTGGTGCTGTTGTCAACACATACCAGCTTGTGTAGGAGCTCTCCGTGGTGCTGTGTCAACACATACCAGCTTGTGTAGGAGCTCTCCGTGGTGCTGTTGTCAACACATACCAGCTTGTGTAGGAGCTCTCCGTGGTGCTGTTGTCAACACATACCAGCTTGTGTAGGAGCTCTCCGTGGTGCTGTTGTCAACACATACCAGCTTGTGTAGGAGCTCTCCGTGGTGCTGTGTCAACACATACCAGCTTGTGTAGGAGCTCTCCGTGCCGCTGGTGTCTACAACACAACTTGTGTAGGAGTTGTCTGTGGTCCTGGAGTAATTTCTTGCGCAAGCAGAAAGTACTGTAATCGGCTGCGTATGACGGTGGCGTCGCTCGGCCAATCAGGGACTGGCTGCGTATGTCCGTGGCGTCGCTCAGCCAATCAGGGATTGGCTGATGACGTAACTAAGGTATGTTTGGTCCTTGGCTGGGTAATCGGCTGGGTATGTGTGTGTGTGTGTGTGTGTGTGTGTGTGTGTGTGTGTGTGTGTGTGTGTGTGTGTGTGTATGTATGTATGTATGTATGTATGTATGTATGTATGTATGTATGTATGTATGTATGTATGTATGTATATGTATGTATGTATGTTGGGGTAAGAACGGCCACAAAAGAATCCATTTTGATTGATTGATTGAAGTATTTATTAACAGTTTGCAGAATTACAGTACATTTCAAGCACAACTCAATACAAAAACTGTTAACTGTGAGTGGACGACACCATAAAGCATTACACTTGTTTACAAGAGGGTCCAACGTTTTCAATTGATCATAACATTTGGAGATGTACAAATATAGCCTGCTGCTTCCAAGCTCTTGTACATAACTACATACTACATAAGTGTCCCAATGCATGCCTCTTTATTCAGTGCAATGTGTTGAGACAACCCAGACGTGTGTGTTGACTTAAGAAAGTAATTTAAGAGAGTCTTGAAACAGCTCTCCTGACACATTTGTTATCCTACACTCATAAGCAGCTCAGTAACTCTTGTTGCCTGTTCCCAACACACAAGCCTGTTACGGTGAGATGTGATGAATAGGATGGATGATGTTTTTTGATGGACGACATTGGACGTATGTCTGGATGGGTACATGTCACTATTGTACGGTCCCCTCTCTCTCTCTCTCTCTCTCTCTCTCTCTCTCTCTCTCTCTCTCTGCTTTAATCCCCTGAGTCTGGATATAGCTTTGATCAATCCCAGCAGAACAGACAGATGACAGACAGAGCTTCACTCTTCATTAGGCTTATCAGGACAAAGCACATTTGTAGAGCGGGAGGACATCTTCAAACCTCTCATACAGACTTACACAGCTGCTTGAGCCTCTGTCACTGCAGCCCTCTGTCTGTCTCTACACGTTCCATCCATGGAAAATTATTGCTCTCTATAGGCTAGGATGGCAATTGGGAATGGAAGGGAAAGTGAAAGATCCCAGAAGGCTGCAGCTCCAGCCAACTCTCTCTCTCTCTCTCTCTCTCTCTCTCTCTCTCTCTCTCTTCTCTCTCTCTCTCTCTCTCTCTCTCTCTCTCTCTCTCTCTCTCTCTCTCTCTCTCTCAGTTTACCGGTGAAACAGGGTTGACGTGGCAGTGGCTAACCTGACTGTGATCGATGCCGACCAGCCTCACTCGCCCAACTGGAACGCCGTCTACCGGATCATCAGTGGAGACCCCGCCGGACACTTCACCATCCCAACTGACCCGATGCAGGTCATCGTGGTGAAGGTATATGCAGAGTTACATTGACACCGTAAAATCTGCACACCAAGTAGTTGTCTTTAAAATGATTTCCAATCTTCAAAGGTAATGACATTTTGAGCAGCAACGCTCTACCTCGGAATCGAATCCACCACCTGTCTTTTTTATAATCATTTTTTAAAGTAAAAGGCCAACCAATGAGCATGTAACACGCCTCTCATCCCATAAATGTTAATGCTGTATTGCACACAATGTGGTGTCATATTGCCATGTGGTGTCAGATGGGCGTTTTGCCATCAGGATGGTTATTAACGGCAATAGTCCAGGGAGTCCGCTGAGGACAGATTGTGGTCATTTGCCTCTGAAAAAAACCCTTTATGTCCAAATGAGGGATTGGAGACCTGTGTCCTTCACAGCCAACACACAGGCGTGCAGACGTGCAACACAATAGCTGCTGAACCCATTGTAGGAAATTAGGTATTGATTTCTCATTTACAATGCAGTGTTTCTTTATGTAGCCATAATGTAGTAGTTACTGTGGTAAAATGGCTCCAACAACACAGTTGCTCTGGTAGAGTTAAACTCTGACACACTGGTTAATGCTTCATACCCATTTACACTTTTACTTTGTATTACTTATTTCATAGATTTTTGTCTCCACCAGTCCGAAGGCATGGCAGAGACTATGTTTTGCACAGTGTGTATCCGTGTGTCTGTCTGTGACCAGCAGATCTTTGCTAAACACATGTTTGACATAAATGTAAAAATGTAAAAACGTATGCATAACAACTTAGACACTTTATAACTAAGTTAAGGTAGTTATGATGTGCTGTTCCACTGTTTTTATAATGCATTATGACCATTAGTTGTCATACATGATTATAAACAGTTATAAAAAGTGTTATAATGTATTATAAGCACATTATAATGCATAATAAATGTGATTATAATGCATTGTAGACCCGACCTTTAAAGTGTTACCAATATTGTTCTGCTGTTCACCTTTCTCATGGTCCTTGGTGTCATAGTATCATCAACCAGACTGCGATCTAGCAAGCAACCAAGGTAGCTGACTGAGGATTTAGCAGGAAAGGTCTGACCACCAAGAATGCTGGGTGAGGCCAGACTTGTTTCCGAAACAGGTCATAGCACCGGCCACTACGAAGGGTTAATCCACCCCTGGCCAAAATAAGTCATATTTTACTTCTAGGCTGTATACTTGCATAATGTAACGATGCGGTATAGCCAACACCAACTTGGGACTCCCGAATCGCTGCCCTCAACAATCTCCTATCTACAGTAGCATCCGGGTCTTTAATAATCTTGGAATCTTGAATGAATGAATTTTATTTATATAGCACCTTTCCAAACATATAGCTTCAAAGTCATTTACAGACAGGTTAAAAACAACAATGATATAGACAACATCAACAACATCAGAAATAACAAAGCATAAAATAACAAAAAACATCAAGGAGAAAAAAAAAAAAACGGAATTACTTGAATGCTTTAAATGTACACTATATACTTGTTATGTATGTGGTTCAATCATACATTATTGCCTTGTTCCTTTAAGACAAGGAATGACGTCATCACGCTGAGACGTGCCTGTAACCCTGTATGAATAAGTGCGCGATTCTACTACTAAACAATGGATATACAGTAAACGTTGTTTGAGTCTTTATTTGCTGTTTATGTAAGAGAACAAACATAACAGAACTGGCGACGAGGTTATACGAATCTACAGTGCAACAAACGCACGTAAAAGAAAAAGAAAAGAAAAGAAACAACAAGAAGGAGGAACGACGCTCCGACGATAAACAACAGAGCGAGGTAAAAGTGACTTGGAAACAACGCGAACATGGCTGGATTTGTGGCTGTGGGTCATATGGACAGTTTTGACAGTACAGCTGAAGATTGGACTTCCTACGTGGAAAGAGTTGAACAGTATTGTGTGGCTAACGAAATTGAAGTGGAGAGACACGTTGCGGTGCTCCTCAGTGTTATGGGAGCTAAAACGTACAACTTACTCCGCAGTCTCATTGCGCCCACCAAACCTGCTACCAAAACGTTTACGGAGATCACAGACATTCTAAAGAAGCATCTGAATCCAACACCACTGCTGATAGCAGAACGTTTTCGTTTTCACAAAAGGAATCAATCACAGTCTGAGACCATATCGGATTACATTGCAGAGCTCCGTAGGTTGACAGAGCATTGTGAGTTTGGAGACGGGCTATCGGACGCTCTGAGAGACAGACTTGTGTGCGGGATGCACAACGAAGGCATCCAGAGACGTCTTCTGACTGAAGACAAATTAACACTGGCTCGTGCATTGGGAATAGCCATATCAATGGAAACGGCAACAAAGGATGCAAATGAGTTACAAGGCAAACACAATGAAGCAGAAAGGTTAGTGCACAAGTTCCACACAAACCAACGAAATGAGAAAACACGAAATGAGAAAACACAGCCTTGCTACAGATGTGGAAAAAAGTCACATGATCCTGCAGATTGTTGGTTCAAGGATAAAGACTGCAGGCAGTGCAATAAACGGGGGCACATCCAGACAATGTGTAAATCAAGGTACAGTGACAGACAAGGGAGGAGAACAGGAAAAAGCAGCCACAAAGTACATGAAGTAACAGAGACAGACTCAGATGACTCAAATGAAGAGAATTTGGCTTGTCTTGATTTATACTCCACAGAAGATGATGACAATGAAGTCATATGGCTGACACCTAAAGTTAATGGAGTGCCATTCAAAATGGAACTCGATACTGGATCTGCACTGTCTATCATATCCTTACAAGACTACAAGGAGCATTTCCCTGATGTGAAACTGAAACGCACCAGTGTTAAACTGAAAACATACACAGGTGAGCGGATCACTCCATTGGGAAAATTAAAGGTGAAAGTGGCATATGAGGGCCAAAGGCGCAACCTTGAGTTATATGTACTTCAGTATGGAGGCGTGCCATTATTTGGACGACAGTGGTTGAAGCACATCCGTTTGAACTGGCATGACATAAAAGCCATGCAAATCGCCACCAAGGACAAGAACCTGTGTGCAGACGTGCAACTGACACAGATAATGGATAAACATGCACAAGTGTTCAGAGAGGGCATCGGTACCCTAAAACACATCAAGGCACGGATTGAGCTTGAAGACAACGCAACGCCAAAATTTCACAAGGCTCGCCCTGTTCCATATGCCTTACGCCCTAAAGTGGAAGCAGAGCTCCAACACCTAGTGGAGCAAGGAATATTATCCAAGGTGGACTGGTCTGAGTGGGCAACGCCTATAGTACCTGTGGGAAAAAAGACAACTGATAAAGTAAGGATTTGTGGGGACTTTAAAGTGACATTGAATCCTGTAATACATGCAGAGCAGTATCCACTCCCACGCATTGACGATATTTTTGCTTCGTTGTCACACGGTGAGCGTTTCTCCAAGATTGACCTTGCACAGGCCTATCTACAAATGGAAGTGGAAGAGCCTTCGCAGAAATATCTGACCATAAACACACACAAGGGCCTGTACCAGTATAGCAGACTAGTGTTTGGCATTGCCAGTGCCCCAGCGATTTGGCAGCGGGCCATGGACCAGGTGTTACAAGGAATACCAGGCACTCAGTGCTTTTTGGATGACATCGTGGTGACTGGGCCAGATACTGCCACTCATTTGGCAAACCTAGATGCTGTGCTAACAAGGCTGGAGGAGTATGGCCTGAGAGCTAATAGGAGCAAATGTGAGTTTTTCCAAGACTCCATTGAGTACTGTGGACACAAAATCGACAGACATGGCCTGCACAAGACTAAGGACAAAGTTGATGCCATCCTGAATGCTCCACAGCCAGAGAACGTGAGTCAATGTCGCTCATTTCTAGGTTTAATTAATTACTATCATCGATTCTTGCCAAATCTCTCAACTGTGTTACACCCACTGAATGCACTGCTACAAAAGGACACCAAATGGAGGTGGACCAAGGAGTGTGCACAAGCATTCACTGCAGCCAAGCAACTTATAACCTCTGATGCAGTGTTGGCACACTATGACCCATGCCTTCCTCTGCGCCTTGCTTGTGATGCTTCACCATATGGCATAGGGGCTGTATTATCACATAGGATGCCTGATGGCTCAGAGAGACCCATTGCTTTTGCTTCTCGGTCCTTAACGTCTGCTGAGCGCAATTATGCGCAAATTGACAGAGAAGCTTTGAGCTTGGTATGGGGTGTGAAAAAGTTTAATCAGTACCTCTATGGGCAACGTTTCACCTTGATTACTGATCACCAGCCCCTAGTATCCATCTTTTGTCCCCAGAAAGGTGTTCCCGCCATGGCAGCGGCACGCATACAAAGATGGGCTTTATTCTTAGGAGCGCACACGTACACAATTGAATATAAAAGTACTAAGCTCCATGGAAATGCGGATGGACTGTCTCGGCTACCACAAGCAACGTTTGAAAAAGTTACTGATCCTGCGGTAGTGCTGCACATGTCACAGATAGAACCCCTGCCTGTTACTAGCGCACAGGTACAAAGAGAGACAAGAAATGACCCTGTCCTAGCTAAGGTCTATGATTTGACAGTGAATGGATGGCCAGCACATGGGAATGCTCAGCTTCCGGAGTACGCCACACGACAACATCAACTCTCTGTGTGCCAAGGTTGCATTATGTGGGGGTCTCGTGTTGTCGTACCTCCAACACTACGTTCCAGAGTGCTCGCATCATTGCATGAAGGACACCTAGGTGTGGTTAAAATGAAAAGCCTGGCCAGAAGTTATGTATGGTGGCCTGGCATCGATAGCCAAATTGAAGACCTTGCCAAGTCATGCACAGGTTGTCAACAGACCCAGCGACAACCCCAGCCAGCACCTGTCCACACATGGGAATGGCCTTCTACCCCCTGGCATCGCATACATATCG
This sequence comes from Electrona antarctica, assembly GCF_951216825.1. NCBI lineage: Eukaryota > Metazoa > Chordata > Actinopteri > Myctophiformes > Myctophidae > Electrona > Electrona antarctica. The sequence continues at coordinate 29,976,591 of NC_136807.1, forward strand.
ATTATGCAGGGCCGTTTTTGGATCATATGTTTCTTATTGTTGTCGACGCCCATTCAAAGTGGCCTGAAATCTTTGCAGTTAAGAAAGCTACGGCTGCAAAGACAGTTAACCTCCTGCGAATGCTTTTTGCTCGCACAGGCTTGTGCTTGCAACTGGTGAGTGACAATGCCAGCATTTTCATGGGGGAGGAGTTCCAAGGCTTCCTCAAGAGCAATGGCATTAAACACATCACGTCAGCCCCTCACCACCCGGCCACAAATGGGCTGGCGGAACGTTTTGTTCAAACTTTCAAACAGTCAATGAAAGCAAGCAGGAAGGAGGAAGTGCCGTTGCAACAGAAGGTAGCCAACTTTCTTCTGGCATACAGAAACACTGCACATGCCACCACAGGACAGACACCGGCAATGCTGTTCTTAGGACGACCCTTGAGGTCACGCTTAGATTTGCTAAAACCAGACATTCGCAAACACGTTCAAGAGAAACAGTGTTCTCCCAGCCAGCTGAAAAGGAAGATGAGAACCTTTGATATTGGACAAAAAGTCCTGGCCAGAGACTATCGCAGTCCCACCCAGAAATGGATGTCTGGGGAGATACTGTCACAGACAGGACCCTTGTCGTACACTGTCAGTGTGGAGCCCAACATGATCTGGCGCAGACACGTCGACCAGCTTCTAGATGCATCCACCGGAGAAGTCACCACAGAGACAGCGGGTTCAGATACTCCTCAGGCCACAGATGATACCTTCATGACAACAGCTCGTGGTACTGTTCACACTGACACTCAAATTCCAGAGACTGTGGACATTACTCAGGGTGTGACTGACCCTGACCCTGGTCCACTACGGCGCTACCCGGAAAGAGACCGTAGACCCCCTCAGAGGTTGGAATTATAGTTAACACGGATATGGACTACATGGCCTTTGAACTTTAACACGCACACACACACATGCACGCGCACGCACGCACACACATGCACGCACGCACACACACAAACACCACTGGACTGATTGTCAAAGAAAAAGGCAAAAGAGTTTTGTGATTCTGTATTACATTTCATAACTGTTATGGTGCTTTAATTTCTGTTGAATGCTATACATATATTTACTTAAATATTCCCTGGCACATTCTGATAGTTGGTGGACTTAAAAAGTAGAAGGGAGGAATTGTTATGTATGTGGTTCAATCATACATTATTGCCTTGTTCCTTTAAGACAAGGAATGACGTCATCACGCTGAGACGTGCCTGTAACCCTGTATGAATAAGTGCGCGATTCTACTACTAAACAATGGATATACAGTAAACGTTGTTTGAGTCTTTATTTGCTGTTTATGTAAGAGAACAAACATAACAATACTGTTTATAGACATACACATAACTGTACTGTACAGTATGTGTACACCTGCCTAGTTTCAAATTGTTGGTAAATGTTGCCAGTTATCTATATTTTTCATGCAGGTAAAATCAAAGTATCTATAAGAACAGGTATATTTATCTGTCTGTCTGTCTGTCTGTCTGTCTGTCTGTCTGTCTGTCTGTCTGTCTGTCTGTCTGTCTGTCTGTCTGTCTGTCTTTGAATGTACTTAGAATTTATAGCAAGTCCTTCATGTAAATAACTTAATATTGCCCATGAACCTGACGATCCTGGGGTATTCTTCCTGTGTTCAAGGCTCCTGCAAATTATGTGATTCTCATACTGTAAAAAAAGAAAGGAGATAATAACACCTCTCTAATTCCCACAGCGCCCAGAGCACAGAACACTGGCATTTTGCTGCTCTTCATTATCTCTAGACGACTGCCTTTTATAATCTTTTCCTCTCCACTCGCTCCCTGATGTAAAATTCAGCAGGCAGCTGGGCAGCTGTAAGCTTCCGTAGTGACCCCATGGGAAGTTATCAGGAAATCATAAAATAAGAGACAGGACTCCCAAGGGAACAGTGACTGTCTCAGAGAATAAACAAAAAAGGCTTTAACTCTCTCTGGGGATCAGGAGCTGGAATGGCTACCAACACTAATCGGCTTCATATCAAACAACCTGGGATAGGCAGACAAGAAGTCACTGGAAGGCGCTCTGCGTTTATATTTTGTGTTTACCAGGGCCTCTGTTGCTGCTGGCAGAGATACATCACTGCATCACACTGACATCTACGTTTGTTGCAATCTCCCACCAGGGACACTGGCTCCTCTTGGCTGAGGTCTCAACCAGAACATGTCACACATTTACACTGCTCTCTGGGGAGCGTCCTCACTGGTAATAGCATCGCCACACAAACAAGTATTCACGTAAACACACAAACATCATCCGCCTCGGCTCGAATGACTCATTAAGATATGTAAATCACAGATTATGACGAACGCATGAGGATGACAGCTCAAGTAAAGATGAGGAGACGAGTGAGCAGAATAGGGAGGAGCGAGTAGTGAGCGTACCTCAAGGAGAACAGGGATAAGTCAGAGCCAGTTGCAACAAATTAGATAGGGTGATGGAACATTTGTTTGCTCGTGGCAATGGGCAACAGGTTGAGGCCATTATGTTATTGAACTCTCATCCCTCATCCGCATCCCTCCCTCAGGCTGTGTGTGTGTGTGTGTGTGTGTGTGTGTGTGTGTGTGTGTGTGTGTGTGTGTGTGTGTGTGTGTGTGTGTGTGTGTGTGTGTGTGTGTGTGTGTGTGTGTGTGTGTGTGTGTGTGTGTGTGCGTGCGCGTGCGTGCGCGTGCGTGCGTGTGTGTGTGTCACCCCTGTGCTCTGAATAGTTGTTGTTTATCAGTGATTCTTGAGCTTGGAGCAGCTTGTTGATTGGCTGCCTGAGGATGAGTCCATGAGTAGTGACCACAGGGTCACTTTGCAGAAGGAGGAGAGGACACTGGAGCAGCACAGACAACTAAATAAATACTAGAAAATGAAAAGAAAAACCACTAACTGAAACTGTATTGTGTGTCTGTAACTGAAATGACAGACAAAATTCCCTTAGTTTTCGTTTTTGTCCATTTATTTATAAGCTTACATTACATTACATTACATTACAGTCATTTAGCAGACGCTTTTATCCAAAGCGACTTACAATAAGTGTATTCAACATAGGTAGGGAACAAAAACTACTAATCACCAGAAGTCTTTAGTGCATTTTCTGCAAAAACAAGCAACCAAGAGTATACCTAGCACTAAGGTAAAAGTGCAATATATCAGCTACCTATTTCCTTAACCGGATGAGACAAAATAGCTAAATCAAATGAGCATGAGCTAAAACAATTAAGTGTATCGACTAAACAAGATCCAATAAACAATACAACAATAGAAAACAAACGTTCGTACAACTAGTTAACAACAAGTAGGTCAGGCAGAGAGGAAGGGTAGTGTTTCCTGAAGAGGTGGGTTTTCAACCTGCGGCGAAATATGGGCAGTGACTCTGCTGTCCTAACATCAGTGGGGAGTTCATTCCACCACTGTGGGGCCAGAACAGAAAAGAGTCGTGACCGTGTGGATCGGCCAGAAGGACCCTTGAGTGACGAGGCAATCAGTCGCCCCGAGGTGGCAGACCGAAGTGGTCGGGCAGGGGTGTAGGCATCGACCATAGCCCGGAGATAGGAAGGAGCTGTTCCTTTCACTGCCCTATAGGCTAACACCAGGGTTTTGAACTGGATGCGGGCCGCTACGGGGAGCCAGTGTAGAGAACGGAGAAGGATGGTTGTGTGGGAGAACTTGGGGCGGTTGAACACCAGACGAGCCGCAGCTTTCTGAACAAGCTCCAGAGGTCTGATGGCAGATGCCGGAGCACCAGCAAGGAGAGAGTTGCAGTAGTCCAGGCGGGAGATGACGAGAGCCTGGATGAGCACCTGGGCTGCCTTCTCCGTGAGGAAGGGGCGAATCCTCCTGATGTTGTAGAGGAGGAATCTGCAGGACCTTGTCACTGATGCGATGTTTGCCGAGAACGTCAGTTGATCGTCCAGGGTCACACCCAGATTTTTCGCAGTCCGAGTTGAGGTCACCACAGCATTATCAATGGTGATGGCCATGTCTCGGTGCGGACAGCCCTTCCCCGGGAGGAACATCAGCTCGGTCTTGTCCAGGTTGAGCTTCAGGTGGTTTGTCGACATCCACGCCGAGATGTCAGCCAGACAAGCAGCAATGCGTGCCTCCACTTGGGTATCAGAGGGGGGGAATGAGAGGATCAGCTGGGTGTCATCGGCATAGCAGTGGTAGGAAAAGCCATGGGAGTGGATGACAGCACCCAGAGATGTAGTGTAGAGAGAGAAAAGAAGAGGACCCAGAACCGAGCCTTGGGGAACCCCAGTTGTGAGCCTGTGTGGTTCTGACACAGACCCTCTCAGCATCACCTGGTAGGAGCGACCCGTCAGGTAGGATGCAAACAGGGAGAGTGCAGAGCCTGAGACACCCATCCCCTCGAGGGTGGAGAGGAGGATCTGATGGTTCACCGTGTCGAACGCTGCAGACAGGTCCAGGAGTATCAGGACGGAGGAGAGAGAGTTCGCTCTAGCGGCATGGAGCGACTCCGTCACTGCCAGCAGGGCAGTCTCTGTCGAGTGACCCACTTTGAAACCAGACTGGTTGGAGTCCAGGAGGTTGTTCTGGTGGAGATAGGAGGACAGTTGTTTAAAGACAGCACGTTCGAGAGTTTTAGATAGGAAGGATAGAAGGGAAACCGGTCTGTAGTTCTTGATCTCAGAGGGGTCAAGTGTCGGTTTCTTCAGGAGGGGGGTGACTCTGGCAGTCTTGAAAGTAGAGGGAAAGTAGCCAGATGTCAGAGAGGTGTTAATAAGGTGGGTTAAGAAGGGAAGAAGTTCAGGTGCAATAGACTGCAACAGAGTGGATGGGACCGGGTCCAGAGAGCATGAGGTGGGGCGACTAGAGGTAACAAGGAGAAGGACCTCGTTAGGGGAGAGGGGAGAGAAGTGGGATAGAGAGGGGATGGGGGGGGGAAGAGGAGTAGATGAAGGTAGAGAGGGGGGGGTGGCAGGCAGACGGGTGTGGGCAGCGCGCAGGGCACCAGCCGGGGGAGGAGGGAAGGAGGATCGGATATCGTTCACCTTCTTGTCAAAGAAGTTGGCGAAATCGTCAGGGAGGAGGGACGAGGAGGGAGGAGGGGGTGGTGGTTGTAGGAGAGAGGAGAAAGTTTCAAAGAGTTTTTTAGGGTTGGAAGCAGAAGCCTGAATTTTAGTGCAGAAAAAAGCAGCTTTAGCAGCTGATAGAGAGGAGGAAAAAGTAGAAATGAGAGATTGGAAGGTGAGAAGGTCCTCCGGGAGGTTGCCCTTTCTCCATTTGCGCTCAGCCGCTCTCAGGCTCCGTCTCTCAGTCCGCACTGAGTCCGACAACCAGGGGGCAGGTGGAGTTTGGCGTGCAGGCCTGGTGGTGAGGGGACAGAGATGGTCGAGAGAAGAGGATAGAGTAGAGAAAAGAAGATCTGTGGCGGTATCAGGGGATAGAAGAGCAAAGGATTCAGGGGCAGGGAGAGCAGAGAGAACAGAAGAGGAAAGATCAGTGGAGGAAAGTGAGCGAAGATTGTGACGTGAGGAAATCATGTGGGTAGGGAGGGGCTGTGAGGGGGGAGAGGAGAGAGAGAGAGAGTAGGACATGAAGTAGTGATCAGAGAGTTTCTTACCCTTTTCACTGGAAAGAGGAGTGACAGACAGGTTAGCAATAGAGCAGCCTCTGGTGAAGATCAGGTCCAGTTGGTTGCCCGCCTCATGGGTAGGAGGAGATGGGGAAAGAACTAGGTCAAAGGCGGCGAGAAACGAAAGTAGTGGGTCTAGCTGCTTCTCAGTCGGGAGGTTGAAGTCACCCAGAAGGATGAATCCAGAGCCATCGACAGGGAAGTGGGAGACTAGATGGTCCAGCTCCTCCAGGAAGCCACCAGCAGGGCCCGGTGGGCGATAAACAGCTGCAATGGTGAGCTTGACTGGATGAGAAACAGTGACCACATGAAATTCAAATGAGGTAGGAGAGAATAGTGACAGTGAAACAGGAGAGTATTTCCATTTTCTGGAAATGAGCAGACCAACCCCACCACCTGTCCGCACGGCTCTGGGAGTGTGAGAGAAAGAGTACACATCTGACAGAGCCGCGGGCGTAGCAGTGTTTTCTGGTCTGATCCAGGTCTCAGTCAGAGCAAGGAAGTTAAGGGAGAGCAAGGAGGCGTAGGCTGAGATGAAAGCAGATTTGCCTTCCACCACAGCCGAGTGGCAATTCCAAAGCCCTCCCGTTACCACTTGCTCGACGTGAGTTGAAAGAGTAGGATAGATGAGATTAGTTGTGTCGCGACAGCTGGGTGTAACCCAGTGTTTGTGCGACCGCCAGGAAGAAGAGAGGACAGGAATAGGAAGAAAACACATTGTAGATCACTAAACATATACTACAATACACTACTATATCTATCACACTACTATATATGTCACTAATCAATGCTACAGCTTATCGTTCAGTGACGAAGTCGGACTTTGACAAAGTCGCCTGTCGCCTTTGTCCGCCTGGCCTTCGTTTGCTGGCCGCCGCTTAACAGCTGACGCTTTCGGCTGGTGGTATAAGGCCACTCCAACTGATTGCTAATCGTCTGCCAGGAGTGCTGGCTAAAGCACTCACTTCACACTTCACAAGGAAATCAAGTGGCCTATACTACTTATCAAGTGGCCTATGACAGGGTGAAACTAATTAAACTAGTCTACTAGTCTACTGTTTGAACACAAACAATACAACTATAAACTCTGACTACCACACAAGCTACTAATATAATACTAATACAAAAGTACTTAGAGTAACACTAACAGCAGTTTGCTAAAATACAGAATAATGCTACTTACTCAACTAGACAGGTCAGGAGCTCTGGTCACTTCAAATGTTGGTTATACACTGAAGACAATACTCCCAGCCTGGCTACTTATCACTTGAGTTGTGCTGGCTAAAGCACTCACTTCACACTTCACAAGGAAATCAAGTGGCCTATACTACTTATCAAGTGGCCTATGACAGGGTGAAACTAATTAAACTAGTCTACTAGTCTACTGTTTGAACACAAACAATACAACTATAAACTCTGACTACCACACAAGCTACTAATATAATACTAATACAAAAGTACTTAGAGTAACACTAACAGCAGTTTGCTAAAATACAGAATAATGCTACTTACTCAACTAGACAGGTCAGGAGCTCTGGTCACTTCAAATGTTGGTTATACACTGGTTATAAGCTTAATCTTAAACTAACACTAAGCGTTGTCACCAATATAAAAACTATCTAAAACTCTCTCTCTCTCTCTCTCTCTCTCTCTCAAAGCTCACACCCCCACACTTAGCATGAAAGCCCTTTTAAGGCTTGCCGACATCCTCTGTCCTGTCAATCGTCAAAGCTCACGCCCACACTTTGCATTCAAGCAAAACATTTTTGCCCTTTTTTATAGCCACACCCCCATTCCTTGCTATGGTAAGGGAAAGGGAACTCCTACTTATTGCCATGTCTGTAGAACTGAGGGTTTACACACAGTGCAAAATAATGCAATTGGAGCCCACAGTGTGCGAGTGTTCTCTTTTAGTTTTCAGATTATATATGATGTTCGCTTAACACTTGCCCAACTGTGGGTGTGCAGATGTGCATGTCTTATCTCCCTTTAAAAAATATACATTCTACAAATTAAAAAAATAAAAAAATAAAAAAAATAAAATATACCATTTACAACAGTACACATAGCACCTTCCCACATAAGACATGGCTCCAGCTGGCACTCTAGGCCACAGAGCTGTATCTATGGCGACGGATGCTTCCTTATATCAGGCTGTCACACGCCGTCCACTGATAACACTTAGGCATCACAACATACAGATGAGCTCCTTTTATCATTTATCGTAAAAGCAACACACATGAGCCCTGAGTCGATAATCATCAAACTTATGTAAAAATGTCTGAGCATCACCTACAAGCAGTGTATGTCATTGAGCAGCCCCCCCCCCTCTCTCCCTCTCTCCCTCTCTCTCTCTCTCTCTCTCCCCCTTTCCCTGTAGATGCACGCGTGCGCGCGCGCACACACACACACACACACACACACACACACACACACACACACACACACACACACACACACACACACACACACACATAGAGGTGAACACGGCCCGCTCCACTCAACGCAGGGGTGGTAATTACAGGTGTGGAGGGTTGAAATGGTGGTTTTGGGGGTGGATTGTTGGAGGAGGAGGCGAAGGTTTAGAGAAGTTTAAAGATAAGAGGTTTAATCTGTGGATGATTTAGATGAGGTTACATCTGGTATTATAATAAACTAGAGGTTTAGGCCACTCCTCACACCTACGTCGCACCGCCGATCGGACCAATAATGTCTGAGTTGGTGTCTTTGTCTAAGTCCCTACTGTATAGTACCCGTAAATGGTAAATGGTAAATGGTGCATTTATATAGCGCCTTTATCCAAGGCGCTTTACATAGATTGTGCATTACATTCACCCATTCACACACACATTCATACACCGATGGCAGCGGAAACCATGCAAGGTACCAACTAGCACATCGGGAGCAATTAGGGGTTCAGTGTCTTGCTCAAGGACACTTCGACAGTAACTCTGGGGGAGCCCGGGTTCGAACTGGCAACCTTGCGGTTCCCATCCAGGCACTCTACCCCTGAGCCACCGCCGCCCCGTCTGTCCGTGTCCCTTTTGTGCCCATATTATGGAGATCTCTGTATCTGTCCATTTACCTGTGTCCCTTTTTAGCCCATATATGGGCATACACTGTATATCCAAACCTCCAGTGTTGTGTTTACAGAACTGAACATAACAACCTGGGTCTCACTGTGTCTCATCCCTCTCATTACCTCTAGCCGGTGGACTTTGAGATGAACCGTGCCTTCATGCTGACGGTGGTGGTATCCAACCAGGCCCACCTGGCCAGCGGCATCCAGTCCTCGCTCCAGTCCACAGCGGGAGTCACCATCTCCGTCCAGGACGTTAACGAGCCACCTTACTTCCCCACCAACCCCAAGCACATCCGCTTTGAGGAGGGTTTCCCTGCTGGCACCAGCCTGACAACATTCTCTGCCTGCGACCCCGACAGGCTGCAGATGCCACAGACCATCAGGTACACAATAAAGCTTTTTCCTCTCTACACCAAATCACTTTGTGTCACATTGTGAGCTTGTTGATCTGCTATTTTCGGTGAATGCTCACTGCAGAATAGTGATACTATACAGTAGTTCATGTGGTTAAACAATGTCATTTCATCTTCCTCTTTCAACATATTGTTGTCCAGCTGGATATCTCCTCCTGTACACAGAGATGTCTAATTGAAGTGCACGGCTTGTGAATCCTTCCTGCATAATTATGCAAATTAAGCAGGTAGAAAGACTTGGCCAAGTTCCACCTCTGCAGTTTGAGGTCAGGGGGCAGGGATGAGGCTACAGTATATCTTGA
>NC_136807.1:29988515-30041015 GCF_951216825.1 Electrona antarctica
CAGATAAGGTAAGGCCTAAGATAAGGCTTGGCCAGAAGCCAAGCCTTATCTTCCCACAGAGCTGATAACAGCAAGCGTGCCAGGGAGGCAATTTATGTAACTTTTTGCCCCGTTCATCAAAACGTTAGATGATATATCTCATTATTTGAATGAGGAATGGGAAGATGCTTTTGCTTGTGAGACAACATTTAGCTTGTGTGAATCAAATTTGTTTGGGTTCTTCGCATAATGACAAAGAGGTAGATATCTGTATGTAAAATGGATGGTGGAGTAACAATAAGTGATGAAGATTTAAGTTGTGAAAGTGGAAAGAAAAGTGAAACAGACCTGATTGTTGTGACGGTGGAGACGAGTGCAGGTGGTTGTTTGAACCCCGCAGCTGCTCATCAGACGAGGGGAAGCAGACATGCAGACCTGGGGGATTGATGTGGACGGGGGTGGCAGGGTGGGGGTGGGGGACGAAGGAGGGCAGAGTGAAGTATCATGCATCATCTGTCAGATGTGGGTGCATGCTTTTGGTTAGACATACCAGTGGTCCGATATCTCAAACCCTCACCCTAACCCTATAACCTCCCACAGGGCAGTACACCTAAACCTAACCTTAACCCTCTCCCAACCCTTAACGCACCCCTCACCAACCTTAATCCGGTCGTCTTAACGCACCCCTCACCAACCTTAATCCGGTCGTCTTAACGCACCCCTCACCAACCTTAATCCGGTTGTCTTAACGCACCCCTCACCAACCTTAATCCAGTCGGACCAATGCTATGTATAACCAAAGTATGCCTCCCGTCAGATGCTGCACGTTCAGGTCCACATAGGATTGGAGACACTTGCATAAATGATTACCCACAACACTGTACGTGAGCTTCAGACATGCATTTTTCATCCTCAGGGTCATGGTTTTGAAAAATAAATGTCGTACATTCACCCCACGTCCCCGCGCACTCACGTCGACCCCCAAATGAGACAAACTTCAGTATAGACCTTTGCTTGAGGAGGCATTTGAAATAAGGTGAGAGAAGGAATAGAAAAACTTTCACACCACAGTGTACGTTAATTCGTTTTTGTTTTTTTCACACGGGGTAAACAAGAAGTGTTTACCTTTCCAACTAAACAGAAAGCACTTCATTAAAAGTTAGTCTTGGCCACTGACTGCAGTCGCCCCACAGCGGTGTTGCTAATGGTGGGTATTTGTAAACAACAACAATGCTGCAGCTGCCTTCCAAAAACCTTGTTCTAATGGTCCGATTAGCCCTACTGTTTAATTGAAAGCCACCTGAAAAGACTGAACCTAAATTAATCAAAACAGATTAAGAGGAAGCCATTGAAGAAAAGTCTTGGATCTGCTTTTAGAACCTTTCTGACATGCCCTTAACCTGCCTGAGGTTTTCTTAGGAAGAATATAAGAAAAAATAAGGATAATTATACTCTGAATCGTCTCTTAAATTAAATGGAATTAGTGGTGGGTCAATATGTGCTTAATTGACTTCACATAGGTTTTATTACATCTGCATTGAGCACTGTTTGGGAGACTTAATTAAAATGCAATGGTGGACCTAGAGGCCTGGGTCTGCGAACAGACCTTTGGGCCTTCTGCCTTTTCATCCTCATCAGAGGGAGAGGGCTCTAATTAAATACATCCTCATCAGAGGGCTCTAATTAAATACATACAGTATGTATTTAATTTTCACATTTGTATGCTTTATTTCAGCTCAGTGTAGAGAGACAGGAAACCAAGGGCAGAGAGAGGAGAACCATACGAGACCAGACAGGGGTTGGATTCAAACCGGGTGGATAATGGTCTGTGCACTGAGTCAGGCATCTCAGCTCTAGTCATATCCAGACGATCAGATATATCTCCACATACTGATATGTTTGGTGACATCTAAAGTCAGTAAATGGAATGGGTGGAAACATGTATCGTTTTTGCCATTTGAAGTGTACAGTAAACACTGCTAAACACTAATAATAAGATGGGATACATATCCAGATGAGATCACATTGCTTCAACCAGTGACAGTTTCCCCTCGTTCCTCTTTTGTCTCTTTGCTACCTGTTCACACTTTTATCCCTCTGTGCTAGACATGCTCCAGGCTTGCCACTCATTTCACAGTCTGACAGTCAGTCAGGGCTCATCTCACCTCGGGAGTGCAGGGATATCACCTCTATGTTTCCCTTTCCTGTACTGTGCTACACCGCTAGGAACTCAACCACTGCCTGTTGGGAAAATCCCTCTCCCTTCTCTGCAGGGGAGAGGAGATTACTGCACCCTCCACATCGGCACCCATCTCCTCACACCCACCCCTATATGGTGCAAATGCACCTGCATAAATAGGTTATGTGTATGTATTTTTTGTAAATTGTATTTACCTATAAGCAGATCACCTGATACATAGAATATAGAAACGAAGTTGAGGTCAAATCCATTTCAATTTATATGGCTTTAAGAGTTGAAAATATCATGTAACGAAACTGCTTTGTGGCCCCCTGGCTGACTTACACTAATGAAACCAGATAGATGTGGAAACGTTGTAGCGTGCAGGCCAAAGTGTCATCGGCACACGGCTGATGTGGCATGTTCATAAGTACAATTGCCGCAGCCAGGGTTGCAGGCGATGAACCCAGACATGCAAAGGAAATGAGAAAAAGAGTAAAATGGAAGATGAGGATGAGGAAGTGTGTGAAAACAATACATGAGGGGTGAGGCGGTACATGTAAAGATCACATGATGAGGAGAGAGGCGGTAGACTGGGTCAGAGAGATCGATGGAATAAGAAGAGCAGAGAGAAGTGAGATTAGACATTGCTCAGGCTTATGTCTTCACCTTCTGTCTCTTGTCTCATGGACATTTTGCTACAACCCAACTTCTTCCACCCAAACCTAGATTCTACACACACATGCACACAGGCACACGCACACACATTGTTGCTGTAGGGCTGAGGTAAGTCAACTTCAATGCATTATACAGGGGGAGTGGAAAATGTTTGGTGAAATTGACTGTAAGAGAAGAAGCTAGTAAATTATAAATCATATAGAGTTCAGTGTGGCTGGGTTTGTGTGTGTGCGCGACATGTATCTGCAATGTGAGGCACACAGCACACAGAACATTTATTTTGTGTTAGTAACTTCTCTATTGATGTGTCCCTGTGCACACTCAGGTATTCAAAGATGAACGACCCTGCAGAGTGCAGACTGGTTGGCCATCAACAGAACCAATGGTCAGATCATTACCACAGCAACCCTGGACCTTGTCAAAAACAATATATATGAAGCTACCTTCCTGGCCACAGAAAATGGTAAGAAGCCTCTTTCTACATGTTTCTTACAGTGTTCCATTTATCTGGAAAATAGGAAAGTCTAAGGCACTTTGTTCAGTCCTACAGGAGTGCTTCTTCTTATCCTTCTCATTTCCATAGAACTTTTATCCTTTCATCTCTGTATGAAAGTGCAGTTCATTAATCAGTGCCAAAACTACTCTGATCTGTGTTTCTAGAACCATGGAGGACATGGAGTCTGGGCTCGCTGGCTCTGGTTTACAGAGAAGTACAGCTGGCTTAGAGCTGGCAACCATGAATTCACGCGGATCCTTAGCTTAGCCGAGCACAAACTCAGTTTGTTCTCAGGTTTTCTCCAGCAAGAAGCTACTGGAGTGTTTACTAGTGTGTTTCCTTCAAGTTGGGATGGTTGTGTGTGTGTGTGTGTGTGTGTGTGTGTGTGTGTGTGTGTGTGTGTGTGTGTGTGTGTGTGTGTGTGTGTGTGTGTGTGTGTGTGTGTGTGTGTGTGTGTAATTATAGGAATGCCCATATATGGAGATCCCTGATGTCATAAACATTGGCCAGCAACTCTACATCTGACCTCAAACCCTTAGATCTCCATATACAGTATGGAGCTGACCTGTTCTGACATTCCATTATGTTGATCCTTCCACATTCGTCCTTCCTCTTCGATGTCTCCCTTTTGACTGATACCTGTCCATTCAAACACTAGACGGGCCCGCCCCAAAGTTATTAGTGCAGCCACGCCCGGCAGCCGATGAAAACTAGAGTTCTCAACAGGCCCGGAAATTAAGGCCCCTACCTGGGCCCTCATCAAACCCTGTACACTCAAGATTGCAAATTACCCTTGGCTACAAACCCTATGTACAATGCAACAGTTTCATGTTTTTACAACTTGATACATTGTTTTTTGTATTGTCCCTGTTAAATAAACGTATAAATAATTTTAAAAAGACACTGCCCCGCTGGCACCCTTAGATCTCCATATATGGAGCTGAGATTCCATACAGTATGTTGATCTGACCTCATCAAACCCTGTACACTCAAAACACACTTTAGGGCGTCTTACTGGTAGTATATATAAGTATCATCCACATATAAAAATGGCAATTTCTGGAGTGTTTCCTTATGATTTTACCTAAAGGAAGCATATGTATGGGAAATAGTATGGAAGATGTATCATTAACGTGGACAAACTGAAATTGATCTGCCATGATAAGACTCAAACCAGCTTAGTGCAGCACCCTTAATGTCAACCAGATGCTCCAGTCTCTGCAACCGGATGTGATTGTCAATGGTATCAAAGGCAGCACTGGGGTCTAGCAAAACAAGTACAGAGAGAAGTCCTTTGTCTGATGCAGTTGGAATGCAATCATGTGAGAGGGTATTGTTGTAAGAATTAAAGGGTGGTATGAGTGACTGAGAGGGTTCAGGGACGGGGCAGAGGACATTCTGGTAAGGTAAGAAGAAGCATTAGTATAATCTGTTTTACACCTACATCCTTTTTTATTTTTTATTTTACTTTCAAGCACTGCTATGTTGTTGTGGTTGTTTTGTCTTCAAAGAATATAAGTCCAGCATCTCAAGAAGTCCCTTTTCAAATTGCTCAGCTGCTATCAACAAGAGAAACTTCGTACAAATCCTTTTGAGGAATTTACACAGACATAATTATTTATTTAGCTGGTTAAAACCCACATAATTCTCCTATCAGCTGTAGCAAGCTGCTTCTGCATGTCCCCCATGCATGACTGAGATGAACAAACTGTGAGAGTACAGAGCTATTCAAGTCAGTGCGTGTGTGTGTGTGTGTGCGTGTGCGCCCGTGCATGTGTGTGTGTGTGTGTGTGTGTGTGTGTGTGTGTGTGTGTGTGTGTGTGTGTGTGTGTGTGTGTGTGTGTGTGTGTGTGTGTGTGTGTGTGTCCTGTGTGTGTGTCCTGTGTATGTGTGTGTTATGGTATGTCTGCATGTTTGAATACGTCTTACTGTCTTCCTGTAGGCTTTTTAAATCTCAGGCACACGGTGGGGTAGTTCTCCTCTAACCATTTGGTGGGGCGTGGTGTGGAAAATATTCTTAATTGGGGGCAGCCAAGGGTTGCCAACCACTGACACACGCTCAATAAACAGCTCTGCCGCGCTCACACTGCTCACAACTCATTAATTCCGAGTCTCTTCCCCCCAGTTGTTCCTTAGTCCGAAATGCTGTTACCAATGCTGTTTATCTGTCTGATCAATGCAAATAGCTTTAAGATTTGTTTGTGTGACCATGTTCATGGGCACGGAAGAGTGAACTCTCTCAGAAGCCTCAGGAAACAGCAGACAGATGGGCCTTTGTGTACAAACACATCCTCTTGGGGCCTCGCATCTTCTGTCGAAAAACACACCTAGACCTGTTTTACTGTGTTACAGTCATCATTACTGAAACTCTGTGCATCTCTGGGTGTTTGTATGTGCTGTGCATGTATTGCTGACAGAGTGGGAAGGGTTTGACATGAGGGGAAAAGGTGGAAAACAGAATTGTATTTCTGTCAAACGCCAAAAGTTTCCTCTGGCATCTCTCTTCCATCCCTCTCATTTGACAAATACAAAATATCAGCTTCCATCTGGAGCAGAACCTCTCTTTAACTACAGGGCTGTAGTGAAAGAGAGGCTCTGTATACAGGTGGACAAGGCACCTATTCTCTTCTTGCTCTCATTCATGCTTCCAGGCTCTCCTGCAGCCAGCGGGACGGGCACTCTGCAGATATACCTGATATCTGCAGATATCCCCCGGTGCTGGTACCCCCCGGTGCTGGTACACAAGGAGGCTCAGATCTGTGAGTGGGTGAACAGGAATGCCAACGGGGTCAACATCACGGCCGTCAACGGCAACATCGAGCCCAACACTGGACCCTCTTCGAGCTGCCCAGCTTCCCCTCCAGCGCTCGGCGTAACTGGACCATAACCCGGAGGAGTTATAACCCGGTGAGGAGAGGTCGTAGGCAGAGGATACAGTATGGCTGTACTAGTACCCGATACTCATACCAGAACAAGTTATAGGATCTGTATTGAAGTGCTCTACAGTGCGATCCTTTTATAAACATACCTTGTGGAAGAAAGTAGAGGCATGCTCCTGTTGATGAGGTGCAATTATCAGGAACACCAGCAAGGTCTAAGGGAGATGCCGCAAACGTATAACTCCAATGCAATACTTTAGTATTAAAGACATAGTTCTGGCAGACATGCTGTCCACAATGTTTACAAGTCAAACTGTCTCTCTTCCTGTCTCTCTCTCTCTCTCTCTCTCTCTCTCTCTCTCTCTCTCTCTCTAATGTCAGAGTTGCCAGTGATTTTGTTTGATTGGCATCTCTCCCAAGCAGAGTGTGTTGGGACGTCATAAAACATTCAGCAGGTTGTAACACAATGAAATGAATGCCTCGGTGGTTGAAATCCTCTCCTGCATCTGTTGACATTAAAGTCTTTGTGTGTTAGGGTAAATATATGCTATATGTCTTGGAAACACATTATGCTGCTGGGTGTTGTTATTCCCATGTGTTGCAGGACTCATGCACTTTTCAAACAGATTTGAGATTCATGTACAACCGCACCTGCAGCTGTACTGCTTTCCATCATCATAAACTTGATGGAGTGTGTGTGTGTGTGTGTGTGTGTGTGTGTGTGTGTGTGTGTGTGTGTGTGTGTGTGTGTGTGTGTGTGTGTGTGTGTGTGTGTGTGTGTGTGTGTGTGTGTGTGTGTGTGTGTGTGTGTGTGTCTACTGTGCGTGTACGTGTGCGTGTGCGTGTGCGTGTGTGTGTGTGTGTGTGTGTGTGTGTGTGCACGTATGCGTATGCGTGCGTACGTGCGTACATGTGTGCGTGTGTTGAGGGGTGGTAGCCCAGTATGATGGTGTTTTGTAGTAGTGTGGACCACCTGGTTGAAGTTAAACATGATGGCTGAGTCCTATAGTGTGTACCAAAATCTCCTGGAGGGGACGTCAACATATGTGTCACGTGGTAGCGGCCGCCATACTTGTTGGCTTGTCTGGTTTGTTTACATTGAGCGACTATCCAGTGTGCTTGTATACGTTCTTTTTTTAAACTGACCTCACAATGGTGCAGACTTGCTCAGTAAATAAGTGCCACACCAGGTCACGTCGAGGGAATGAGCCAGAAAACGGAATTCGATTTTCAGCTTTCCAGCATGGAGACAGCACCAAGGAACCCAGATTGACGAGTTTACAAAAAGATGTAGAATGGCTTGGATCTTGGCTGTACGGCGCACGGGCGCAGAGACATAACGTTCAACAAAGTATCTAAGCACAGCCGTGTTTGTTCACAACATTTTCCTTGTCCTTGTAATGTATTTGGGCCCGACGTTCTTTCTATCCATCTTGGTGTTGGTTCACTATGTTATCGCCAAGAACGAGCTCAATATTTACAAAAACATACCACCGTCACTCTATTCTGAGTGATGTGGGCTAGAATTTAATGCCCACGAGCGGGCCGTCCCTAGCTTTTCAGACGCCGCCCTCCTCTTGGTGACGTACATGTTTTAACACGCTATAGACAAATTCACAGAGGCTTGCCTGGGTGCGGCCATTACTGAGGTGTACCATTAAGCGCAGCAGCACTGATTAGCAACACCTGGCCTACGGAGCACGTGCTCCATGGATTACACCTCAGTAATGGCCGCGCCCAGGGCACCCCTCTGTGAATTTGTCTATAGGTATGGTGCTTCTGTTCGTGGTGTGGATGAAGCGCAGAGAAAAGGAGAGGCAGACGAAGCAGCTTCTCATCGATCCTGAGGACGACGTCCGAGATAACATCCTGAAATACGACGAGGAGGGAGGAGGCGAGGAGGCGAGGAGGACCAGGTGAGTGCACTGACATGATGGAACACCTGGGTACACACTCCTCATTGGAACTCCTGGTAGAATTTACAATTTGGTATTTAGAACCAGAAAGATGCCCTGAAGGTGAGAAGCATTGCGCTGAAACAATGTTTTTTTTATTTTACGGGTCGGTGGGTGTAAAATGTGTGCCAATTAGTAAGGCCAGGCGGGGCTCCGGCCAGAGTTTGTATGGACAGTCAGGTATCAGTCAAAAGGGAGACATCGAAGAGGAAGGATCAACATATGGAATGTCAGAACAGGTCAGCTCCATATATGGAGATCTAATGGTTTGACATTTGAGGTCAGATGTAGAGTTGCTGGCCGGCTCCATCTGTGCTTCTGCTGACATTTAACTTGCATACTGTGGTATGACCTTGGTGTGTGATTACTGACTATTTTGATTTGGTGGTGTTGGATGCAAATTCTATGGCCTCATCCATAGGACTCAATTGCTGCTGAAATGTTTCTACAATACCGTCCTTCACTTGCCTCTATAGACCCGGCGGCTGGTGTCCTTCTCTTGCCAGGAGAAAAAAAAGAGGTGAAGGGTGCCAACACCATGGACGACTGAGTCTGCCTGGTCTACAGAGGCAGTGTAAATATAATTACCAAACCGCTAAATTAAAACTTTAAAGGGGGAGAGAAACCTTGTGATGATATAATGAACTACCTCAGGCCTATAATAATTTATATTTCAAGTGAAATCTCACTGTACCTTTTAGATTTTTGGAACCTGAATCCCAACTTGGTTCCTGAATCCCGACTGTGACAATCTCACCTCTGTACTTTACCCTCACGTATCTTATTCATTTTGTTTTTTTAATCATGAAGTCATCTTACATGAATTGTCCCCCAAGCAAAGATCTGTTGATCTGGAATACAATTTGACAGGTAAATAAAACGGATTGGGTACTAGAATCTGGAATGGTGATTGGTTATGAATAGCCATCTGGCTGCTTTAGGGAATAAACAGGGATATTTAATCACTTCCCCACAAGCTGAACCCCACTCTTGAAAATGATCCCACTTGCTCCAAACATTATTGTTGTAACAAGTCATTGACACAGACCGATTATGTGACTGCAATGAACTCATGTGAAATAGTATTTTCACCATACTGTGCATGAAAAAGACAAATTGAGGGATAGTGGTTGGGCATGTAAACTGGAGGCTGAGGTGGTGCAAATAAATTATATCTGAAAAGATCACATTATATAATGATTAGCAAGCGGAATGTTTTGCTATTTCTGAATATGGAAACTTCAAAATAGCTTTCCAGTCTGTTTGCAGACTTGAAAGGAAACCACTGAACATGAACCACTAAACCACTGCACTTGTTTTATCTTTGAGATGTTTTTTGTTCCACCAAAAAAAACAAAATGGCATCCTTTCACTTTGCCTGCTTGACATGGCCCATGAAAGAAAGTGATGAAACAAAGATGTACCTGCGCTCAACACAATGTTTTTAAAACTAAAGAAAACAACACAACCAGGTGCTCACAAGAGACAAGACATGGTTAAAAGTAATGAAAAGTATTATTATTATTAAAAGGTGCGGATAAGACATACATTTTTTTTAAAGATCTGGGCACTCAATTATAAATGGAGGAATACGCCTCTATGCACCGTTGGCATATGCCAACATGCTTCAACCACAACAGGTTTTCATCAGGGTGAAGGTTAAACATGTAGGCATTTGCCTTGGTTTAATAAAGGTTTTTTCCTCCTTTTACAATGAGTGCCAAGATCCACTGTTTTTGAGCGGTGCCAAACCACGTGTGTACAGTATGTCTGTCTGTAGTACAATCCATTGACCCCTCAGCTGATTGTGGTCGCATTCTGCTCACACTGTTGAGCAGCCTGTGCCGCTCAGTTCACACGCGTGTGATTTTTTATTTTTTATTTTCATGTTTTAAAGTCTGATTCAATTTGAATGTAATCAGTCTTCCTCTACTCTTCCAAATCAGGGCCAGTTCAGAGCCCACCCAAACGTGTGCCCTGCCCACCAAATCTTATCTTATATTTTTGGCCAATATAAAAAAATACCAAAAAATATCTATACCATTTATCATTTCTGATTGTGTGGGCAGCATTTCATCAGTGCTGTTAACCGACAGGGTACTGATGGAAATTGGGTTACCTATACTGTTGGTCAAAGAAGGAGAAGATAGATGGATAGATACATAGATAAACAGATATGATGATAGCATAGTTATATGCATTTCAGGGTTTTGAGGGGATTTGACCTGGCTAAAAGATTTTACCCATGCTCCATGCTCCATGCATGGTCGCCCCCTTATATTTTTGTCATGCCCACCCTAGTGGGGCAGGCTAGAACCGGCCCTGTTCCAAATGCCAACTTACAGTACCTGTAAGTACAATGAAGGTTCAAGCTAAAATTAATTTTAGTGCACAATGTCCATTTCCATATTAAGCTTGTGTGGTTAGCTTTTTTTCCTCATAAAGTCATATGACTTTATAATAATAATACAGTCAGTGAATAATCTAGTAAAACAACATCTGCCAAATGAGCATTTGGGCAATAGCAATATTGCTCCTACTATGTGCATGACTTGTTAGTCCATTGTTTTTACCAGTAGTTCTTCAAGTTGAAAGCTGGATCTCTAGTCTACTTTAATGTCTGTGCAGATTGTTCCCAGAGGAGGGCACTGTAGCACCACTTCAGACATTGTATTAAAATTAATTCACATTCTGATATTCACTCTGGTATTGACAGCTGGTATGTATTATGACTGATATGTGCTGCGTATAGTATAAAAGACCCACAAAAATGTACCCCCCATACAGAATATGCATGCACACACATAGGTATGCTCGCACACACTCCCACCATCTATCTCTCTCATTCAGTATACCTCTTTTCTCCCCATACTAGACACAAAGCTAAAGAGTCTGGGTCTGAACACAAACCATTGCAGCTGAATACTCAACTTCCTGACAGACAGTTGTCAGGTGCATGGGTACAACGACTTCTGCCCCTCTGCCCCTCAGCACAGGAGCCCCTCAGGGCTGTGTTCACTTCTGAGCCCCCTTCTCTAATCCCTGTTCAGCTCCAACAAAGTGATCAAGTTTGCAGACAACACAACAGTCATAGGCTTGATCACAGACGATGATGCAACAGCCTACAGGAGAGAAGTGGAGAATCTGACACAATGGAGTTCAAATTCTTGGGGGTGCACATCACTGAGGATCTCACCTGGACAGGAGCGGGTGGTGAAGAAAGCACAACAACGCCTCTACTTCCTGAGAAGACTCAAGAAAGCTGGCATGGGCCCCAAAGTCCTAAACGCTTTCTACAGAGGCACCACAGAGAGCATTGTGAATGGCTGCTTCACAGCCTGGTATGGCAGTTGCACCGACCTCAACCACAAAGCAATGCAGAGGGTTGTGCGAACAGCCAAACGCATCAGCGGATGTGATCTCCCCCCATCAAAGCCCTGTACGACGATCGTTGTGTCAGCAAAGCTCGTGGAATTATGAAGGACCCAAGCCATTCCAACCGCAGACTGTTTGAGATGCTGCTGCATGGAAAGCATATTTTCAGTCTCAAAGCTTTTCCCCGAACAATCAGATACATGAACGAACTGATAAGAACCAGAGCAAAACAGGGCAAAGGAAACGCTAGTCCCCCACCTTCCCCCTCCTCTCGCACTATTATGCTCGAACTGCACATTTCTAAACTAAATGTGTTGTATATGGAATATAAGCTTTACCTAACTTTGCTACTACAGGGTAAACATGCATATGTACAAACACATAAACACGTTTATGCCATATCACAATAGTACAATTTCCAAAATCACAGACATCCAGTCTAATACCATGCATGATATGGATATAATCCCGATCACGTTTCTTTGCTCCAGATCCGATTCCTATCATTTGAAAATAACGTGATCGGTCCCGATTTCCGATCACGTGATCGGATCGGGACTAGTAGATGATTCTGCAAGGAGGGTCCCATGTTCACTTTCTTTAGCATTTCATGCGTTTTGCATATCTCTTATGTTGTACCTGCCTGGGTGACAGCAGACTGCTGGGCAAGCGCTGGTGCTTTGGCATGGGGGGTAAGATTTTCGGGCCTGTTGAGAACTCTAGTTTTCGCTGGCTGCCGGGCGTGGCTGCACTAATAACTTTTGGGCAGGCCCGTCTAGAGTTTAAATGGACAGGTATCAGGTCAAAAGGGAGACATCGAAGAGGAAGGATGGATCAACATATGGAATGTCAGGTAATATACGGTAATATACAGGTGTGATGGTACAATTCGGGAGTTTACCGGAGTTTGTTGGAAAGTTTAACGGGAGTTTTCTGTAATATACACATCCGTATTCCATGCTTTTTGCGCAGTGAGGTCAGCTCCATATATGGAGATCTAAGGGCTTGAGGTTTGAGGTCAGATGTAGAGTTGCTGGCCAATATTGATGACATCAGGGATCTCCATACTGTATATGGGTTTAATATTGATGACATCATGGATCTCCATCCCTGATGATCTGTCACGTCACGTGATGTCACGTGCTCCATCCCTGATGATGTAACGTGATGCCACGTGCCGGACACACTGGCGGGAAATGCACAATTCCATTGTTACTGTAACTGCAACCTTCGATCGCAATAACCATTCCCCTTTCTATCTCACAAATAAACAATGGAACCTGTTTGTAATAGTAAAATCCCAACAGGCATTGTCACAGCAGAAACACATTTAACACATTTAAACTACAACTATAAATCAAACATCAACCCCATATTTCTTCTCCAAAAGAAAGCAATCCGAATTATAAATCACGCAGATTATTACGCACCAACAAATCCACTTTTTATTCAGTCACACACCCTAAAATTGCATGATCTGGTAGACCTCTCAACAGCAGTTATAATGTATAAAGCACATAACTGCTTCCGCCCTGTGTCCAGGAGCAGGTACAATCTTAGGGGATTCGGCATATTCAGGGGGACTAAGGCAAGAACCAACAAAAAAGCGAGATGTATAAGCGTGGTGTGAAACGGCTTAGACAATGAACTGAAAAAGTGTAGCTCAATTAATACATTTAAAAGAATGTATAAATCTAAAATAATAGATAAGTATAGAACATTATTATAACCTAGTATATTTACTAATCATATCTTAATCATATTAGTAGCCTACACAATTATTATGATAAAGTAATGTAATAATAACTGTATAATAACCATATAAATAACATTCTTCTCATGTGCGACTCTGGATTCTGTGTGATCAAATCTGTCTTCTCCTGTGTGTCTTTCTGTTTTAGTTTTTTGTCCTTTTTTTCCCATTTTTTTCATGTTTTTTGTTTTTTCTCTCTTCTGTTTGTTTCTCTGTTAGTTTTATGTCCCCCACACTCCCCCCTGGGATAGGCACAATAAGCCACTGGCTTCAGCCTAAACCCTTTTGGTCTCTACAAAAACAAAAACAAAAAAAGTGTAAAGAAACGACAAAATGAATACATGTAATGTAATAATATTTTTTTAATGACCAAAATAAAACTGAACTGAAAGTGAAACATTTAACAGTCAAAGATGTGTGAAACTTGAAGAATTTGCCAAGCTGAAGACAGCATGTGTTTAGATTATCTCATTGGATCAGGCATGTCAGCTTGAGAAAAACAAATCTGACTTGACAATACGTATCTTTCAGACATCTGAGACATTTTGAATTAGATAATTGCATGTTGATGATAAAGAGCCACCATCACAGAGAGGGATGTATTTTTTGTTTACCTGTTCTTTATTTTATTATATAAATCCTGTGGGGTGTTTTGGTTCGGCACAGTCACATTGCAGTCGCTGTACTGCACTGTTGTGACGAAAAGAGAGTTGAGCCAGAAGGCAAAGCGCTCTGTCTACCGAGCAATCTTCGTTCCTACTCTCACCTATGGTCATGAAGTGTGGGTCATGACCGAAAGAATAAGGTTGCGAATACAAGCGGCCGAAATGAGTTTTCTCCGACAGGTGGCTAGCATCTCCCTTAGAGATAGGGTGAGAAGTTCAGTCACGCGGGAGAGACTCGGAGTAGAGCCGCTGCTCCTTCGCCTGGAAAGGAGCCAGCTTAGGTGGTTCGGGCAAATGGTTAGGATGCCTCTCGAGCGTCTCCCTAGGGAGGTCCTCGATGCACGTCCCACTGGGAGGAGACCCCGGGGCAGACCAAGGTGCAGATGGAGAGATTACATTGACTCACTGGCCTTGGAACGTCTCGGGATCCCCCAGGAGGAAGTCACTAATGTTGCTCTGGAGAGGGAAGTCTGGAGCTCTCTGGTGGAGCTGTTACCCCCACGACCCGACTACGGATAAGCGGTTGAAGATGGATGGATGGATGGATGGACAGTCTAAATTCTAGAAGCAAGAAAAGGGGAACAGCAGAGACAGGACAGGGGTCCCTTAGGGCTGTGAAACAACCTCAGCCTGCATCCTCCCCGCATAATTGAACAAATTAACCAAGAACAGCTGTTACCTGTTAAAATGACCCGCTTTCATTATATTGCTATGGACAAGAGGTCTGATAGCATCTGCATGCTACAGCTGTCAGCAATTCTGATTAGCTTCCCCATTCCTGCTTTCGGTATATCATGACAAACATAATTACATCGACATCTCTTTTTATGGAATCTACTTAATTGCCAGGCGCACACAGCATGCCAAGTGTCCATCCAGTAGGCTAGTGAAGGGGGAAGTAACAGACGGGGCTTTTGGGACAGTATAAAGTCGGCTCATAATAAACCTTTAACCTTTAAATTAAAGTTGTCGGCTAATTTCACATATAGGCTAGTTAGGAGTATAACGGCTCCATTTACATGACAGTAACTGTAATGACATGAGTTGACTGAGTTGAAAGAAGTCACTAGTTACGTTACCACCAAAAGTTAGTTGTGTTACAGTAGTGCAATATTTATAACACTGACCACATCAATGCAATTACACAACACCAACACAACAGCACAACATCAGCACATCTATATACAACAAAATCAACATGAGCATTAGTGAGGACCAACTATATGAAGATAGGTTGAAAATGGGTGAAGTGATCCTTTAAGGCAGTGGTTTTCAACCAGTGGTCCTTGAGGGGGTTCCAGGTGGTCCCCAGCGCTAAATGATGGAAAGTTGGTAACCAATAAGGGTCTATTTAATAGACCCTTATAGATCTGTAACTCTTGAGAGTGTAACATGAAACCAAATGGACCTGTACGGGTACATGTGGTTTCATTTCACACTCTCAAGAGTTGCATTACTGCTAAACATCTGCATTACTTAATTTACAAGAAGTCTACACAGAGAATGTAGAAGAATTGTTATTTCGATAAATGTTTGCCTGTTATCTCTCTTAATGGTCTCTCTTAATGGTACCAACATCAACACATCACACCATTGTCATGGTGGTCCGTGGCTCAAATGCCAAATAAATAATGTAGACTACCTTTATATGAAAAAAACACTGCATGCTTTAAAGGTGTAAAGAAATGCAAAATACGTTTTTCATACTTTTAGAGCATATCCGTGGTCATCATTATGGGCATACCTAACAATGGATGCCAAAAAAATGAGAAAATGTTTGTGTGGTTTTATATCAAAAGTCCATAAAAATAAAAATGTAATTACTTCCTTAAAACGAAAACATGCTGCGTGATGACGTGTAGAGATACACATCAATAAAAGCCAATACAAATGAAGCTCACCCGTTTGGTTCCCATTGCTGCACGTCTGTCCAAACACAGCTGGTTTTGATTACAAACTACTCCGTTTTTAATCTCATTCAAGATGACATCCAGACAGTGTATTACTCGTTTTAAACTTAATCATCACGCTAAAAATGTATATAGGTTATGTACAGTTTAGAGATAACCCCCTGGCTTTGCTGCCGTCTCTCTGTCACTTGTAAACAAACCCCTGTGCATGTGCGTGCATGTGGTCGTGCATGAGACGGACCTACATCCCCATAGCCTGGAGGGATGCGACTCTCTGATTGGTTCAGAAACTAAGATTCTGCCGTCTGAGGCTGAAACTTCAAAATAAAATGCCCAAAATGCCATTTCACTACACCTTTAAGGCCATGCAGAATCTAGGAATTTTGCATGCACGCACACACACAGGCACGCAGGCACGCAGGCACGCACGCACGCACGCACGCACGCACGCACGCACGCACGCACGCACGCACACACACGCAACTTGTAATTGAAGTGCACAACTTGTCCCTGCATAATTATGCATAATCAGCAGGCAGAAAGGCCTCTGTTCCATCTCAGCAGTTTGAGGTCAGGGGGCAAGGATGAGGCTATACAGTATATCTTGACATTGCTCATCTCTCAAAGGCTGCAAAGATTATGAGCCAGTCTAGCACTCTGAGTAGCAAGGTTAATACGACTGTTCGTTTGGTTTGAACAGCACCACCATGTGTTGTCTTGTCTTTTTTTCTTTCTTTTTTTCCCGTAATTTTTTATCGCACGATTTTGTAACCCATTTTTTCACCCAGTGTCAATTATCTAATGTAATCCTGGGCGCTACACTTCCTCTGCCAACCTGGGGGGGCAGCGGACTGACCTCATGCTTCCTTCTATGCATGAGGAGTCCAAGCTGCTTCTTTTCACCTGACAGGGGAGAGTTTCCCCGGCCGAACGTAGCGTATGGAAGGAACACATTATTCCGACCAGTTCCTTTCCCCTCCATCAGGCGCCCCGGCTGGCCAGGGGGAGGTAGTTTAGAGACCAGGATTACTGCATGTTTTTGTGAGGGTACCTACCCTAAGGGACACGGGGAGAACGTGCAAACTCCACACAGAAAGGCCCTTTCGCCAACCCCGCCTCGGGTATGTGCACTGATGACGAGGAGGAGGGAACACCCCCAGCGCTCACAGTGTCCCCAGCGGGAATCGAACCCAGGACCTTCTAGCTGTGAGGCGAGTCGACAGCACTACCGACTGTGCCACCGTGAGTCTGATGTGAGTCCTTTTGCAATGTACAAAACAGGTAGAATGGTTTAGATACACTATTATGCCAAATTTGAGATTTATTTTGAAGTGTTTGTGATGAAATTTTGTTTAGAATAATTTCAAAGATTAGAAAAAGAAAGTATAAATCTGCCTGTCTGTTTTCTCAGGCACACTCCTGTCCACACAGGCTCTTTCAAACAGAGACCTATCAGATTGGTTACCATTATGTTGACAGTGAGTGTACGAGTGATAGATGGCAACTCTGTGAATAGCTGTGGAACCTAATGTCATTTGGATATAAGAGTGGAATGTAAATCTCATTTTGGGCAGTACTGCGGGCCCAGTGCTCCACTCCACCTCTATCCCTCACTAGCCATAATGTGGTCAACGCTTGGCCTATAGATGACTCAGAAGGGAAAATGTATCTCATCCAGCGCAAGGCTTTAGATTCCCTCATAGCACGTTTAAATGTGCCTATCACACTAAACCGCAGCTGTTATGAAAACATGCCCCCCAACTTCCTTCACTGTTTGAGAACCAGTGCCTGGCTTCCACCATTTGAATCTTTGAACCCAATAATTTGTCTTGAGAGCCCACTTCTCTCCTGCAGTGCATTACCCTGTCAGGTTCACTGTGGGGGCATTGGCAATTTGCATAGAGACGGAATAAATCAACACAGATGTACGACAATAAAGGCAATGCAATACGGCCATTTAAACAGACAGCGTCTTTAGATCCTATAGATCAGTTGGAGTACAGTTGGGTGCCACCGATATTGTCCCTTATCATTTGACCCATTTAGGCCTGACCTCAACATTTTAAAAAATCCTTCTAAATCCTCCAGTTTTCTGAAATAAATATTTTCACGATTTTTCAAAAATAGCAGACCTACAAGCTCGTAGCGCGCCACTCGGTGGCGCGCTATGAGCTTGTAGATCTGCTATTTTTCAATAGCTAAATTATAACAATGTTTAAAACACCAAAAGGGGTTCCCGCCCAAAATGGGTTAACTGTCCTTTTGCGCAGATCACGCAAAACTCAGCAAAAAGAAAAGGACAATATCGATGGCCTCCAACTGTAAATGCATTATGGTTGCAGAACACACGTCCACCCACCATCTCTGTTTCTCTAGTCTGGCTGGTCTGGATCCAGGGGCAGTCCTTGAAGAGAACCATTAGATGCCCATCCCATCTGGCCTGGGCCATTCCCTCCATCTCCCCTTCTGTCCCACATATCCTCGGGCCATCAGAGAGGAAATGAGAATCACTGTGGAAGAATATGGGGAAACTTTAAGGATAGAGGGATGGATGACTGGGCTTAATTGCTTGTCTGTAGAGCCCCCTAAAGCGGACATGTACATAGACATATGTTAAAGGTCAATCTTGATGGGGTATAAGCCTTTGTTAAAATCCCATTTGTTTCTCAAATCAAAATGCCCTCTTTGAGGTAATGTAAACATATACATTATATATGTAAGTATTTTCTGTTTTCTAATTATCTTGTTGTAGTAGTTAAGAATGTATCTTGCTGTCAAATAATTGACTCCTATTTTTCACATTGATATTGTGCAGGTGAATGAGTTCTTACAGATCAAGTCACTGCAATCAAAGTTCCTGTCACATCCGAACCACTTCTCCGACAAGCTGAATGGTGCCTTCCCATGCATGTGGGGAACGATGTAAGTCAGGAATCAGGGCCTGCGCCCGTAATCACATACTAACATACTATTTAGTATATGCCAAATTCGTTTTTAATATTTCCGAAAGTCTAACCCTACTTCTTACTAAATAGTAGGCTGCAAATAGCATACTGTGTATAGTACGCTAGTATATACTTTTGGACGCGTCACCTCTTACCCTTTATCCCTAAACTGATTTGCCATTTTAAGTGAGCTCATAGATCAGCTTGCGTGTAAGTTTAGGGATAAGGGGTGTCGGAAGATATACTGTAGGTCTTCTTGCATGAGAGATGGTCTAGTTTAGATGAGTGAGATGGTTTTGAACCACTGACCCAGTACATTGGAAGCATCTGTTTACCTATTGGAGCTCCCTGCTGTCTGGAACACCTTGGAATATGAAGGCCATGAAAACAACCAATAAGGTCCACTCTGGCAGTGTTTTTCAACCTTGCTTAGAAAAGGTGAACATTAACCTTGACATGCAGGAAGTAGTACGTTTCAGCTTCAGTATACTTTTGCAGAAGTGCTGAGCAAGTTCTGAATCGCCCTTCAGTGAATGAACAAATCAAAATGGTTGTTTTGTGAGGAAAACACTGAATCCTAAAGTTTTTGCTTCCAACTTGTGTAAAGAAGTAGGCGGAGTTATTTTGTTAATCTCCCATCATTTGTTGATTTCCGGAAATGGAGGAAGAATAGAGATAGAAGGAACAAGGACAACAGGTCAGATATTCAAATATTCCAGAATTACAGTGAAATATACTTGTCGTAGTAGTTTAGTTATTCCAGATATTCCTGCTATGAGTAGAGTAGGATAATATGTGTACAGGGTGCATGGGAAGAATAAATGGCAGTGGTATGAGGCAGTTAAAATAGCAGCATATACTAGGCCTATAAGTATATCAGTATCGGAACACTGGCTGATATGCCCTCATTTGGTCATATCGGGTCATATCGGCATCGGCGAATATGCCAGTCTAACCACCGATCTGACACATGGGTAAGGGGTTGACAGGCAGGTAATAATGTTTGGGCATGTGGAGTTTGCTTTCGAGTTGCCCAAACTGCAAGTGCACGTTTGAGTGAGGAGTCTGCTATAAACACAACACGAGATAGGCCTATCTGTCTCTAACCAAACACCTCCGCTCTGCTCCGTATGTCGCCCCTTCTCTCTCCCGCTCTCCACACACAGTAGCCTATAACACAGCACACACACGCAGAGACACACACACTCAACGTGCAGTCAGTGGCTCAAAAAGCACATTAACTCTACTACGATATATATATAAAAAGAAAACACCTGCAGACTTTTGTCGCATGTTCCGTGTGAAGAATGCAACGCAGCTGAACGGTCAATGCTTAGGATAGCATGTGTCGAGTTAGACATCAAACCCTTGACTGTTGTTGTTGATGTACTTTTTTATTATAAATATTATTCTCTGGTATTGGTATTCGGTATCAGTATCAGCTAATAGTACAAAAAATACCAGAATGCTCTCCTCAAAACACAGTCGCCTCAGGAGATAGGTCTCTGTAGCCTATAACGTTGTAGTCTTTTTCGATGATCTTTTTTAGACAGACAGGCAGGCAGTCAGGCAGGCAGGCAGGCAGGCAGACAGACAGACAGACAGACAGACAGACAGACAGACAGACAGACAGACAGACAGATTCTTCTTTTTAGATAGATAGATTATTCTGTTTTAGATAGATAGACAGAAACATGATAATCAATTTTTATGTTGTGTGGGTCGGCAGATGAAAATTAAGGCAAATGTGTTTTGATCATTAAAAATAGCAGCAGATAAAACAGTAACAGATATTGAACATGCAGAATTTGTAGGACTCCCTTTATGATAGTTTTGGAATTATTGTGAGGTTGACCTTTGACTCTGCATTGATGAACTGTTAAATAGTCTTTATTGGCAGTAGGGGGGAAATAAAGCAGCTTTTTGTGATCAATACAAATTGGACGTGTATAATCAATGAAGGGTCAAAATGCTACACGGTGCACAGTGCTGATAGCATAAGGACTCATCGAGTCAGACTAGTTGTTTTGCTGTGTAGATTTACCTCATGGGCAACTCCAAACTTTAGCAAAACATTTATTGTAGGTGGGAATATTGGATCAGACTGTTCTAGCTGGTTGTATTGATTCTGTTTTCTTTCTTTTTTTTCTCCTTTTTTCTGTCAGATATGAGAGGACTGTAGGTTTGTGCGTGCGTGCGTGCGTGCGTGCAGGCGGGCGGGCGTGCGTGTGTGAGAGAAAGAGAGATAAAGAGCAACAAGAAGAGCTTATGTGCATGTGTGTGCATG
This sequence comes from Electrona antarctica, assembly GCF_951216825.1. Classification (NCBI taxonomy): domain Eukaryota; kingdom Metazoa; phylum Chordata; class Actinopteri; order Myctophiformes; family Myctophidae; genus Electrona; species Electrona antarctica. The sequence continues at coordinate 30,009,617 of NC_136807.1, forward strand.
CATGTTAGCACGGATCGTCTCTGACAGACAGTGTTCTGGGAGCAGGCCTGGGTGATGCTGTCTGACCGCACATTGACAGACTGGCAGCCAATCGATCAGGAGGAGATGAAGTCTGCTGCTGGTTCATTGACCTGCAGCGCTAAAGCACACCTGGAGGTCATCATCTCATCTCACTCTGGACTGCCAGGTCAGCACTAATTGATCCCTTCTACGTGTTTCTTGTGCTCAAACCGTCTGTGACTGTGACTGTCAATTTTTAAACAGAAAATAAACAGTAATAAATTCACAGTGAAATCACACGGGATGGCACTTTTAGTTAATTATTTGTATTTCATATTTTGTATGTATTATGTGGCTACAATATAATTTGTGTTTTTGAAAGGCAGCAACTGCTAAAAAAGCCAACAAAGACATTTTGTGTCGAAAATATAATACAATCTCTAATTTACACATGTGTGTGTGATTGTATATATCCATAGTTTTTGTGAATACGTACGTGTAATATCGTGATAATCATGAAACTGTGATTATGTCTCTGCTACCTCTCGCCAGAGGTCGCTCCAATTGTCACACTTAAAGTAGCAGATCAAGTGTTTATGGAGGAAAAATATGACACACCCACCACTTGTTATTGCTAAAATAAATGGCCTCCGCTTTGTATTTATTCGACTATAACTGACTTCACCGTGCCTTGGAGAGGCCAGAATGCTATGCAGACAGATAACACATTAACCGACTTAAGTGTGCTGAGCATTTGTACCACTGTCTCGGTGAGTGCATTAAACATCACAGTCCATAGAAGCAAATCCTTTTCTCACATAATTCCCACAATGGACTGTTAGATGATATTTCTCAAACAAAATGTCCATGGTCATTTATCCACAAAGTGTACAAGAAGTGCTTGTTGATGCAGAGCACGGCTGTGGGCGTATAACTCCGGGTCGGGAGGGTGACTGCATTTCTATCAAGGTTGTCAGAAATCCATTCTTCATTCTGTTCCCTGCTAACAAGCACCCCCCCCCCCCCCCCCCCCCACTCTCAAGACTGGCATCTGGCCATTGCGTTCTTGTGATCCAGTTATCATGCAGTTTTGAACACTCACTCTTATCAAGGTGAGTGTTACTCGATACACGGCTTGGGGCCCCTAGCTGCTCTGCCAGGGCCATAATAAAAATGTAGTTCAACTCCCTGCAGCTAAAATAATTATGTTCTCTCCTGCAGTTTCAAATGCAGATCATGTCAGTATCATGGTCAGTAGTACAATGGTAAGTATCATGGCAGTATTATGTTGGTATCAGGTCAGTATCTCTTCAGTATCATCATGGTCAGTATAATGTCAGTATCAGGTCAGTATAATGTCAGTATCATCTGAGGTTTTTGTCAACCTGATAGCATGACTTTTTTGTATAGTTTTTAACTACATGCTTTAGCATGGCATTACTTTATGGTCTTAACTAACCTGATACATGCGTTTAAGATTGTTTTGTAACGGACCCCTCTGTATATGTAACAATGAACAAAAGCATGATGCCTTGTCGGGTGTTTTATTATTTGAAATTGTCACCACACACTAACCCTGGTATCAGACCCTGGAATCAGAAATGTTTCAAATGTATAATCCCCCCCCCCCCCCCCCCCCCAACATCACATGCGCGTGCGCACACACGCACGCACGCACGCACGCACGCACGCACGCACGCACGCATTCAAAATAGGCAATCTTTACAAGCTTCTGAGCTTGTAGGGCTCAAGTGGTGAAGCAATCAGATGCAGGCAACATTCACAAAAGACTCCTTGTGAAGCAAAACTTCCCATACAGAAAGCAGTGACAGATTGAGGAGCCAGGAGGCAGCGGTCTCAGAAGGAGGGGAAACTTTATTCATAACACAGGGTGCTGACGGAGAATCATCAGCTGAGCTTCTATATTACAAGTTTGATCTGCAAGGCTGCATAATATATACGATAACGTATTTGGAAATAGCAGTGGCACTAGAAACACGCTTAAACAGACCCCCCTTTTTATTTACATTTTCTTCACTTTTCTTACAAAATGGTACAAAGAACAATACAAAATATTTGTGCTGTTGACAGTTTTACAAAAAAGTGTTTTGTCTTGATAACTGTGCAATGATTCTATTTTCTTTTTTACCTTTCCTTCTTTCGAATCTATGTGAGTATGGTACACCAGAGTTCATTCTGGCTGCAGCCTCGGTCATGCAGCTGCAACACATTTTAAAACATTGTATGGTTACTGTTATAGAACTCTTCTGTCCATTATAAAAAAGACACATGCAAATAAAAGCTCAAATTGTACAGTTGCATTTTGCCAACTTGATCAGTTTAGTTTCAAGCAATTACTACATTATGTACACTCAAACTTGAGCAATATGCGGGCACCTCGAATTTGACCCTGCTGCCTTTCTTACACAGTAAAATCATCAGTGCCAATTTAATATCCATATACATTACACACGCACACAATTAAATAAACACTCAGGATTTTACAATGTAGTGGTCTCGGCCATTGCAGAACTCCTTTCTAATTGCTGCTTGAGCGCTTCATGTGAATCTCCACTGAAGTGAGACTAATTGTCTGTTCAGGCTAACACCAGAGCCATAGAGAGAAGTCCCAAAGACTTCCATTGTAAATGAAGAATATTCATATTCATAATATTATTCATATTATTAAATATTCAATCATTTATTGACCAAACCAACCTAGCTGATTTGAATTTTTTCATTCGGTATAATCAGAGATAATGAGAACAAGAAGAATATGGAAGTAACGCTTGTAGTGTGTACCTTGGTTCCAGTGTCAATCAATCTTAATGGGTGTTTAAGCACGCTCGCTACATGAGCTAAGCGATTGCATTGCGGTGAGATCAAAGAATATAATAACTCTGTCTTTCAACCAGGCAAAAGGGGAAGCTGACTGGGTGGAAGGGCCAGGAACGCCTATAAACAGTTGTAAGATAGCCATTGTTAACACGTTCTCCGGCAGGTATTAATTACGGTAATTAACTGCCACAGTCTTTTCAGTGCTGGCCCTTATTGTGAAGGTCAACTGGTCCCAGGCCGTGAACCAGAAGTAACCAGTGGCTGTGTGAAGGTCTGGCTTATTAGCCGGCTAGTGTGAAGTCCCACACGATCGTTCTTTCACCCGAAAGGAAGGTATGAAATGCAGCAGTTATACCTTCATTATCCAGCCTCGTGCTAGCGCCACCCTATGGGTTGTCATAGAAATGTCACTACTACAAGTCGACTGCACGGAGCAAGAACTGATCAATCACTTTTCCTTCACTTTTTTGCATCCCCAGTTGCATTTGGGGTTAGGTTTAAACACTTGAATCCCAATATGCCTATTCTGGGGGGGACATTCACCAGAAATAGCTGATCGGCTAGTTTTGGTGAAGAGATTTGGTGTAGACAGAAAAAAACGGTCCAGTACAGTTGTAACGTCAGTTTTACTAAGAATAGTGTTTAAGTGGTGAATTGAGTCCATCAATGGACTTGCTGCTCCTTATCACAGATATTCAATCATAACATTCACTATCACGGCATTGTGTCATTCTGTATATCGTCGCTGTGGGGCAGATAACATTTATCTCCACATATAATCTTTTGTTTTTTCACAATGAATGCCCTATTTTATATAATAGTGTCATGCAAAAGTAGTGAGAATAGCTGATCTACAAGCTCACGGTACAGTATGCGATGCATTGAGCTTTATAGGTCTGCTCCTTTCACTATTCTTGAAAATCTTTGACAAATCTGTGATTTTTTTTGTCTATTGTGACATGCCCAAAATAGAAATGGCATGTTCTGTCAGAGGGTTATATACATATTTAACCAATGACAAGTATTAACAAGAGCGATATGTGAAAGGGGCCGTGAAAGGTAATTTGCCTCAAATGTGCAAATCTGCTTTACTGCTGGACCAGGTCAGGTCTGATGTCTAAGTATTTAGTATTTAGGGAACATAAAGCATTTATGAATCAATAGTGCATCTGTGGCAGCAGGGGGCTCATAGAACACTCACATACAATAAGGCCTAGAAGGGTGAATGTGGTGGGATAAACAGTAAATGTTGGTTTCACATGGGGCAGCAACATTTCTTTACTCCATAGTGTAGCCAACCTTGAACAGCGGCATACACCCACACACACAATTATGGCCATAAGCTCATATAGAAATCTTGTAGTTCCTAATAAATGCACATGGCTTTCAGTGGTGAACTGTACCTTGTTGAGTATTGATTGACGACAACACAATCTGAGTGGGGAGAAAAGAGCGTACAAATCATATAAAAACACAAAAAACAAACATAGCCTATACAACAATCATTTGACAAAAAATAATCCTAAATAACAGAATGTGAGATTCTACTAAACTGTGTTGAACAAAGAGTAAGTAAGACTTGTGACAAAATATAAGACCTTATCCAGTGGATAGCCATGTCTGCAACTGCTCTGTGCAGAGATGTAGGCTACTGAAAGACCAAAACCTCACTGTCAGTTTCTGCCTCACGAGTTGCAGACATTAATCTGTGAATCAATGACTGTCCTGTCCTGTTAAAATCAGCAATTATGACTGCATCCTCCTTCCCTTGTCTACCTTGTCCCTTGTCTACCCTTGTCTACCTCTGTTTGCCTTTCACCTCAGGACAATGTGACGGGCAGGGGTGGGAATCAACAAGGAATTATTACAATTATTACAAGGCAATTATTCGATAAGATCACGATTCTTAAATATGTTGCAATTCGTTGGGATTTGTATTTGTTCACTTGTGTTGACTGGCATAAAAACATGTTGTCTTCACTAGCCATAATGTGACAAAATAACTGTATATAATACCAATATTGATACCAATCGTGATAAAAAATAATTGCTGAATTTACTTTCCCGGCTCTAGTAGAGTGTGTCGACGACTCGACATCATCTTGTCAGACTTTCTGAGCGTGACTAGGTATCTGGTACAAGGCGATGAGCAGCTGAAAGGCAGTTAGGGGAAAGCAGAGCGGTTTCATGGAGGATTCCTCCTCATCACCTCTCATCAAGGACTTTGTGGCAGCTCACTCGGAGTCGTCATTGTCATGGAGATTACTTCCGGGGATTCATCAACCCCTTAATTAATAGAGAGGATCTGGAAGGGGGATTAAACACACAACCCTGACCATTTCCTATCCAACACACAAGCGGAGGCACTCCTAGCACCCAGCGTTGAGGAGCTGTCAGTAGAAATCACATTCTCTAGAAACACTAGAGCTAACATTTAAAAGCAGTTCAATGGGCAAATAAACAATCGGAATGGAATCTCCTAATATCCCCTGTTAAACGTTTTGCATATTTAAATAATTTAACAGCAAGACTATATATATTTTTTTAAATATGAATTCCAGTAGAATGAAATATGATTAAGAAGTCTCTTGGGTAATGTGATTCCTTTTTGTCATTTAACTCTTTGTGTGCCAGGTATTATTGATTTAATTCAATCACCAGTGCCAGTGTTTTCAGCATTTTGATCAGCAAAGCCATATGTTATCCATAGCTCTGTGCAGATCTTCAAAGAGCAGATCTCACAGTCTTTTTCATGAAGTTTGTAGTTCTTTCAGCGAGTGTTCCTCACTCTACTTCTCTGTACTGGCAAACATTTTCAGATGAATGAAGAGCCGTCTGAAAGGAGACAGATTGTGAGTGTTGCCAAGTCCCTGGCTGAGGCTCAGCTCTCTTCCTTACTATGACAGGGACTGGGTCCCTGGCTGAGGCTCAGCTCTCTTCCTTACTATGACAGGGACTGGGTCCCTGGCTGAGGCTCAGCTCTCTTCCTTACTATGACAGGGACTGGGTCCCTGGCTGAGGCTCAGCTCTCTTCCTTACTATGACAGGGACTGGCAACAGAGATTGTACGTCAACAGTTTGTCATAATAACACACTGAATAAGAAAAGAAGAAAAGAGAAAATAAAATTGCACATGAACGCAAACACGATTAAACGATATGGTTCACGTAATTCAGTATGTAACCCTAGAAGAAGTGTTTGATGTAATCTAAATGTTTATTTTTATCCCCCCAACTGGTATCATGTTGATAACCTTTGGGTGTGTGGATAAACATGCAAAACACCATCTGAACTTAAATAACCCTCATATATCAGCAACACAAGTGTTACAGTAGGTGCCAAAGTGATAAGAGCTCAAAAGTAACAAGTGCAATCAAAGCCACTATTAACAAGGACACATACTACAGTATATCTTCTTCTCCAATGTTGTTCCATTCTTGTGATTAGATCACATTCAAGTTGGCTATGATCTAGGAGCTCAGATGTGCCAGACTCCAAAAAGAAATGATTTGTCTGTAACTTACAATGAGCCATTGTTGGCTTATGTACAGTATGTCTAAACAGATCACCCTCATATTATGTCAGTGATGCCTCCAAAAGCAGCACTAACATGTGCCATGGCTACCACGGCTCTGCAGAAAACACAAATGACAAGGGAACGTCCGAGTTAAAGGGTCAGGGGATATGGTGGGCAGGTAAGCCCAGAAAATGGCAACCAATCCTGAGTTAGCAGGAGTCTGCAAGATACGCACCACTGAAGGCACTTCTTTAACAACAGTGCTTCTGTTCTAAGTAATTCAAGTTCAAGAAAGACTGAGCTAAGGCCTTCCACGCAGGAAGGACTTACATTTCAGAATTGTTTCTGTCTTTTCTTCTCGTCAGACAAAGCAAGCAGCGGAGCCTAACGTACACGTACTGTATCTGCACAAACGAGAAGAACAGGGCTTTTGGTGAAGAAAGACTTGTGAACCCTCATCAACAGCAAATGGCTCACATCTTAAGGGGAGTGTGGAAAACAGAAGCTCAAACTCCAATAAACATTACATCGGACAAACAGCTAACACCTGCGTCTCACATAAAAACATAAAAACAAAAAAGCACAAAACAAAGCAACAAAAGCCTGCCATCCAAAGCTCCATTTTCAGTCTGGGACAGTTTTAGAGCTGGAGAGAAGGCTAAGAAATGGCATCCAGAACTGCCTCTCGGCACGGTCCACTGTGGCAGATCATTTGATTGGTCGGTTGATTCAGTTAGTTTTTCAGTGTGTGAATGTTTCATTATGTGTGTTCAGGAACAGCGTCGAGCCCTGATTTGTTGGGGGATAGAGCATGGCAGGCCAGCTGACAGGGCAGAGGTGTGTGTGTTTGTGTCTGCACGTGTACGTATGTGTGTGTGTTGGAGCACATGTGTGACATGCACAGAGTTTAATCTTCGTCGCCTCCTCCATACATGTCCGCCAGCTTTTTGAAGCGGGGGCCCCAGTCGTTGAGGTAGTCATAGTCTTGGTCTCCTGTGCTGGAGGAGTTGAGGGAGCTGACGGAGCCGGCGGTGGAACCGCCGCCCTCGTAGTCGAACACCAGCAGGGAGTCGTAGGGAGGGGCCGTGGGGTCGTTGTCCGCTGCTCGTAGACCCTTGAACAGCACAGAGAGAAAGGAACACAGCCATCAGTATCCACCAGGCTATGAGAAACAAGAATGCAATGAAGTTAAAAGGAAAGGTGCATTGAAGGCACATTTTAAATTACTACACCAGTTGTGCAGGTTCTAGGTATGGTAAGTGATAGAGTAACAGTAAGAGGACGAGTCTCCCTGTATCTCCAGCTCTTTGGTAAACAGAAAATAACGTTTCAGGTCGGGCTACCAATCGTATTCAATCAATCAGTGTGTAAATGGACATTTTGGCCTAAGGCTGGCAGTGGCACTAGAGGAAAGGCCATGGTGTCACTAAAGTAGTGGTTATCCACCAGTGAATATGACGGTGCAAAGAAGATCCCATGGCAATCCAGCCAATTCATCAATGTGCAAAGTTTCAAGCACACTCTGGCGAGCAAGGACTTGTTAAAAGTCTTTATTTGCTAAACAGACATTTGGCATTTTCTAGTCTTTCTAGATAATGTTTGGGAGCAAAGTGGCAGATGAATGGAAAACAGACCAACCAACAATGCTGTCCTTAAAGCCCTGTCGCTGTTGAGAAAGAAAAGAAGGGGGAAAAAACAGAAAACAGAAAAAGCGAAAAACAGGATACAGTTGAAGATACTGTAGAGGAAACCATGTCGATGCTGTTCCATGAATAGACATTTCATCCACTTGCCTCCACCCCCTCAGGGATGTAGTGGGTGGCCAAAACACCATGTGTTTGTTGTGCATGAGTTTTTACCAGGCCGCTGGAGAAACATCAGGTGTTTGTGACAAAGAGAGACAGAGAGAGTCAGAGAGAGGGAGAGAGAGAGAGAGGTGGGTGGATCAAGCTGAACAGCTGCCAACACTTGGAGTGTGAATGAACAGTCACGAGCCTGTCAATCAGCGTTTTCTTGCATGAGTGTATCAAGATTGTGTGTGTGCGTGCAGGTGCATGTGTGTGTGACTGTGTGTGAGACTGTGTGTGTGACTGTGTGACTGTGTGTGTGTGTGTGTGTGTGTGTGTGTGTGTGTGTGTGTGTGTGTGTGTGTGTGTGTGTGTGTGTGTGTGTGTGTGTGTGTGTGTGTGTACTGTGCTGTGATACTGTAACAGTTGTCATGAAGAACAAAACTCAACCAGCATACTTGGCCTTGCAGATTGAACAGCATCCAACAAATCGTAATCACATTAAATACGTAAAAGAGCGCATGGAGAAATACTGACGACTCTGAAACTAATTAATTGTCATATTTATTTATTTATTTTATTGGTACATGCGTGTTTCTTACAGCTTTGTGAGGACATTTCCTGATTCAAGGGTTTATTTTACCTGTCGCTGGAGGTTTAGGTTAGGGTAATTAGAATGAGCGTGTGGCCACATTATGAAGCTCACCTCATGGATGAAGTCTCCTATGTCTCCAGGGTGAGGGATGAGAGGCCGGATGGGATACTGTGACTCAGGGATGATGGGGCGTTCGTCCACCCTGCGGACACCTGGAGGCTTACTGATGATGTGTTCCAGAGAGTCTGGCTGCTGAAGCTGGCTCAGGTCATAGTCCTGTCACAGGGAAACAGCTTGATCAGTGTTGCTTATTGAGACAGATGCTACTGTAGATATGTAATTTAGATAGATGCTAGGCATGTTGTGTACTTGTTCACACAGGTGCTAAGTATGTTATTTAGATATAATCTAAGGTTTAAGGTCTACTTGTGCTCCTAGTTAGTGTCTACCCAGGTGTTCCTAACGAGGAGTGTGTACCCAGGTGTTCCTAACGAGGAGTGTGTACCCAGGTGTTCCAAAGAGGAGTGTGTACCCAGGTGTTCCTAACGAGGAGTTTGTACCCAGGTGTTCCTAACGAGGAGTGTGTACCCAGGTGTTCCATCATGTCAGTGCGCTCACCTGGTCCTCCTCGCCTCCTCCCTCCTCGTCGTATTTCAGGATGTTATCTCGGACGTCGTCCTCAGGATCGATGAGAAGCTGCTTCGTCTGCCTCTCCTTTTCTCTGCGCTTCATCCACACCACGAACAGAAGCACCATACCTGTAGGACACAGCCATCATGTTTAACTTCAACCAGGTGCTCCACACGGCTACAAAACACCATCATACTGGGCTACCACCCCTCAATGCATGCACACACACACACACACACACATCAAGTTTAAAATTCAGCTGGAAAGCAGTACAGCTGCAGGTGCGGTTGTACATGAATTCCAAATCTGTTTGAAAACTGCAACACATGGGAATATCAATACCCAGCAGCATAATGTGTTTCCAAGACATATAGCAGATATTTACCCTAACACACTTGTATGTCAACAGATGCAAGTGGCAGCGGTGGCCGAACGGTTTGCGGAGCAGTCTTGATACCGGAAGGTCACCAGTTCGTATCCCCGGACCGGCACGTTAAAATTACCACCGCTGAAGTGCCCTTGAGCAAGGCATTGAACCACTACCATGAAATGTTCTATGAGCAGGGCCTGGCTGTAAACAAGTATCTGATGCTTAGTCCAGTTACCCTGGGTAAATATAGTAACTTTGCTTTGCTTTGCTTTATGCAGGAGAGGATTTCAACCACCGAGGCATTAATTTATAATACAAACCACTGTACTGTTTATGTGTTGCAACCTGCTGAATGTTTTATGACTTCCCAACACACTCTGCTTGGGAGAGATGCCAATCAAAGAAAATCACTGGCAACTTTGACATTATGCCGGAACGCACGCCAATTATGGTGTGCGTGTGCATGTGTGCGTGTTTACTTACTGAGAAGAATGATGATGCAGATAAGTATAGAAATGATGGCTCCAGTGCCCAGCCCGGCTGCAGCCACAGCCCCCAGGGTGGTACAGTCTCCGTTCTCATCGCAGGGGCACACCTTCAACCTGATGATAGACCTATTGGACAGGGGAGGGTTCCCCGAGTCCGACACGATTACAGGGACCTCGTACATCCCCGGCTCCAAATACACTTGGTACCGCAAACCCAAACGGGCATAGTCCCCTGTGACGAGAGAGAGAGAGAGGAGTTGCTACTGATGAAAATAACACACATTCATTCAAACAATGGTCATCTGGTATTAAATCAACAACTGGCATATCAGTTATTATTCTGGGGAAACTGTGTCACAGCTACAATAAATGCTTTGGTGTAAGACAAAAATAAACACTCCTCACTCAGAGGCGATGCTTCATGAAAGTACACTTTTTGGCAAAAAAGCCATCTTCTAGGATGAAAAAGAACGGAGAGACATTCAGTTGTCATCGCTGAAGGCAGCATGTCTGCCGGAACTATGTCTTTAATACTAAAGTATGGCATTGGAGTTACACGTTTGCGGCATCTCCCTTAGACCTTGCCGGTGTAACGTGTTCCTGAAAATTGCACCTCTTCAATGCAGGAGCACACTTCTACTTTCTTCCACAAGCTATGCTTATCAAAGGATCGCAGCACTTCAATACAGATCCTATAACTTGTTCTGGTCTGAGTATCTGGTACTAGTACAGCTAGGGGTGGGTCCCGATCCTCGGGACCAAGCAGGTACCGAACCGAACATGCATGGGTACTCTGTAACCATTACAATAATTCAATTTCGGTTCTAACTATCGGTTCCTACAGACGTGCGCTGTCACGCGATAATTATTTATTTATTTAACAGCAAAATCCGGTGAAACACTGGAGTAGAGTAGCTGCGTGTGCGAGCGTCTCTCTCTCTCTCTCTCTCTCTCTCTCTCTATGCAGCATTGACAGGGGACCCAGGGTGGGGGGATCATTTGGGGGATAACGTTTACTCTTCAGCCAGTCAATCAGTAAGACAATAACACGCAGCTGAGTGATCAGAGAACGGCCGCTCGCACATCAAAGGCAGAGTCTCACAGCTGTAGGCTACCGAGTTGCTAATTAATGGCTCTGTCTGCACTCCCAACACACGCAGTTGGAAAAGGAAAGAAGGAATCACATGGAAAAGGAAAGACTCACTTCTGTCCGTGACAATAACCAATTCTACAGTTTGAATTGTACACACGCACATATAGAGCAAATAATTATGTGTTGCAGAATTGCAGTGCTCCTCAGTCTGAGATAGGCTTTCTTTTGTTATTGTCAAAATGTGTTGTCACTCTTATCCTCAACGTACGGTTGAATAAAGGATAATATGTTACTCTATGGAGCGTCGCAGTCCTGCCCCCTTTCATGACGACGCCAGGCCCAGGAAATAGTTCCAAATGCATTTTTCCCATAGACATTTCAAAACATATTTATTTAAAGACCTTATAAGCGTCGTACAAAGCCAACTCTTGTCGTTACAAATCATGAAAAGTCTATGAGGAAAATGAACAGGGATTTATTTTCCGGGTCTCTCGAGGGGGCGGGACTGCGACGCTCTATTCATGACATGTCTTACATTGACTAAGGCAATAAATAGGAATACCACTTTGACCTATTATTTTAAATAAACATTATAATACGTTTTTTTTTTTTTTATACCATTTGGAACCGAATTAGGGAACCGTTATAGGAACCGGAATCGATAAGCAGAACCGGAATCGGTACCGGATTCACAAAAATCCCAACGATACCCATCCCTAAGTACAGCCATACTGTATCCTCTGCCTACGACCTCTCCTCACCGTTGATCCGGGTTATGGTCCAGTTACGCCGAGCGCTGGAGGGGAAGCTGGGCAGCTCGAAGACGAAGGGTCCAGCGTTGGGCTCGATGTCGGCGTCGACGGCCGTGATATTGACCCCGTTGGCATTCCTGTTCACCCGCTCACAGATCTGAGCCTCCTTGGGTACCAGCACCGGGGGGTTGTCATTAATATCTATCAGGTATATCTGCAGAGTGCCCGTCCCGCTGGCTGCAGGAGAGCCTGGAAGCATGAATGAGAGCAGGAGGAGAATATTAGGTCCACAAAACACAATGGAAGGGATTGATGGAGAAGGAAGCGGAGAGAATGAGACGGCCAAGCGAAGGCAGACAGGGAGAAGGACAATAATGGAAGGCAGGGGGGTTGGACAGGGGGATGAGATAAAGAGCAGGAACAGAGAGGAGAGGAAGAATAAGGCAGAGAAAACCGTAAACAGTGCCGTGCAGTCAATACAAACCTGTGGTGAACATGAGGCTCTGCTCCAGATGGAAGCAGAGAGTTTGTATTTGTCAAATGAGAGAGATGGAAGAGAGAGGCCAGAGGAGACTTTCTGTTTTTGACAGAAATACTTCAGACAGTTCTGTTTTCCACCTCTGCTCTTCCCCTTATGCGACCAAATCAAACCCTTTTCCCACTCTGTCAGCAATACACAGCACACCCAAACACCCAGAGAGGCACAGAGGTTCAGTAATGATGACTGTAACATAATAAAACAAGTCTGCGTCTGGGTGGTGATTTTTCAACATGAGAGGACCAGTATCTTGCACTGCCGGTCCGACCGATCACATTTGACTCCATACTGTATAGGTGCATTACATTACAATTTAGGCATTTAGAAGACGCTCTTAATCCAGAGCGATTTACATTAAGCAAGAACAAAAAGCATGGGAATACATCACATATGTAAAATGCATCTCCATAAATGTTCATTTATTGATGTCTGACAAGTCGAAAATCTCCATTCATGTGCATTTCACATGGTTTCTGTTGTGTCTGCCATCAGTGCATGTTGAAAATCTAATGTCCGTGTACGTGCATTTGGCTTATGTTGTGTCTGACATCTGCACTATTAGGCCATTTGAATATAGGATACAATGAGATGGCCCTACAGGATGTGTTTGTGCACAAAGGCCTATCTGTTTTATCACTTCCATGATACTTTCTGGGAGAGTTCACTCTTCCATGCCAGTGAACATTCTCACACATGCATGCACGCATACAACATGAAGGCACACGCACACACATCTCAAAGCTATAGTTACAGTGATTAGACAGAAAAACAACATCAGTAACAGCTTTCCGGGGATATAATAAATACATAATAAAAGCCACCATTGAGAGAGCAAGCTAGAAAACAGTTCAGGCAGCGTTTGTGTGTGTGCGTGCGTGCGCGCGCGTGCGTGTGTGTGTGTGTGTGTGTGTGTGTGTGTGTGTGTGTGTGTGTGTGTGTGTGTGTGTGTGTGTGTGTGTGTGTGTGTGTGTGTAATGGAAAAAGGACAGCTGTGGAAAAAGAATCATGAGCAGTGTGAGCGGCAGAGCTGTTTATTGAGCGTGTCAGTGGTTGGCAACCCTTGGCTGCCCCAAATTAAGAATCATTTCCCCACCACGCCCCACCAAGCCAATGCTAGAGGGGAACTACCCCAAGATCCCACCGTGTGGCTGAGATAAGAACTGTAATTTACAAAGATTTATGCAAAGCCGACATATTCGTATCCACCAAATAAACGTGGCAACAGAGCATGATTCTTTTGGGAGAGAGGGAGAGGGGGGGGGGGGGGGGGAGGGGGGGAGTGGGGGTCGGGGGGTGGCTATTGTCAATCATCCTGTTATTCCACATCACTGGATCAGGTATTGATCTTGGTTCTCCAGGTTGCATGCCGGAAAACACCTCACGCACGCACGCACGCACGCACGCACGCACGCACGCACGCACACCCTCTCTTAGGGAGCTCTGTATTCTACAGTTTGTTCATCTCAGCCAGCCATGGAGGACATGCAGAAGCAGCTTGCTACAGCTGATAGGAGAATTATGTGGGCTTTAACAAGCTAAATAAATAATTATGTTTGTGTAAATTCCTGGAAAGGATTTGTATTAAGTTTCTCTTATTGGTGGCATGCTGAGCAATTTGAAAAGGTACTTATGTTCTTAGAAGACAAAACAACAACATACAGTAGGTGTGTGTGCTGTAGGTGTAAGGCAGATGGTGCAGGGACATGATAATAATGTCTCCTTCTCAGACTGTCCACCTGTATATCTCTGCTCTGTCCCTCCTACTGTAGCTCTGTCACTCACCACCCTGTATGTATCTCTGCTCTGTCCCTCCTCTCAGTCACTCACCACCCTGTATGTATCTCTGCTCTGTCCCTCCTCTCAGTCACTCACCACCCTGTATGTATCTCTGCTCTGTCCCTCCTCTCAGTCACTCACCACCCTGTATGTATCTCTGCTCTGTCCCTCCTACTGTAGCTCTGTCACTCAACACCCTGTATGTATCTCTGCTCTGTCCCTCCTCTCAGTCACTCACCACCCTGTATGTATCTCTGCTCTGTCCCTCCTCTCAGTCACTCACCACCCTGTATGTATCTCTGCTCTGTCCCTGCTCTCAGTCACTCACCACCCTGTATGTATCTCTGCTCTGTCCCTCCTCTCAGTCACTCACCACCCTGTATGTATCTCTGCTCTGTCCCTCCTCTCAGTCACTCACCACCCTGTATGTATCTCTGCTCTGTCCCTCCTCTCAGTCACTCACCACCCTGTATGTATCTCTGCTCTGTCCCTCCTCTCAGTCACTCACCACCCTGTATGTATCTCTGCTCTGTCCCTGCTCTCAGTCACTCACCACCCTGTATGTACTGTATCTCTGCTCTGTCCCTCCTCTCAGTCACTCACCACCCTGTATGTATCTCTGCTCTGTCCCTCCTCTCAGTCACTCAACACCCTGTATGTATCTCTGCTCTGTCCCTCCTCTCACTCACAGAGAGAGAGTGAGTGCATTTTCCGGCAGGGGCATCTGCCGCGGAACACCTGCGGCAGGCGGCAGTATTTCTTGGCGGCATCAGTCCCAAACCCTTACCCTAACCATATCCGCAAGCACGACGCAACGCATGTCGGACCAAACGCACTGCCGGGGAAGCGAGCGGCAGTCGAGTGTCATAGTTTACCGGCAGTCGCAGCGGCTGGAGTGCGGCTAAAGAACGGATCGACAGAGCAGCGGAACGGAGCTGTCATAATCCATCCACCTACTCCGGCAGCTGCCAGTTCTCCCCCCGGTAGTCCCACATCTCATGCCGTTACCGGATTATGCACTCGCTGCTTCTGCACTCACCACCCTGTATGTATCTCTGCTCTGTCCCTGCTCTCAGTCACATCACCACCCTGTATGTATCTCTGCTCTGTCCCTGCTCTCAGTCACTCACCACCCTGTATGTATCTCTGCTCTGTCCCTGCTCTCAGTCACATCACCACCCCACCATGTCTTACTACAATCCCTTCTTCACATTATGGTGGCTGACACTCCAACACCCACACAGTCTGCTGCAATTTCCGATTGAATGAAGTCTATAGTGAGCAGTGAGAAACAGCAGATTCTAATACATACACCAATTTTTTTTCAGCCTCTACAGGCAGGCACGCACGCACGCACGCACGCACGCACGCACGCACGCACGCACGCACGCACGCACGCACGCACGCACGCACGCACGCATGCACGCACACACACACACACACACACACACACACACACACACCAGTTAATTAATTATGCCTTGTTTGCCTGGTGGGTGGTTGGTTATGGTCGTATATTACACAGCTTGGTGGAATGCTTGATTCTGATTGGCCAATCACTGTTGTGTTATTTCTGGATAATGACCGATGAGCTCAATACCTAATCAAAAGCTCAGAGCACCTGCTGCGCTAGGCTAGTTTCCGGCCTGATTTTCTGCATGCGTTCCGTGATTTAGTTTTGTCACTCCGGTATATCAGTCTGGCCTGTGGACAGCCTCCTGTTTGACTCGTATTTCATAGTGTAACCTGTTACGCAGCGACGTTGTTGCTGATGTTGTTCCAACGAATCAGAGTAGGGTTCGGGTATTTTCATCATCAGCCAGCGCCACATTCTTTTCTCACTGTTGAAAAAGTTAGCACCAGTTCGAGACTCAAGAGTAAAACCTACAGTAAAAAGTAAACTCTATTTGACTCAGTAGTCCACTATATCAGATTCAGTAGTAAATCAAACCAGTCTGAAGTGAGTGGTGCTGTACTGTACTCGTGCTGTAGTACTGTACTGTACAAGCCCTCCTCCTTAGCCTCTGTGTGTGTGTGTGTGTGTGTGTGTGTGTGTGTGTGTGTGTGCGCGTGCGTGCGTGCGTGCGTGCGTGCGTGCGTGCGTGCGTGCGTGCGTGCGTGCGTGCACGTGTGATGCTGCTCAACAGTGCCATCCAGTGGTATTAGCAAGGTGTTTCAGCTGTTCGTGCTCGGACACAGGGACACGTATAGGGACACACATAGCTGCGTATAGGAGTGGCTAGCACCACTCAAAAATGCTAATGAAAAATAATAAGGGGACGTTGCAGGTCAACAGCAGTAGCTGCACATTGATATGACATCAAACTGGTGTTTTTGTCCCAATCTGCACCACAGACCAATCAGAAGCTCGATTTCTCAGTTTTGGCATGTCCCGCCTACCTTGGAGATACAGTAGGAGACTTTCCAGACTGAGTAGCGATGTGACAAAACAAATTCACGGAACGCGGCAAATCGGGCTGGAAAACAGGCCACCTGCTGCGCTGCTTGATTTTGTGCCGTAGCAAACATGACATGTAAACAAACACGGAATGTCATTTACACCCAAACATTGCTCTCATGAATGTTTTGAAAACATTTGAAGGGAGAAATAAACAATGCAGTCACCGAAAATTGGAAGGGGTCTTAAATCGAACACACAGGAGGCTCCTCAGACACGTCACTTTCATATTGAGAAAAACAGGCGGAATTAAAGAAGGGATAAAGAAGGAGAGAGGGGGGGTAATTGTAAATGACAGCTAAACGCACATATGCAAACACATTTGTGATGTCACACGCACACATGCACACATGCACGCATAAGCACTCTCACACAGGCGCACAAACACACACACACACACACACACACACACACACACACACACACACACACACACACAATCTGACTGTCAGTGGTGATTCACACCCATCCCAACTCGAGGTAAACACCAGTGCACTGTGCGTCAGTGATAAGACGCTCTTGGAGGGGAAAAAAGCAGATGCTTCTTGCTTGAGAAAGAAGAAACTGATTGAGTTTGTGCTCGGCTAAGCTAAGGATCAGTATGGATTCATGGCTGCCAGCTCTAAGCCAGCTGTACTTCTCTCTGAACCAGAGCCAGCGAGCCCAGACTCCATGTCCTCCATGGTTCTAGAAACACACAAAGTTCAGTCTGGAGTTTGGTTTTGGCACTGATTAATGAACTGCACTTTCATACAGAGATGAAAGGATAAAGGTTGTATGGAAATGAGAAGGATAAGAAGAAGCACTCCTGTAGGACTGAACAAAGTTCCTTAGCTTTTCTTTTTTTTCCAGATAAATGGAACACTGTAAGAGGCTTCTTACCATTGTCTGTGGCCAGGAATGTGGCTTCATAGATATTGTTTTTGACATAGATGGACTCTCGGTCCAGGGTTGCCGTGGTAACGATCTGACCGTTGGTTCTGTTGATGGCCAACCAGTCTGCAGGGTCGTTCATCTTTGAATACCTGAGTGTGCACAGGGACATATCAATAGAGAAGTTACTAACACAACAAATACATTTCCTTTCATGCTATGTGCCTCACATACCAAGCACCCCCCCCCCCCCACACACACACACACACACAAACCCACCCACCCTGACCTCTACTCAAGTTTAATACTGACTTCTACTCCAGATTCTGCAGACTACAGTAAATTTCAGCTCATTTTCCACTCCCCCTGTATAACGCACTGAAGCCAATTACCTCCTCTGTTAAGTACTACAGCAACTATATGTGCATGCATGCGTGTGCATAATATTTTGTTCTCATGCACATAATACGTGTGTGTGTGTGTGTGTGTGTGTGTGTGTGTGTGTGTGTGTGTGTGCACCAGTGCGTGCGTGCGTGCGTGCGTGCGTGCGTGCGTGCGTGCGTGCGTGCGTGCGTGCGTGCGTGCGTGTCTGTGTGTGCGCGTGTGTGTGTGCGTGTGTGTGTGTGTGTGTGTGCGTCCATGTGCGTCTCACTCCACTCCACCTCACTCCGGCCCAACACTTCCGCCGATACACTCTCTGCCTTAGGTTGTGACCAGGCTTTTCTCTTCGCAGAGACCGAGGCTACCTCGCCCCTCACCATATGATCTCTCTGAACATAGATCGCCTCACGCCTCATGTTCCTCACCCATCTATTCATATTTCTTTCTCATTTCCTTTGCATTTCGGGGTCCATCGACCTGCAACCCTGGCAGCGGCAATCGTACCTATGATTTATGAACATGCAATACCAGTGTGTGTGTGTATGCAGGTGACGTTTCCACATCCATCTGATTTAATTCAGTCAGCAAGGGGGCCACTAAGTCATTGTGTTAAGTCATATTGCCAGAAAAATCGAAAAGGATTTGATCTCATTCTCATTTTTATATGCTACGGATCAGGTCTGCTTATAGACAAATATACATATACAAACAATTAAATACATACAATTAAATTATTTATGCGGGTGCATTTTTGCCATAGGTGGGTGTGTTTGTGGAGTGATGGATGGTTGCCGATGTGGAGGGTGTAATAGAAGGGGGAGGGATTTTCCCAGCAGGTAGTGGTTGAGTTCCTAGCGGTGTAGCACAGTACAGGAAAGGGAATCATGGTGATATTCCTGCACTCCCGAGGTGAGATGAGCCCTGACTGACTGTCAGACTGTGAAATGAGTGGCTGGAGCATGTCCAGCAGAGTGGGTTGAGGGATAAAAGTGCGAAGGTAGTAAGAGAAACGAGGGGGAACGCACAGTTACTGGTTGAAGCACAGTCATTTGAACTGAATGTGTTAGCTGTTATCCTCAGCAGGATTTACCTGACACCTGAAATTTGGCAGTAATTGAAAAGGCATTATTTCCTTTTCACCCGCATGTTGTTGTTTTCTTCTCCATCCTCTGTCGCCTTTACCCCCAGTGCGGCTGAGATTTGGGACACCTTTCTCTCGCCTTCCCTCCATTGTGTCCATTGAAAGGTGGATAGACCCTGTTCTTTATGTGGCTCTCTGCAGCCTGGTAACACGTTAAGAGGATTAGAGCTGGGGTGTCCATTATCTACCTAGTGAGTGCAAGGATCGAGGTTAGAATCCGACCCCATCTTGTATCACCTCACATGGCTCTCCTCTTTCTGCCCTTGGTTCCCTGTCTCTTTAAACTGAACGCTCCTCAAAAATAGAAATGTGACAAAGTAAAAAGGTACAAGACACTATTGTGTCTGTTGCCAGAGCCAGGCCTCTCGTTCACCATTGCACTTTAATTAGTCTCCCAAACAGTGCTCATTGCAGATGTAATGAAACGTATGTGAAGTAAATTAAGCACATAATGACCCATCGACCGAGCAAATTTTCCTAGTCATTTAAGAGACGATCCAGAGTATATTAGTCTTGGTTTTTTTTTTGTCCTTTCTAAGAAACCTTCAGGTGGGTTAGGAGCATGTCAGCAGGGTGCTGAACGCAGATCCCAGTCTAGCTGTCTTGTCTTCCGCTTAATTCACTTTTAAGGTTAAGATTCAGGTGGCTTTCAATTACACGGTAGGGCTAATTGGATCATTAGAACAAGGTTTTTGGAAGGCAGCTGCAGTGTTGTTGTTTACGAATACCCACCATTAGCAACACCGCTGTGGGGCGACTGCAGTCAGTGGCCAAGACTAACTTTTAATGAAGTGCTTTCTGTTTAGTTGGAAAGGTAAACACTTCTTGTTTACCCCCTGCTTTTTGTAATGGAAAAAAATAAAACAAAAACTAATTAACATACATTACGGTGTGAAAAGTGTTTTTATTCCTTCCCTTTCCTTATTGCCTCCCCAAGCAAAGGTCTACCTGCTGAAGGTTGTCTCATTTGGGGATCGGTGTGTGTGTGAGTACGTGGGGTGAATGGATGATTAAGGCTGGCAGGTTTAGTGATGTTAGCAAGCAGCAGGGAGGTGGTACAACATTTATTTTTCAAACCCATGACCCTGAGGATGAAAAATGCATGTCTCAAGCTCAGGCACGGTGTCGTGGGTAATCATATGCGAGTGTCTCCAATCCCATGTGGACCTGAATGTGCAGCATCTGACAGATGATACCTCACTCTGCCCTCCCCGTACCCCACCCTGCCCACCTGCCTCACATCAACCCCCAAACGAACCCCTGTCCACCTGCTACCCCGTCTGATGAGCACCTGTCAGGTTCATACTACTACCACCTGCACTCATCTCTCCACCGCCACACTTTTACGACTTCCGTAAATCTTCCTCACTCATCTCCAACATCCATTTTACATGAAGACATCTACCTCTTTATGGGAAGATCCCAAACATAATTAGACGCAGCGTAAATGTGCAGCCAACTTTTTGATGAACAGGTACAAAGTTACACAAATTGCCTCTCTGGTGCGTTCACTGCATGTGCGTTCAGGTCTGTGGGAAGCTGAAAGTGCAATGGCTTAATGTATAACATTATGATACGGTGATGTAAAGATTATAATACAGTGATATGTATGTGGTAATGGTATACAGGGTTCCTACTAGTGATGCATGGGCCGGCGCATCCACGGGGCGGGCGGAATGCTTCAAGGTTTTCAGCGCAATTAATTATATATTTTGTTTGGGTGTGCGGAACCGCCGTCGCACAACAAAGTCGAAATATATAAATCGAAACTAGTGAGCACATGACATTCATTCATCTCGAGCGGAGAGCAGCGAGAGCTACACTGCTGCAATGCGCACACAAACCAAACCACTGAAACGAGTGAAGTGAACCGGTCCGAGACAGATCTGTCATGTCACGTATGTGTATACGTTTTATACTGTTCATTTCAAATATTTCAAATATTTGTTACGACTCAGGCAGGAACGA
Organism: Electrona antarctica; assembly: GCF_951216825.1. Classification (NCBI taxonomy): domain Eukaryota; kingdom Metazoa; phylum Chordata; class Actinopteri; order Myctophiformes; family Myctophidae; genus Electrona; species Electrona antarctica. The sequence goes on from NC_136807.1 coordinate 30,030,822, forward strand.
GGGACAGTTCAGTCTCTCTCCGTCTCTCTCTCTCTCAGTCAGTCCAGTGTCATTTCACAATTTTCAAACACACACACTTTCTGACTGACAGGCACTTCTAGGCAATCAAGCAAATGTGATATTAATATTAATAACAGCAAAGCAAGCAACTGCTCATTTTACTTTGATAACCAGTAATTTGGGCTGCAGGGCAGACTGGGTGGGTAATTTCCTAGTGTTATATTGAATACAATTAAAAATAAGTCCTGTAGTATGCTGTTTGGTACCAGATATAACATTTAACCACTGCATTGAATATTCATTTTGCTGATCAGTCTCCCCTCAAATCTGTTGACACATTTAAATATCTGGGACTTTGGTTAGATTCAGAGCTTTCCTTTAGGCCGCACACTGATTTTATTAGAAATAGGGTAAATGTTAGTCTTAAAATAATGTACAGCTGCTATTCCCCATACTGGACTATGGTGATATAATCTACCAGAACACCTCTGATACACACCTTAATTCCTTAAGTGTTTTCAACAATATTTGTAGATTTGTTTTGAGGTTTTGTATCAAACGCATCATTGTCTAATGTATGATTCATTGAAATGGTTATCACCCCATGCCAGGCGACATTTTCATTGGTTACTTTTTGTGTTCAAATGTTTTTATTTCAATTATCCTAGATACCTAAAAACCTTCTTGAACCCGTTCACATCTACTTATTCTTTAAGACATACCCAACATCTTTTTTTCACTGTACCCAGTATTTCAAGAGAAATAGGGAGACATGCCTTCAAGTTTAAAGCACCAGCAGATTGGAACATCCTGCCCTTGTCCCTTAGATCAATTACCTCTATCAATGCTTTCAAGAATGCATTGCTGGTTCAACTTACATCTAGCTGTTCTTGTTTCTGATTATATTTCCTTATTTATTTATCCTTTTTGCCATACTTGTTTATTTTCATTGATTGTCTATTTTCGGGATTTTTTGTTTTTGTATTTTGTATCTTACTTGCAATGGTATATAGTATATTACTTAACTTCCAAGGTTACAAGTAATCTGATGTAGTGGGTTTGTGGTGGGTTGAGACGGGGGAAGAGCCTTTGTGTATGTCCTTATTGTTGTTGTGTACTGTACTGTACTTGTTTGTTGTATGTTCCTTAAGGACTCCCTTGAAAACGAGTTGCTGCAACTCAAGGGACTATCCTTCAGGGACATTTCAAAATAAAAATAAATAAAATAAAATGAGATATTCCTCTAAATCTGGGTAGAAATGTAAAAGAAAAATAAAGGTGCCTTTTTGAATTCCAGCCCTTGCCCTTCAAATTCCCTCCCTCTCTCTCTCGAAAGCAAAATGGCCATTCCTAGTCTGGAAACATAAATATTTTTCCATACATTATTTAACATTTTCCATACTTTTCCAGGTTTTCCATACTTTTACAGACCTGGAAAAGTATGAAATGAAATTCCATACTAATTCCATACTCTGTCTACATATAGGCCCTACATAGATTTGCAGGTGACTATAATTTTACATGAATCAATTGTGTCTGTCTTCAATTTCTCTCTCTTTTTTTTAAATAATATTTTTTATCCCACAATTTTTGTAACCCATTTTTCACCCCTGTGTCAATTATCTAAAGTGATCCTGGGCTCTGCACACCCTCCGCCAACCTAGTCCACATATATGGTAAATGGTGCATTTATATAGCGCCTTTATCCAAGGCGCTTTACATAGATTGTGCATTACATTCACCCATTCACACACACATTCATACACCGATTGCGGCGGAAGCCATGCAAGGTACCAACCAGCACATCGGGAGCAATTTGGGGTTCAGTGTCTTGCCCAAGGACACTTCGACATGTAGACAGGAGGAGCCGGGATTCGAACCGCCGACCCATGGATCATTGGACGACCTGCTCTACCTCTTGAGCCACAGTCGCCCCAATATATGGGGGACATGGGGAGAGCAACGGACATGAACTCATGCTTCCTTCATGCCTGAGTGTCCAAGTTGCTCCTTTACACCTGACAGGGGGGAGTTTCCCTGGTTGGACGTAGCGTGTGGAAGGAACACGTTATTCCAAACAGTTCCTTTCCCCTCCATCAGGCGCCCCGGCTGGCCAGGGGGAGGCAGTTTAGAGACCAGGATTACTTTTGCAAACTGCAACATATTGGCTCACCTGCCAGTGACAATGCTATCCAGACTATAAATTAATTTATTTTTTACTAATTTAGGATTATTTTATTGAAATGCCACTGTAGGGTACTTTAGCCTGTTCTTAAAACTAATTTAAGTCTAGTTTTATTGATACATCACACTCTTACTGTACTTGTTTTGTATTCAGATTTTACATTTGTATTTGTCTTATGTTCCTTGTGGTAGCCTGCAGTATCTTGTTTTTGTTGCTACATGTCAGGGACAGGGTGAAAACTTGCATTCTTGCATACTAATACTACTGTATTTGAATGCCTTGTTCGTTAATTTATACAGTCCCTCTCAAATGAGCAAATTAAGTAAAGTAGATGGATGCTAGTGTGTGTGTGTGTGTGTGTGTGTGTGTGTGTGTGTGTGTGTGTGTGTGTGTGTGTGTGTGTGTGTGTGTGTGTGTGTGTGTGTGTGTGTGTGTCTGTGTGTGTGTGTGTGTGTGTGTGTGTGTGTGTGCGCGTGTGCGTGTGCGTGTGCGTGTGCGTGTGCGTGTGCGTGTGCGAGAGAGAGAGAGAGAGAGAGAGAGAAAGAAAGAAGAGAGAGTTAATGTGCAAATGAGATAGGGGAAAAGGGAGGGGGTTGCATAAAGTGAATTAAGTAGAAAGAAGGAGAGAGAGCGAGAGAGAGAGCGAGAGAGAGAGAGAGAGAGAGAGCGAGAGAGAGAGAGAGCAGCTGGCGTCCTAAATTATAATGTACACCCAATTTACTCTCATTTACTGTGAAATTAGCTGGTAAATGTGTTTACATCTTCTCCCCAGAGAACACGGGGAGGAAAGGTTTCTGGTGGAGTTTGAGCTTTGGATGGAAGTAGGAGGTATAGGTCTGGCTCCATCCATGCATAGTTGTTATCAACAGAGTACCAACCCTATCCTGATACTTCATCAGATTATAGAGGCATCATACACAAGAGGAGAAGGATAATAATCTGGGCTGTCTTTTAAAGACAAACTGCACGTCGTAGACGTGTGTGTAATCCGAGACTCTGCTGTTTTTCTGAGATCAATATCAAGTAAATAGCCATAATATATCTCATAAAATCATCAAACATTTACCACCCTTAGGCCAAAATCTCCAGTTGGTTGTTCAGGGGCAGTACAGACTCTAGGGTCTGCTAGCAAAGCTTTTAGACTCGTTGTCTTGTTAATCCGTATTTTTTATAATTTTACCTTGCAATGTCTTGACTTATTTTCATATTGTTTCATCTCACTGCTGAGGAGAGAACCAGCTTTATACTGCCTGCCATGTTGCTATTAGCTTGTTGAATTATTGAGAAATAAAGAACTTGACCTTTAGTCACATGTAGCCGTTGCATGGCAGAAATAGTCTTTATATTAAGAAAAGATTATCAGCACTCACTTTGATCCTTTAACAATTTCTTGTTGTTCAAGTCATACAACAGGAGATCGTTTCGGCCCACAGGCCTTCCTCAGTGTGAATAAACATACAGGAGACATGACAAGTGTCACTTATAAAGGGGTGGGGTGCACCGCACAAAGCGGTCCGGGTGAACTGTTATAGTAGTTATATCATACTGTAAACACTCCTTATTCATGCCCCTATTACTTCCAATACTCATGTAATTGTACAATAGTTGAGTACTATATTTGACAATGACAAGGGATTATCTATACTTTGACTCACGTGACCATTATGCAGGGGCATCTATAGTTAAGTCGACAGCATGATGGAAGGGTTGGAAGGTTGGTTCACAGTTGAAATGCATAGAGTTTTAACATTCTGTCTGCTGGCAGACGGAATGCTGATTCAGCATTGGCTATAGCCAGCCAGGTGTGCGTGTTCGTGTGTGTGTGTGTGTGTGTGTGTGTTCGTGTGTGTGTGTTTGTGCATGCGTGCACACGTGCGTGCATTCATATGCGAGTGTGTGTGTGTGTGTGTGTGTGTGTGTGTGTGTGTGTGTGTGTGTGTGTGTGTGTGTGTGTGTGTGTGTGTGTGTGTGTGTGTGTGCACTTATTATATGGAATACACACACCTGTAATTAACCCAGAATCTACTACTCTTAATTAACCCTCTTAACCTTGTTACTCAGAGTGCTAGACTGGCTCATAATCTTTGCAGCCTTTGAGAGATGAGCAATGTCAAGATATACTGTAGCCTCATCCCTGCCCCCTGACCTCAAACTGCTGAGGTGGAACAGAGGCCTTTCTGCCTGCTGATTGTGCATAATTATGCAGGGATGATTTACAAGCCATGCACTTCAATTCGAAATCTCTGTGTACAGTTGGAAATGTTCAGTTGGACAATATAGCACCTGGCCTTTATACTGAACCTCAGTATTCTAAATGCCTCAAGGCTGGAGGTCAAAATCAGCAAAGTAGAGTATAGAAATAGCCTAGTGTTTTATTTGATCACACTGAAATAAGGGGGAAAGTAATTTCCCCCAAAAAGTACCAAAAAAGTACAAAGACATGCACATCCACCCAAACTTGGGCAGGTGCCGAGCGGTGAGTAGTCTACACAGATAAAAAGTGAAGACGTTCGCACACTGAGGGCTCCGATGCTGTGACAAGTTCCTTTATTTGCACAAATAGATGACTGTGACGTTTCGAGCACAATGCTCTTCCTCAGACAAGTCATTTCCCCAAATAGAAATGCATTCAGAGAGATGCTACACTCACAGCACTATACTTCAAGTATAGTGCAAAACTAGGACCATATGGCCTTTGAACATCAAAAAGAGAGATAGTGTATTGCACAAGCATTCTGTGAAGGACAGCCTAAATCTGGTGTTATTTCCTTTTTCATATTGTCAACAATAACTTATATATGAGAAATATGTGTGTAGGTGAAAACATTTGGCGAAAATAGCAGATCTACAGCCTCACAACATGTCACAATGCAACACGTTGTGAGTAGGTAGATTGGTATCTTTGACCCTGGGGCTCCAGTCAACAAAGTATTTAGTAGTTTATTCAGTTAGTGTGTACCTGATGGTCTGTGGCATCTGCAGCCTGTCGGGGTCGGAGGCAGAGAATGTTGTCAGGCTGGTGCCAGCAGGGACACCCTCCTCAAAGCGGATGTGCTTGGGGTTGGTGGGGAAGTAAGGTGGCTCGTTAACGTCCTGGACGGAGATGGTGACTCCCGCTGTGGACTGGAGCGAGGACTGGATGCCGCTGGCCAGGTGGGCCTGGTTGGATACCACCACCGTCAGCATGAAGGCACGGTTCATCTCAAAGTCCACCGGCTAGAGGTAATGAGAGGGATGAGACACAGTGAGACCCAGGTTGTTATGTTCAGTTCTTCTGTAAACACAACACTGGAGGTAGGCTAGCGTGTGGAAAGAGGTTTGTAGAACCCAGCAGGAGGGGAAAAGTAGTCTGATTCTAAACTGATCACATTTTGCAAAACAAAACAAAAAATGTTGATGTTGGTGTTTATGATAACTGTGAAATCCACTCAAACAACACTGGGTTAAAACTAAAGCTACAACATTTTAAGTGTTTGCAACAATGTACTAATATACAGTATATGAACAAGATAGCTGCACATCTACAGTATTAACCAATCCTGTGTGCCATCTACCTCAAATAACTTTATTGGCATTGCCAATGATTAGGTGTACTCCCCAACACAATGAAAGAGTAGAAGACCACCTCTAATCACTGTACAGATGTGCTAGTTACTATATTGTATTAACTCTACCATACAAATGCATGTAACATAACATTAATTAAAATAAAACACACATTCTAGCTGTAAATGTCTGTTACGGATGGTAGGTAGGTACTTATTGCTTCCCAGAGGGAAATGAGGTTGTTACGCCAGAGCCCGTAGAACAAAAACATAGCAGAGTATACAAGACAGGACAGCATACAGCTGATACTCCAACAGTCTCAACAGTAATCTGATATCTGGAGATGGAGAGGACGGATGTGTCTCTTCACCATGGTACCCAGCCTTATTTTGATTACAGAGTCAACTTGACAATTTTTTAGTCTCCCACTTCATGATCATTGCATCATCATTGAAGGGAGTCTTGTTGATGGTAAACACCTGAACGAGCAGATGGGAGCTCTGCAGAGCCATCCCCAGATTAATTGAACATCTTTATCTTTAAACTTCTCTAAACCTTCGCCTCCTCCAACAATCCATCCTCAAAAACAAACCCCTTCCCACTGTTTCAACCCTCCATACCTGCAATTACCACCTCTGCGATGAGTGAAGCCGGCAACGCTTAAACTATTCATAGGCTCCTGTCATCACTTCGCATGTACTTTTGTACTGTATGCGTGCGTGCGTGCGTGCGTGCGTGCGTGCGTGCGTGCGTGCGTGCGTGCGTGTGCAAGCCAGCCACATTCATCTACAACAGTATTTGTGCTGGCTGAGCCTAAACTGGAGTGACAGCACTGCAGTCTTATAATGAAGACCACACGAGAGAGCGAGAGAGAGAGAAAAAGGCAAGCCTGAACAAATATGCTTCTTGTAGGTGATGCTGGAACATTTTTAGATATGTGGTTGATGATTATCGTCACAGGGCTCGTGTCTGTTGCTTTTGATGCTGATGATAATGCCTTTGCGTTATCAGTGGATGGCGCGCGACAGCCCTGTGCCCATTTAAGGAAACATCCGACATCACACAGATAACACGCAGACGCCCCGGTGCCGATGTATGAAAGCATCCTTCATCACGCAGACAGCTCCATTGACTAGTTGCCGGGTGGAGACTTGTCGTCTATAAGGTGCTGAGATATCTACTGTTTTTTGTTGTTGTTGTAATTTAGAGTAGCTAATACTTATTTTTTACTTTTATCTCCCAATTACAATAGGCATTTAGCAGACGCTCTTTTCTTGAGCGATTGATAAGTGCGAGCATGATTGTTGTTATGCCAAAGAATTCCTCCCCACACATTGCTATGTTGCCACCGCTATTGTAGCCAACTGTCTGACTTGCCCCCACCAGGAGGACGTAGAGCCTCCGTCATACTCATGTTCTACGTGTTGTGCGCTCATGTCCACGCATAGTGATGCTGTGGCACATCGTCGGGGAACCTCATCAACAACCTGTTCCATGCTCCACAGCTTCAGGATCTTTGATAAACAGAGCACATGTAATGCCATATATTAGTCTGGTATCTCTATGTGGAACCTGCATTTCCCAAGGGGCAAATATATTCGCACTGGCAGATTCATCTGCTTACCAGGCTACCAGAAGATGGCTGAAGGCTGCCTAACACACACACACACACGCATGCACACGCACGCACGCACGCACGCACGCACGCACGCACGCACAGGCTGAGGGAAGGATGCGAATAAGGAATGAGAGTTCAAGAACGTGGCCTCAACCTCTTGCCCACGAGAAAATAAATCTCCTATCGGCCCCACATCGCTGCGCTCCGTCACTTCTACCTAATCTGTAACGACTTGATCTGATCCCTCATCTCATTGAGATCCACCCACTCTCTCTCCTCCCTAGTGCCCACTGCACAGCTCATCTGCACTTCCTCTGCATCCTCTGCATTCGGCAAGCTGTGATTTACATGTCTTAATGAGTCATCCGAGCCGGGGCGGATGGTGTTTATGTGTTTAGGTGAACACTTGTTTGTGTGCCGACGCTAGTAGCAGCCAAAGTGAGGACGCTGTCTCATGAGCTCCCCAGAGAGCAGTGTAAATGTGTGACATGTTCTGGTTGAGACCTCAGCCCTTGTTCAGAGAAGAGCCGGGGTCCCTGGTGGGAGATTGCAACAAACGTAGATGTCAGTGTGATGCAGTGATGTATCTCTGCCAGCAGCAACAGAGACCCTGGTAAACACTCACAGTAAAAATACCAACGCAGAGCGCCTTCCAGTGACTTCTCGTCTGCCTATCCCAGGTTGTTTGATATGAAGCCGATTAGTGTTGGTAGCCATTCCAGCTCCTGATCCCCAGAGAGAGTTAAAGCCTTTTTTGTTTATTCTCTGAGACAGTCACTGTTCCCTTGGGAGTCCTGTCTCTTATTTTATGATTTCCTGATAACTTCCCATGGGGTCACTACGGAAGCTTACAGCTGCCCAGCTGCCTGCTGAATTTTACATCAGGGAGCGAGTGGAGAGGAAACGATTATAAAATGCAGTCATCTAGAGATAATGAAGAGAAGCAAAATGCCAGCGCTCTGTGCTCTGGGCGCTGTGGGAATTGGAGAGGTGTTATAGAATTTTTTTTTAGCCTATATGAGAATCACATTGCAGGATTTTGGAACAAAGGAAAAACACCCCAGTCTCCTCACGCTTGGGTAAATAATCAAGTTATTTACACTAAACACCTGCTGCATTGTAAATACATTCAAGGACAGACAGACAGACAGACAGACGCCAATCATCGGCCAACTTTTACTTGCAGGAACAATATAGAAAACTAACAACATTTAATATTAAACTAGGCTGGTATTGAATTATTTAAATGTAAACCTATTGAACAGTCAGTATAGCATGCGTGCGTGCGTGCGTGCGTGCGTGCGTGCGTGCGTGCGTGCGTGCGTGCGTGCGTGCGTGCGTGCGTGCGTGCGTGCGTGCGTGCATGCGTGCGTGCATGCGTGTGCGCGCGTGCGCGTGTGTGCGCGGGCGTGCAGTGTGAGTCTATAGACAGCATGTGTGTACATTTAAAGTATTCAAGATCAGCCCAGTTTCAAAATTAAAGATTTGTATTGTTAACATCATGTATGTATGCTCTTGCAGCAACAACAAATGTATGCTCTTGCAGCAACAACACAAAATAAAAATAGCAATGAAATAGCAATAGTAATAATAATAAATAATAAACTAAGTGTGGAGAGTAATGTCAGTTGTCTATTCTCCCTGTAGGTAAAAGTACAAATGGGCTGAAGCATTAAACAGTGTGTTAACTCTACCAAAACAAGACAACATTGTGTTGTTGCAGCCATTTACCACAGCAACTATACTACATTATGACTGCATAACAAACACTGCATTGTAATTGAGAAATCAATACCTCATTTCCTACAATGGGCTCAGCAGCTATTGTGTTGCAAGTCTGCACGCTTGTGTGTGTTGGCCACAGAGGTCTCCCATCCCTCACTTGGACATAAAGGGGCTTTTCAAAGTCAAAGGACCCCAATCTGTCCTCAGGTGACTCCCTAGACTATTGCTATTGCCTTTGGCAACCCTCCTGACGGTGGAAAGCCCCTACGACACACCACATGGTGATACAACACTACTCTATGTGTGTGACTGTGTGTACAGTACAACATCAGCCTGTACAGGACAAGACGAGGGTCACATGCTGAAGAACAAAACAAAACAAAGAAAGGTGCTGGATCAGAATTCAGAGGTACAGCATTTCTGCTCAAAAGGTAGCTTTGAAGATTAAAAGTCCTCTTAACGGGAGCCACTTGGTTTGCAGATTTTTCAGTCTAAACAAGGGCCGGCAGTGGATCAGGGGCCGGTAGAGTGGACTCCCCCAGAGTTAGTGTCGAAGTGTCATTGAGCAAGACTCTGAACCCCTAATTGATAACGATATGCAGGTTGGTTCCTTGCATGGTTTCCTCCACCACTTGTGTATGAATGTGTGTATGAGTGGGTGAATGTAATGCAAAATCTATGTAAAGCGCTTTGGATAAAAGCACTATATAAATGCACCAACTACCATTGATTTCTACTTGGCATGCCATCTTACCTTCACCACGGTGACCATGCCGTCGTTGGAGACCGGGTCAGTGCGGACGGTGAAGTGTCCGACGGGGTCTCCACTGATGATCCGGTAGACGGCGTTCCAGTTGGGCGAGTGAGGCTGGTCGGCATCGATCACAGTCAGGTTAGCCACTGCCACGTCAACCCTGTTCTCTGGAACCTCACCGGCAAACTGAGAGAGAGAGAGAGAGAGAGAGAGAGAGAGAGAGAGAGAGAGAGAGAGAGAGAGAGAGAGAGAGAGAGAGAGAATGTTAGCACAGCGGTGCTTCAATCCGTCTTTATCTTAGCTGGAGCTGCAGCCTTCCTGGATCTTTCACGAGCCATTTGAGGATGACAATTTCCAAGTGCCACT